>NW_012150186.1:815675-816850 GCF_000956105.1 Propithecus coquereli
TAAGAAAGTATAAGACTGAGAATTATAAACAAAAGAAGTCTGGAAAATTTCTTAAGCCCTGTGATTTTAAGTTCTCTTTTTGAAATATGAAGAACACCTATGTTAATGTTTTGGTGTAAGGATTAAGAAGCCAATATTTATAAAAACTCTAATTTAGTATCTGGCATGAAATTAGTGTTCAATAATAAGTAATATTTATTGGGTCCTTAATATGTAAAGAGAAACAACTTTAAGCACTTTATATGCATTATGTCATTTATTTCACAGAATTCTAAGAGGATAGGTACCACTATAACTACCGTTTAACAGATGAAGAAGCCAAAACACAGAATAATGAAGCAGTTAAGTGTTTGAATGGCTGTTGTGGCAACCCATTGCATTTTGCATGAACAACGATTAATAGAAAGTTTTAAAATTATGTTAATTTTCTCATCCACTCATCCATTCATTCATCTATTCTCTACTCATTAAGCATTTACTGACTTCCAACTGGGTACAGTCATTTCTGGGTGCCTAAAATTCTCCCCCATAGGACAAAGTAGCATGAGTCTCCTCCCTCTGTTTAAAACACTTAAAAATTTTTTTTTTATTTCAGCATATTATGGGGGTATAAATGTTTAGGTTACATATATTGCCTTTGCCCCTCCCAAGTCAGAGCTACAAGTGTGCCCATCCCCCAGACAGTGCCCACTGCACCCATTAGGTATCAATATACGCGTCCCCTCCGCCCCCTTCCCACCTGCCTGACACTCAGTGAATGTTACTACTAAATGTGCACTTAAGTGTTGATCAGTTAAAACCAATTTGATGGTGAGTACATGTGGTGCTTGTTTTTCCATTCTTGTGATACTTCCCTTAGTAGAATGGGCTCCAGCTCTACCCAGGATAATACAAAAGGTGTTAGAACACCATTGTTTTTTGTGGCTGAATAGAACTCTATGGTATACATATACCATATTTTATTAATCCACTCATGTATTGATGGGGACTTGGGTTGTTTCCACATTTTTGCAATTGTGAAAATCCTTTATATTTTTGAAGATAGCTATCAAGTATCTGGTAGAGAAAGTGTGGGTTAAAGAAAAAAAATGAGTGAAATTTAAGTGGACATAGTTATTTCTCACTGTGCTCAATAATTTCTTTTTGTTGTTATTTTATTTTTTAATTTTTATTTA
>NW_012150186.1:816900-819337 GCF_000956105.1 Propithecus coquereli
AGGCTGTGATGAAGACACAAAGGCCCAGTTCCTGAGTTCCGTGAAAATTCATCTGGAGTCCATTGTCCCTCGCCGGTGCCCACAGTGGCAGCAGTTCAGCCATGTTTCATTCCCAACCTCCGTCCTCACCTCCTCCCTGCTCCTCACCTCCCTCATCTCCAGAGAGTTGCTCCATTCTCGTACTTTCTCAGAACGATCTTATTCCCTGGATCTATTCTCCCAAGACAGCCTTTTCTTCTGACTTAGATTAGGGAGAAAGAAGGAGTACAGACTTTGTGGTGCCAAAAAGTGAAGGATGTTCTGTTGTATATGTAGTTGACCTGACACAAGACAAAAGGGGAAATGGACCTGTTGGAGCTGCTAGGAGCGAAGCACTTCAGATCCTATCACACTATTCCCAACTCTGGGAAGGGGAAGATAGCATGAATTAAAATGCATGATGATTGCAAATCCATTGTGTCTTTGCAAGAAAACCTGTGTGTCACAGCAACAGAGCGTCATGGTGTTGGCTTGCTCCCTCAGACAGCACACTGTGGTAGGAAGAGCACACACAGGTGTTGGGACTGGACACATCCAAGTTAGAATTCCAGTCCTGACAGCTGTTAGATATTCCACTTTTATGCACACAGCCATTTATTACTACACAACACTTTCCTAAAGCACCTACTGTGTGTGGAGTCCTGAGGACTTACTGAGCCAGGAGATGAGTGCCTGTCCTCAAGCAACTCTCAGCGCAGTGGGGGAGATGGACGTTGTGACAAATACAGTACCATCTGACCAGTGCGAGGACGGAGATATGCGGAGGTTGTCCTGCGACTTGTGTGGGGAAGGAACGCCCTTCCCCGAGGAGGAAGTAGAGGACGAATGTGAGCTCACTGGTTGGAGGGTGGGCTGAGCGGAGGATGCGCGAGGTGTGTGTTAACTCACAGCGGACTGGAATGGCAGGGTGCACCTGAAGGAGTGTGCGTTTTTCCACGTGAGCTTAGCACAGGGTGGTAGTGGGAAGAGGTGGGAGGTGAGGATGGAAAGGCAGACAGGGCCAAGATCATGAGATCATGGAGGGCCTCATAAGACATGCTAAGGAGTTTATATTTTGTCCTGCACACAATGAGAACCTCTAACGAGTTTCATGCCAGGGAAACCTGATCATACTTATGTTTTAGAAATAGTTCTTTGAAAGAAGTATTTGAAGGAAGACATTGAAGCTGAGAGAAGGGAGTTAGGATATCACTACAACTATTTGGGGGAAAGGAAATGCTTTCTTTGCTGACCTAAGGTGAAAATGGAGAGGAGATGCCTGAATGAATTCCCTAAGGAGCAAACCTGGAGACCAAGATTTGAGAGCAAGTAGTTTATCTGAGAGAGTAAGGAAGTAAATTAGTAAGTCAGGGAGGTGGCAGAAGGAAGGAGGCCGAAAGAAGATCATTTTTATGATCAGGTTACTACTGTGGGACTAGGGGTGAATCCTGCTGGGACCCTGTATAGAGCATGTTAATAGTTGTCCCATACAATTAGGGGAATTAAGGGTATTTATTCACCAACTCTCATCCATGATTGGTTGGGAACCTCTCCTAAGGACATCAGCTCTCTGACTCTTTAGACTTGCTTTACACATATGTGGAGCAGGCTTCTAAAGAATCTAGAAGCTCTTGGACAGGGAAGGGTGAGTGCTTGAAGTCAGATGCCATTGACACACCCAGGAATGTTAACTGTCAAGGAGATACAGGCAGGGCACCAACAGTGTTCCCTATAGCAGGCAGGTTAGGAGGCAGAATGAATAAAGAGTTGGGTGCGAATGTCAATTAGTGCAACCTCTATGGAAAACAGTATGGAGATTTATCAAAGAACTAAAAATAGACCTACCATTCGATCCAGCAATGTCATTATTGGGTATGTAGCCAAAGGAAATGAAATCATTATATCAAAAAGATATCTGCTCTCATATGTTTATCACAGCACTATTCACAATTGCAATGATATGGAATCCAACTAAGTGTCCATCAACTGATGATTGGATAAAGAAAATGTGGTATATACACATCACAGAATACTACTCAGCCATAAAAAAGCATGAAATAATGTCCTTTACAGCAACTTGGATGGAACTGGAAGCCATTACCCTAAGTGAAGTATCTCAGGAACAAAAAAAATCAAATTCCTCATGTTCTCACTTACAAGTGTGAGGTAAGCTATGGGGACACATAGTCTTACAGAGTGAAATAATAGACACTGGAGACTCCAAAATGTGGGAGGGTAGGAGTGGGGTGGGGGATGAGAAATTACCTATTGGATACAGTGCACACTATGTGGTGACGGGTACACTAAAAGCCCAGACTTTAGGGCCGGGCGCGGTGGCTCACGCCTGTAATCCTAGCTCTCTGGGAGGCCGAGGTAGGCGGATTGTTTGAGCTCAGGAGTTCGAAACCAGCCTGAGCAA
>NW_012150186.1:830036-906777 GCF_000956105.1 Propithecus coquereli
ATATGGAGAGGCAAAGGGCCCAGAATAGCTAATACAATATTGAAGAAGAGGAACAAAGTCAGGGGACTGAAACTACCTGATTTCAAGACTTATTACAAAGTGATAGTAGTTAAGACAGTGTAGTATTGGCAAAAGAATGGACTAATAGATTAATGGAACAGAATAGTCAACTAATCATAGATAAAGGCGTAAGGGCAATACAAGGGAGAAAAATATTGGACATCCACATGCAAAAAAATGAATCTAGCTAATTTCACAAAAATTAGCTCAAAGTGAATCATAATCCTAAATGTAAAACATGAAATTATAAAACACCTGGCACTAACATTGAAGAACTTTGAGTATGGTTATACCTTTTTAGGTACAGTTGTTCTCCCTTATCTGAGGTTTCGCTTTCCACAGTTTCTGTTACCCAAGGTCAACAATGGTCTGAAAATATTAAATTGAAAGTTGCAGAAATAAGCAATGCTTGATTTTTAAATTGCGCACTGTCCTGAGGTGTTATAATGAAATCTTGTGCTGACCTGCTGAGGGCATGGATCATCCCTTTGTCCAGTGTATCCATGCTGTGTATACTACCTGCCCATTAGTTGTCAACATTGCCTGCTCCTGACATCCAACCACCAACATCATCACGGCTTGATGATCCAAAATCACTTAAAGCAGATGATCCTCCCAATGTAGTGTCAGAAGGTCAATACTAGCCTAATGCCTATGTTATTTACCTAACTTCATCTCATCATGTAAGTACAGAATTATCTCACATCATCACAAGAAAAAGGATGAGTACAATACAATAAAATACTTTGAGAGAGAGAGACCACATTCGCATAACTTTTACTATAGTATATTGCTATAATTATTCTATTTTATTATTAATTATTATTGCCAATCTCTTACTGTACCTAATTTATAAATTAAACTACCATAGGTACGTATGTATAAGAAAAATCAGACATATATAGGGTTTGGTACTATCCACTGTTTCAGGCATCCACTAGGAGTCTTCGAACATATCCCCTGAAGAAAGGGTGAACTACCGAACTACAACAAAAGCATGACCCATGAAAGAAATAATTGACAAGCTGGGCTTTGTTAAAATGAAAAACTTCTGCTCTGTGAAATATACTGTGAAAAACACCTGTCCAGAAAATGAGAAGATAAGCCATAGACTGGGAGAAAATATTTGCAAAAGATGTATCTAATAAAGGATTGTTATCCAAAATATACAAAGAGCTGGTAAAACTCAGAAATAAGAAAATAAACAACCTGATTAAAAATGGGCAAAGGACCTGAAGTGACACTTCACAAAAGAAGATACACAGATGGCGAATAAGCATATAAAAAGATGCTCCAGTTCATATGTCATCAGGGAAATTCAAATTAAAACAACAACAAGGTACCAGTACATAACTATAAGAATGGCCAAAATTCAGAACCCTGACAGCACCGAATGCTGGTGAGGATGTGGAGCAACAAGAACTCTCATGCATTGTTGGTGGGAATGTGAAATGGTACAGTCACTTTGGAAGAAGGTTTGTCAGTGTCTTACAAAACTAAATGTACACCTACCATATGATCCAGCAACCAGACTCCTTGATATTTATTTCCACATAAAAACCTGCAAATGTATGTTTATAGCAGCTTTATTCATAATTGCAGAATGTGGGAGCAACCAAGACTTCCTTCAGTAGGTGAAGGGATAAATAAACGGTGATACATCCAGACAATGGAACATTATTCTGTGCTAAAAAGAAATAAGCTTTCCAGCCATAAAAAGACATGGGGGAAAGTTAAATGCTTATTAGTAAATGAGGGAATTCAATCTGAAAAGTCTAAATACTATATGATTCCAACTATATGACATTCTGGAAAGGGCTGAACTATGGAGACAATAAAAAGATCAGCGATTTCTGAGGAGTGGGGGGAAACAAGGGAAGAATAGGTAAAGCACAAAGGACTTTTCTGGCAATGAAAATATTCTGCATGATACTGTATCATATGTACATTTGTCAAAACCCATAGAATGTGTAACACCAAGAGTTAACCCTAATGTAAACTATGGACTTTGGGTGGGTGACAACGGTGTGTGTCAATGTAGGTTTGTCAATTGTAACAATATACTACTCTGGTGCGGGATGCTGATAGTGGGGATGGTTGTGTTTGGAGGGGTGAGAAGGGTACATGGGAACTCTACACTTACTGCTCAATTTTGCTATGAACCTTAACTGCCCTGAGAAACAAAGTCTACTAAAGAAAAAAACAATGGGCGAAATACTTTAATAGACATTTCTCCAAAGAAGATATACAAATGGCCAATAAACACACAAAAATATGTTCAGTGCTAATCATTAAGGAAATGTAAATCGAAACCACAATGAGATACCACTTCATACCTGTTAGGATGGCTATTATCAAAAGAAGCCAGAAAATTAGAAGTGTTAGAAAAGATGCAGAGAAATTGGAACCATTGTACATCACTGATGGTAATGTAAAATGGTGCAGTCACTGTGGAAAATGGTATGGCAGTTCCTCAAAAAATTAAACATAGAATTACTGTGTGATTCAGCAATTCCACTTCTGGGCATATACCCAAAAGAATTGACAGCAGCAACTGGAACAGATATTTGTACACCCATGTTCATAGCAGCATTATTCACAATAGTCAAAACGTGGAAACAGCCCAAGTGTTTACAAACAGATGACTGGATAAGCAAAATGTGCTTCATACACAAAATGAGATATTATTCGCCCTTAAAAGGAAGGAAATTCTGATACATGCTGCAACATGGACAACCCTTGAAGACATTATGCTGAGTAAGATAAACTGGTCACAAAAGAGCAAATATTGCATAATTCCACTTGTGTGAGGTACCTAGAGTAGGCAAAGTCACAGAATCAGAAAGCAGAATGGTGATTCTGAGGGGCTGGGCAAAGAGGGAGACGGGGAGTTAGTGTTTAATGGATACTGAGTTTCAGTTTGGGAAGATGAGAAAGGTCTGGTGTTGGATGTTGGCCATGGCTGTACAACAATGTAAATGTATTTAAAGCTACAGAGTTATATTTAAAGCTCCCTTATTTGTAAATAAGGGACACTAGAAAAATTTAAAAGAACACGCACGCACGCACACGCACACACACACACACACACACTATGTATATATGAATTCTCTATATATAATACATATATGAAACCAATGACTTAAAAAAACTAGAAATTTTTATTTAAAAATTGAAGATCTAATCAATTTAACACCATAAAACTTTATTGACAAACCAGAAAGATATGATGAGCAAATGATGTCCATGTTTCAGGATTAAAGCAGAGAACGTTGTAAATGTCAGCTCTTTTATTTTTATGTGTTAACTTTTGTGTTTAATGAAATTCTATGCAAAATGCCAGCAAAGTGAAGCAAACATCCATCTAGAAAGAAAAAATAATTAAAACAATCATCAAAAAATGTGGAAAATGTAATAACGTTTTGATTGACTCACCCTGGCACTTCTAAGAGCTTTAAAAATTACAATAACGAAAGTATTGTGGTTCTAATACATAAAGTGATAGTTGGGAGACTGGAATAGAAATGTGGGAAACAACTGCACAGGAAAACATCCTTAATATACAATTAAGTTTGTTAAAAAATATGTATACATAAAGAATAGAAGAAAACATTAAAAAATCAACAGTAAGTATCTGTAGTTTGTGGATTGCCCACAGTTTTTATGTTCTTCTGTTTATTTGCCTGTGCTTAGTATGTTTCAGCAGTGATCATACGAATTTTGCAATCAAGACAGGACACCATTTTCAGAAAAGAAAAGGCTCCTGCCGGCCCAGAGCAGCAGGCTTCAGCTTTCCCGTCAGCCTCGCCTGTAGCTCCTTCTCCCCCAAGCAGCTCCGTGGTCTTTCCGCTCTACTCTTGCTCCCACGTTCAACTCAATGTGTGGGCAGAAACAGAATAAAATGCTGATATTGAGGAAACACTGTGAGATACTATCGAGAAGAAATTAAGAAGTCATTTTACATGAAGATTGGAGGATTTGTCAAGAAATTGGAGAAAATCCAGAGAAGAACCAAGGAATGACTGAGGACCTGAGGCCGAAGGGTGGGCTTGAGAGTAGAGATGAAAAGAAAATGTGTTTACCTTGGCCAGACTCTGAGTAGAGACTTAAAAACAGTATTGGAGCCCAGTCAAACCGCCATTAACAACTGCCAGGCAGAGCCCCATCCTGAGCGACCCTGAAAGGTCAAAACAAACTCTTAAAATTTCCAGTGCTTTTTAGTTCAACCTGAGGTTAAAGACCATATCTTCCACACAGTACAGATTGCTTTTGCATGGATGCCAAGAGCTTGTCTTCGTTGTGCATTAAAGACGCAAATATTGTGTAGAGGAAGTAACTCTTTAAAGGCTGCTCAAAAGGCTTCCCGGTGACAGAAAATGCCAACGTGGCCAGGATGGACCATTTTTTTTTTTCCCCAGGTTTGCACAGCACAAATGCTCTGCTCAAGTGGTTTATTCTTCCTGTGGCTCGTTTTTCCTGCTTGTTTTGTGTTTATTTGGGGAAACAGAGGGGCATTCAGAAAGAGTGATGACAGAAAGACAGAAACAGAGATACAAAGAAAAAAATGAGGCCAAGAGAGTCCCTGAGAGAGACCCAGAGTGGCAGCCGGAGGGAGAGAGTGGCTGATAACCAGCCAGGAACTTAGGAATTACCTGGAGACAAAGCCAGAGCAGAGAGGAAGGAACAGGCACCCAGAGAGGAGGAGAGGCAAGGAGGGGGCCTGGTGATCTGTCCTGGGGTGCGAGCAATAGGGAACCGTGGCTCATCTGTGCTTGTCAGACTATTTAAAGGAGGACAGAAATCTGTGGCAAGGCAGCATTGTTACATTGTAATATGCCATTGTATTTTGATAACAGAAAAAGAAAAAAGCAAAAGGAAATTCAGAATGGAGGAGGGAGCCCTACAATGATGCTCTAGAGTCCCCCAAAGACAGACCGTGTCACCCCCTGTATTGCAACAGCTCCTTTGGTCTGACCGCGGCCCCCCAAGAGACCCTGTGCTCCATCCAGGGAGGTGGGGAAGGGCTCTCAGTCTTGTTCTCCCTATCACTATGGATGAGGGATAGAGGGATGGGGAAAGATGGGGAAAGATATGGTAAGGGTGATCATTTTGTCAGTTCTTGCTCTGGTTCGCTTGCTGCACTCTGAGGCACTTAAACCCTGTCACAAGGGCACATACTTTGGAGACTTTGTAAATGTAGATGGAAACCCCTTTCGATCTTGCCTAATACTGGAAGATGCTGTAAGACTCCCAATCTGTTGGGCTGAGGATCTGAGCTTGCCCAGCGTCGCAGGGAGGCATGCATTCATGGTTTGTATTTTGGCTTCATCTCACCCTGCTTGTTTAGGGACGTGTCACTAAAGTAATACAATAAAATAAATATTTTAATCTCTTGTATTTCCATGGTTCAATTACAAAAATACAAAAAATCTCTTGAGGAAGAAGGTTAAAAATTCCCAGTTACCTTGATTATTTTTTCACTTATATAGAAATAGTTTAATTCCACTTAGAGTTAATACCATGTCAAGATGACAGAGAGGCATGGTACCAGACAGCAGTGTGTCATGTCATAGAAAAACACAGACCTGGATATTGACTACAAACATGGTGCTCCTATTCTCTTTTATGGAGATGCCCATGTCTGAACATCAGGCGAATTATTTCCTTGCTTTGGGAGTAAATTCTTCTGGTGTTAAACATAAATTCTTCTGAAATATCATGCATTTATGCATAAATTCACAATTAAACAAATATACCTTATTTATTGAAAGTGTTCTCTCAGTGATAGGGGTGCAAGACCCAACACATTGGGGTGCCACTCCTGTAGACTGTGGTGCATGACAAGGGTTGTTTGAGCACAGCATTTAAGAAGAAGAAAGCCACAGAGGGCCACGTCTGCACATCAGAATCGCCTTGGGGACACTTAAAATTAAAACATACGTATTCTTGGGATTCACCCCTGAAGCATTATATGGGAACTCCACAGTGAGACCTAGAAATCAATATTTTTTAAATTATTTTTCTCTTTGGACTATAACTGTGAACAACTGGGCTGAAGAATCTTTTATTTTCCTGCCTCTAGTTGCTGCACATGTTCTAAAGTCTGGCTACCAGTGCAATGTACTCAGACAGAACAATTGTGTCATTTAATGGCAACTAAATTGATCTCTTTCATATAGAATTAGAAAATTTCTCCCAACATTTTGATAATCAATTCTATCTAATAACCCAAAACTACACGATTGATTATACAGTAGATACAGTTTAGAGGTTTACTTGAACAAAGATGTCACATTGATTCTACTGATGTCTTTCACCGTGTCAGTGTTATTAGGGGGAGTTCATGTGAAAATCTATCTCTTTTTGCAGGTGAACATTATTTCAAACATTTGTAAAACATGGGCCTTGAGTAACTCTCTTGAGGCTACAAGCCAGTTAAGTTTCATGGCAGTCACTTACTACATGAAAGCATATTAACTTTTTCTTAATACATTTATTTTAGGATATGCTTGGGTGTTCTGTGATAGGGCAGGAATAAAGAAAGGAAGAGAAAAAATGGTGGAGAGGCGATGGTGGTGGGAATTCTAAACAACATTCCCAGTCAGTAGGCTGACTGCAGGTTAGCACTCAGACTGTAGGCTGGGGAGCAGAGGAATGATGACCATTGACTCATTATCACCAACTCTGAGTAAGACTTTTGACCTTTTGGTGTCTCAGTAAATGAATCCAAAAGGAATGATGCAATGGAAGAAAGTAGCATGATCATACTGGCCAGAGGTCTCCTAGGTAAATGCATGATGATAATGGAATTGAGAATTTGTGTGACCTTTAGTCTGGGGAGTCACTATCATCACAGCAGGTAGCCCTGTCATTTTGGCTTTGTGGTGACAAGGAGAGAGCCTCGATGTGTAATGCTGGGATCACCATGTGAGCTAAGACAGGAACAGTCATCTCACCCCCACACACACCCACCAGCTCCTGGTCTCTCCAGGACAAATGGCAGAGAGGTTTCTCTATGCAGTTAGCCTTTAAAGAAATCAACTTTATTGTACCCATTTTAAGCTCCTAGTTTGAAGAATTTTGACAAATGCATACACTTATATAACTGCCACCACAATCAAGATATAGAATCTTTTCTTCACCCTTAAAAGTTTCTCTGCATCCCTTCCCTGGAAGTCTCCCTCCATCCCCAGCCCCAACCACTGATCGGCTTTTCATTAGTATAGAGTAGATTTGTCTTTTCTGGAGTTCGGCACAGATGCAACCACATATCTATTCTTTTACGTCTGGTTTCTTTAACTCAGCATAATGATTTTGAGATTCACCCCTGAGTCGCATATATCAGTAGTTCGTATCTTTTTATTGCTGAATAATATTCCCTTGTATGACTGTCCCACGATTTGTATATCCATTCACCTGTCAGTGGACGTTTGAGCCATTTCCAGTTCAGGACTGATATGAATAAAACCATTATAAACATTTGCATACCAATCTTTGTGTGGGCATAGATTTTCATTTCTCTTCGATAAATATCTCAGAAAGGAATAACTGGTGTTTATGTTTGTTTAACTTTAGAAAACTCAGCCAAATAGTGTTTCCAAAGCAGCTGTACCATTTTGTATCCCCGCCAGTAGGATCTGAGAGTTCCAGTTTCTCCATATCTTCTCCAACACTGGTCATTATCTGTCTTTTTCATTCCAGCCATTCTTGCGGGTGTGCAGCAGTATCTCACTGTGGCTTCGCTTTGCGTTTCTCTGATGACTAAGGATGTTGAGCACCCTGTTACGTGCTTCGTGGCCATGCGATTGCCAGCGCTATCAGTTTTAGGAGCAGAAACTTCTCATTAGCAAGGGAAGAAGCTGTCTACTGTGTGATGCCTCCAGCCCCTCCCGTCAGCAGAGAAAGAGGAGGCTCTGCGGCTGCACTCACTAGCGCTGAGAGTGACCGAGGTTTGCCCTGCGGAATCGGTCCACGAGCTGCCACCACATCCTCCCGCCAGGGGTGAAGACAGTGGGCCTTCACTTCCGCTACAGCTTTTCCTCGCAACTTCACTCCTCCTTCTCAGGTCACTTGTGGTCTTTATGGAAACCTTCTCTTTCAAGGATTCTCTTAGTATTGTACCTGGATTCACTGGCAAAAGCATTAGTTTTTGTAAAGCAACTGACTAGGATCTGCCCTGGTTGATCCATTCACCACAGTCTCCATCTTTGAGATGGTTCTTCCTCTGATGACAGTAATCACAGCCTCCAGTTGTAGCTGCTGTGACGTGCCACCCACACTCCCTGTTCAGGATGGACACCCTAACTTCCCCAGCTGCTAGGGATGTTGCTGCCAACTACTCACGGTTTAGTCTATGCCCTGGAATCGCCCCTGGGTGAAAGGAGCTGCCTGTCTTACGATGCGTCACCCCTTTGAGGGTAGCTGTATGCAATACGGAGAATGAAACGTTGATGCAGGGACCCCCTTACCTCCATTCAGGAGATCTTTGAAGGGCTGTACCAGCTGCAGGCTTTCTGTACAATCCACTGAGGATGATGTTGCAAATGCACTGGAGTTCATCCTGTCTGTCTGCCCAATCCTGCCTCTACCTGCACGCAAATCTCTGTGTCAGAGAGTGTTTTTCTGGGTATGTTAATTTCCTGGGGCTGCAATAACAAACTACTACAAACTGAGTGGCTTAAAACAACGCAACAGAAATTTATTCCCTCACAGTTCAGAAAGCCAGAAATCTGAAATCAAGATGTTGGCACGGTTGGTTCCTTCCGGAGGCCCTGGGGCAGAACCTCTTGCGTGCCTCTTTTCTGGCTTCTAGATATTGTTGGCAATCATTGGCTTTCCTTGGCTTGTAGACACATCACTCCAGTCTCTGCCTTTGTCCTTACATCAACGTCTTCTCTGTGTGCTTTTTAAAAGGACACTTGTTGTTGGATTTATGGCCCACATGGGTAATCCAGGGTGATCTCATCTCAAGACCCTTAACTTAATTACATTGGCAAGACCCTTTTCCCAAATAAGTTCATGTTCACAGGTTCTGGGCAGACATATATTTTGGGGGAGGGGGCCACCATTCAACTCATTGCCCTAGGAAACTGAGCTGGTGTAGTTGATGGCAGGGGCCTGGAGAGTGTAATTTAAAATGGGGTTAGGGAGCTAGATCAGCCACAAGCTGGCCAGCAAGAAGACCCCATCACTAGGGGAGAGTGGAGCACTGATGGTCCCCTGGCATGCAATGGGGGGGGGCAATTGTTTAAACTCTCACTGTAGTGAACGGGGATAGGAAAGAAATACACTGGCAGGTTCCTCAGAGTTTCAAGCAAAATAGTAAGTACAAGGACTATGGAACCAAATGGATATTATATTGGGGTAAGCCACTGAAGCCTGAGAGTGATTAATCAGCAATTTATAGTGAAATGTGGAAACTGTAGGGCCTCACTGGCAGCATGTAAAAGATCTTGTCTTCTGCAGATGGAAGGCGGAAAAAGCCTAGGATCAGTCCCAGACTCAATTCAAAGACAAGCAGAGCTGCAGAGAAGACTGGCTTCTTGAGCTTGGCAAGACAGCTACATTTAAGGGATGGATCTGATCGGGAAGGAGTGGGACCCTAACATTTAGGTTGGTATGTTCAAGTTGATACACTCAACATGTCAAATTCCTTCAGATTCTGCTGATGCTCTGGGCCTTCAGAAATGGCCACTCTTCCTTGTGAAAATCTAGATTTCCCCCTTTGGTTTGAAGACAATGTAGAGGACTGTGCCTAAAATATCATGCTCCCTTTCTTTAGGATCTGCCCCCACCTCCCTTCCTGGCCATCAGACCAATCACTGGGCTCACGTCGCAATGTGGGAAAGTGCTGACTCTGCTAAAGGAAAAAGGAACAAGGTGTGCAGAAAGCTGAGCCCACATGTGATGGCAGGAGGCTGAAGAGTGTGTGGGGGCTGGATGCTGAGAATGCTGGCTCAAGGCGGGTGCAACATAAATTTGGATAAGGTCAGGGTTTCTTGATACGGAAGCCCTCTCCTGTGATACAGGAGCTTTGCCCTGTAAAGGACACTGAAGACGGTCCTAACACATTGCTGTGATGTCTCCTGAGGCTTGGAGGAAACAATGGTTCACATCGATATTTTTGTTACACGCATGGACAAAAGCATCAAAAAGCTCAGAAAAGCAGATGTGCTAGAATGATGTCAGAAAACCCAGGCACCCAGCCTTCCTCAGGAGGACCCGCAGCCCTTCACTCCCCCAAATGATAAGAGTGTCCCTGCGAGAGTGGCACAGCATCAAGAAGGAGTGTCAGTAGGAGACGTTATTTCATAACTGATGGCAACGGAAATGACAGGATCCTGAAATTACAGAGGATATGTGGTGGAGATTGACAGTCAGAAGCAAAGTGGCTGCTTGAGCGTCCTCGTGACATGGCAGCTGGCTCCCCACAGAGGGGGCAGCCAGAGACAGAGAGAGCACGCCCAGCACAGGCCACCCTTTAAATGACCTGGCCTTGCCCATCACTTCAGCAACAGTCCATTTGTTAGAAGCGAGTTGCTGAGTCTGGTCCACCTTTTGAAGAGAAGAATGTCAAAGAATTTTGAAACATATTTTAAAACAACCTAAGGAAATTTCCTAAGGGAAATTTGTGCTTCTTATCACCACAACCCAGCGATCTGGGGTTTGAAGTTGTGGTTCCCAAATGGGGATATTCTCACCAGGGGACATTGAACTTTAAGCTACAGCTGTTGCCCAGTCACTGTAGGCCCTTGTGGCAAGAGACTAGCAGGCAAAGGAAGGAGTTGGCTGCCCATCTGGGGAATGTCAGCCCAATTATTAGGTGGAGAAGGAGCTGCTGTTACTTAATGGGGGTCAGAATGAGCACATTTGACACCAACATGACCCAGTGGGGCTTTTCTTGATATTCTCCTGCACAATCTCATCAATCAATGAACAAGTGTAGCAGCCATGGCCTGGGAGTCTAGGAAATTCCACCAGGTAAGCCACCTAGACTAGCACATGTGCCAGCTGTGAGTAAAGGGACTCTAGAGCAGACATAGTGGAGGGATAGGATAGGCATCAGATGAGGTTCCCAGACCGGATACCACAGCCAGGCTGTAGGTCAGCCCCCTCACCTTCCTTGTGCAATTTTCCCAGGAAAAGACGGCATTCAGGTTTCTAGAGGAGGTTTATCCAGTTGGAATAAACTTATCATCTGAAGACAGTGCATTCCCTCGGCAGGAAAGGCCCTTGGTTGAGAGAGCAGGCTCACCCAAGTCTATCACCTCCCTCCCTAGAGACAGCTTACAACCAGTTGATTTGATGTGAAGGTACAAAGCCTGGCCCCCTTGCCTCATTCTGGGTTGTTTCTGAAGGGCCATTCCAGCTCCAGAGACTGCTGTGGAGTCCTCTGAGGTCCTGCTGCAATTCTGCTGCAGTTCACCTTCTTCCTCTGCCCAGGCCTTTTGTCCTCACTGCCTGACAGCTGCTGCTCTTGAGGCCATTCCCCAATAAATCCTGTCTTCCCTAATATTGATCCTGGCACCTGTTTCCCAGAGACTCCATCAATGACACCACCTTTTATGTAGTGCTCACTGTGCCACGCTCATCCGTCTAAGCTCTTTACATATTCCATCTCTCTAAACACACTCAATAATTCTACTAAGTAGCTACCGTTTGTGTCTGCATAATACAGAGGAGAAATCAGACATCATTTGTTGAAGTTCACAGAGATAGTAAATGGCAGTCAGCTTTAGACTCAGGTCTGATTCTAGATCCTGAAGTTGTGACAGCTCCCTTTGGATTTTCCTTATTTCAAGGTACTGAGACTATGATATTTATGTAGCATAAATATTTTATCATAATCTTGGATGCTCTCCTAGTGACAGTATAGATGTAGCAGATGTATAGGTTAGCTTTGCTGCAGTAACAAACAACTTCAGAGTCTCAACGGCTAATAAAAATAAATACAGTCAGCTCTCCATTTCTGGGGGTTCTACATCCACAGATTCAACCAATCACTGATTGAAAATATTTGGGAAACAAAAATGGTGGTTGCATCTGTACTGAGCATATACAGACTTTTTTCCATTATTATTATTCCCTAAACAATGTAGTATAACAATTATTTACATAGTTTTAATATTGAATTAAGTATTATAAGTAATCTAGAGATGATTTGAAGAATAGAGGAGGATGTACAGAGGTTATATGCAAATACTACACCATTTTATGTAAAGGACCTGAGCATCCGTGGAGTTCGGTATCCGTAGGAGGTCCTGGAACCAATCCCCAGTGGATACCAAAATATGACTATATCGATTTCTTGTTCACATCACGTGTCGGCTGCTCTGAATGGGCTGTTGTGGCTTTCCTGTACAAGTCTTCTTTTTCTAGGACCAGTGCTAAAGGCTTAGTCCCCATCTGGGTTATGTCCTTCTTATGGCACAGGGAAAAGGGCAAAAGAGCTGATGGAAACTTGTGATGGAGTATGTTATGTCTGCCCACATAAGCGTGTTACTCTGCAAGCTCAGAGACAGTGACTGTGATCTGTGATTCTCTTAAAGGGAAGGAGATAGTGAATGACTATGAACAATAATGCAATGGACTACAGCAGATATCCATGTCAGAGCTATAGCAATTGAATAATTAATTTCCACCAGTAAAACAATTTAAATTCATAAATTATTTATATAACACATCTTAGGTGCTGGGCAATGTTTGGGCGCTAGGGTTACCATGACTGTCACTCATATCAGGAACTCGTGGTTAGGCAGGTGTCCATTCTTTGGCCACTTGCCATAGATGTTGTGCACCTTGGGGGCCGCCTTCCCCCTTAACTGGGATTTTCAGAAAGTATGGTAGTGAGCTGCCTGCTGACAATGACTTACCTGAAAGGGAGCTTGAGGAGGCAAACAGGAAGCCTAGTTGGCCTCATCATTTTTGAGAGAAGGCACCATTTTTCCATTTTCTGTTGTCTAGAAGTTAGTGTTATGTGGAGGGGATAATGCTCTCGGTTTAATCCAAGTGCAGAGAAGGGACTGGGGAATATACCTAAACTCAAGTTTCAGAGACTGGTGAGGAGTCACTGGCACAAGCAGGAGGCCCTGTGGTGGAGAGGGTCACAGCACGTGGGATGTTTGGGGCTCTATCGGAGGAGCCTTTGTGATTGTGCAGTGATCCTCGTTTTCCAGGTTGGGAATCCTTTCTGTAACCACAGGGGCCCCTCCCGCTTGCCCGTGTTTGGGAGGTGTAAGTGAAGCCAGGGTGCCTGGATTTGCCATCATAGAAAAATGCAAAGGATGATAGTAAAGTTTTTCATTTTGCAAGAGAGACCATGGATCTTATATTTTTGATGTGAAAATAGTAATTTGAACATACCTTTTCCTCCACTGTGCTTTCTGTCAAATTGGGCATCACGAAGACCCAATGAACCTTACTTGGTAGGCTGCCAAACTATTAGCCAAGTGCCTTATGGTCATGGAAACTGACATGTGGTGGGAAAGCCTCTTAAGGATGTTTTGTGGAAGCAAGCTTCCGAGGAGGCTGCAAAAACCTTCATTTCTTCTTTGCTCCTTAAATCTAAATAAATTAGATTAAGGCCATCAGTTTTCGTTTATTGTATTGGTGGAAATTTAAATTCCAAATTGTTGTCTTTGACTAGCAATTATTTAAGGAATTAAAAAAAAGTTTGTATCTTTCAAAGGGAAGCTGCTGTATTATAAGAAAGTTCCCAAAGACAGTTTTTTCCCCCAAAATATATAACTAGTTTCATATTTATTTACTTAATTGGGTTTGTAAGATATCTCGGTGCTGCTGGATGAAAATTTTACATAATTTAAATATTATTCTGCTAGTACATTTAAAAACTAATCTGAACACTTTATCATAACAACTGCAGAGATCTGGAGCAAAGTTAATGACACTGGCAAATTCTCTGTTCATTTGACCTAAGTTTGTCCTATTGGTCTACAGAAATAAATGTTTCCAATTCTATACGCACACCCATATTTCTCTACACTGATACTATATTTTGTCTCATACAGATCTTCCTTACTGAACAGATACAAATTTGTGATTATCAACATGAATGCCTTCCCTATTTAGGCTCTGGAAAAGACAATGGCATAGTGTCAGAGCTATTGGAGTCAGAGTTCTTGGGATCTGTTCTTCTCTGGCCTGTTATTTGCAACACTTACAGAAAACTCCTCGATCGACTTCTGGTTTCATCTCTTATGGATCAAGGTGCTCTTGTCACTGGGTTGATGGCACACTGCCTACAAGAAGCTGTTACCCTGTCATTTTTTCGTTATATAGCCTCTGTAATTGGCTTCATCAATGTTCCTTTGCTACCCTCCCTCAGTTTCCACAAGCAAGGGAAGAACACATGACTCTTTACCCTGGTGTTCAAGTGTGGGGTGTGGGCACAGATTGGGCTGGCTGGCATGGGATCCAGCCCAGGGTGGGGTGAGGGGACATGATGGAGTCCTATAGCCCAAGAGTTGGGGCAACCTGTCCATAGCAGCGATATTGAAGGCATGCTTTTCCCAGACAGGAGAGAGGTAGAATCCAAAAGCACCCCTTTAAATTCTTGCAATTCCAAGACTGCTGTTGCAGATACTCTCAATCTAAGCCTTTGATTTCTGAAATAAAAAACTATATCTGAGAAGCAGCTTATGGGTTTATAGTCCTGGAATATACTGGGGGAGGGATGGGCAAGTGGTGCTAACAGATGTGCTCACAGTTGTGACGTGGGATGAAGGCGTTCAGTCATGGTAATGTCATGGGGTTCCCTTTGGGAGGATGGATGCCCCAGGGAAATGCATCAGCAGTGTGTAATCAAAGTCCTGGGAGCCCACTGCGTTTTGCAAGAGTGCAATCCTCTGGCTCGCCATTGCTCTCAACAGAGGGACTTTGTCCACAGCATCCACGCACAGGGCAGGGATTAAGGCTGGGGAACTTTGGGGTGACTAGACTAGGGCTACCCTACTCAGCAGGCTTTTCTGCCCTTCTGAGGGAGGACATCTGTGGCCTGCTGTAGTCTTGGAAAAACAGAATGAAAAGGGAGTATTTTGGTTAGAGTTGCCTTAGGAAAAATTATTATAGGGAATTCATGGAAAAACATTGCTTTCCAATTTCAGAACTACTCAAAATATCTGGTAGGCTAAATATAGAAAGCTACTGAGGTCTTGCAGGTCCTGAGGTCTGGCTAAATGTGAGCTCTGGGGGTGGTGCCTTTCCTCCCCCTTTCCCTCTCTCTCTCTCCCCTCTCTGTCTCTCCCCTCTCTCTCTTTGTTTCTCTCTGTCTCTCATTTTTCTTCCCTGGCTAGCCTGGAAGCTTAACCAAGAATGATAATTAAACAAGAACCTTAATTGTTATTCCCATACAAGCTGATACTTAATTTGAAAAACACAAAGTAATGAAATTTACCTCTGAAAAATAATAGCTGAAATCAGAGGGAATGTTTCACGAACTGAAAGAGCTCACAAATTCATCTTCCAGGAAATTGTTTATAAAGTTTGTGAAAAATCAGAGGAACATGGCAATCACCCAACACTCTAGGTGTGAGCTGTAGAGGAGGCCGTTCAAAGGGTTGAGTGTGTTGGACTAGAAGAGCTTATGCTTTGTGCCCCCTAAAGGAAATAGAGAAGAAAAGGGAGATTGGTGTGAAGCGAAACGTCTCAACTATAAGAGTTGTAAGGCCTGAAAGCTCCTTTAAGTAGAATCATCAAAATGTATTCTTTGGTGATTTAATTTTTCTTTCTATTCTTTCTTTCTTTCTAAGCTTTTGCTCCCTTTTCCCAAGGGAATTAAAAACAGTAAGAGTTGGAAGGGAAAAAGTGTGTGTGTGATACCTGGAATCATTCAGTCATCCTCTCTCTTCTTCCCTCTCTCACTTTGTATGACTGTAGAGTAGAATCTCATCACCTGCAGTAGTTATATTAAATAAAGTCACTGCAAACAATAAATTAGCAAATATGGAGATATATTCCTGCGAGAAGTACAGGGTTAGAGCTTGTGAGCCTCTGGTCGCATTCGCACCAATGGATCAATGTATAACCTTACTTTAATTGTGGTTCTGTTTAAAGACAGCTTATCTAATATCTACTGTTGATCCATGCATTAACATTGAACTCATGACCATAGCACTATAACTCATTACTGAGTGAACCTTATCTAACACATGTATTTTCTCCATAAAGCACATCATAGCCTTCTGTGTTTAGAAACACGAAACAGTGCTTCGGTGCTATGCTTGGGGTACATTTTAAACAGTGAAATCATGAAGAAAAAACACAAAAATGCAAAAAAAGTGGCACTAAATTGATAGCCAAAAGGACATTGGTTTACAATACAAGAGCTGAACTAAGAATGCAGAGCATTACCTTGTTCAGTCTCAGCTGGAATCATACCCAGCAGGCAATTCAAATTTTTCACCACTTTGTGCATGTCTGTAAATGACCATGACAGTTCGGGGAGTATTGATTTTGAGGTTAAAAATACATTTTATCAAGTAGGTAGATTTGCAAATATGGAATTCACTAATAATGAGAATGAACTCGTATGTGTGTATGTGTGTGTGTATGTGTGTGTGTGTGTATACATGTATGTGAAAGTACAACTTATTTACATAGAAACTAGCTGTTGGAAGATGCACTTCCAAGAAGGGTAGGACTTAAGTTTAGGTGAAATGTGCTGATTTGTGCTGTACCCAAACAATTCAAGGATTTGGGAAACCAGATCCCGTAGGCTCACCTAACTGCGTCTTTAGCTACATCAAGGCATGGGTACACATAGAGCTTTTGAGGACTACTGGCAAAATGGCTGGCTGGCAGATGCCAAAGGGACATTCTCTCTCCGTAAGTGGGAATGCTGAATAAAATATATTCCACTTTAAAGATTTAACATGTTTCCTGGTCGAAAGATGAAAGAGAAATTTCTATGTGACAGAGAAAGAGACAAAGCAATGCCCTGTGCAGCCCGAGTTGGTGCTCTGGCAGCATCTAGGACCACTCAAGGACAGAAGACAAGCCTCCATCTGCAAGACCGGGAAGCTGGGATTTAGCTTCTCTGCACTAACCAGGAGCTTCAAGATCTGCCATGTCTGTGAAAAGGGGAAAAAACTCTACTCATAAGATTTGAGAAGCAACAAGGGTTGTCATTACTAAAAAATAAAGACTCTAAATCTGTGCCGAGGGCAGAAGTCCACATTTACTCTTCCCATGTTGGGGAATCCATGTGAGAGTTGCATAAATAAACTGATGAAATTCCTGAGGCCCATTTGAATCAGTCCTTTTATATGGACATTACCAAGGGCGAATGGAATTCTTATGGGAACTAGAATCCCCACAAAAGACAAGCTCCAATAAAATACTATAAAGTACAAGGGGAAATACCACCATCGGAGAGACATGACAAATAAAGCAAACAGAAAAATAACATTCTAAACTGATAGTAAAATATTTGAAAGAGAATAGAAAACATTTTTTAAATTAAAAATATGAAAAGAAGGAAAAGAAATTATAATAAAAGAATAAGGAAGTATTAACATAGAACAGACTTATTTTTTGAAAAAGACTAAAATTCTAAAAGAGAAAATTATGATTGTTTAAATGAAAAATCTAGTGGTTGATTTAAACCCCAGGTTAGATACTTTTGAAGAGAAAATTAGTAATCTGGAAAACTGATCTATCAAAATGGTCCAAAAATACAGTACAAAGAAAAATAGGGAGGGAGGATATTAAAAACGAATTATAATTTTTTTTAATTTTAGCACTTTTTTATTGTACAAAATATTTTAGTGTTTGTGGGGTACCTGTAAGTATTTATTACATGCATGGAATGTGTAATGAATAAGCCAGTGTATTTGGGATATCCATCACCTCGAGTATTTATCATTTCTATATGTTGGTAGCATTTCAAGCCCTCTCTTGTAGCTGCTTTGAAATATACAATACAATGCTACTAACTATAATCACCCTACTCTGCTATCAAACACTGGGTCTTATTTGTTCTATTTAATTATATGTTTGTACCCACTAACCAAACTTTCTTTATCCCCCCTCCCACCCACACATTCTTCTCAGCCTCTGGTATCTATCACTCTATTCTCTATTTCTACAAGATCAATTTTTTTAGCTCCCACATATGAATGAGAACATATAGCATCTGTCTGTGTCTGGTTTATTTCACTTAACATAAGGACCTCCAGTTTCATTTACGTTGTTGCAAATGATAGGATTTCATTCTTTTTTATGGCCAAGCAATATTCCATTGTGCATATATACCACATTTTCTTTATCCATTCATCCACTGATCGACATTTAAGTTGTCCATCATATGTTTGCTATTGTGAATAGTGCTGCAATAAACATGGGGGTGCAGGTATTGCTTTGATATACTGCTTTCCTTTCCTTTGGATAAATACCCAGTAGTGGGATTGATGGAGAATATGGTAGTTCTATTTTTAGTTTTTTGAGAAAACTCCAGACTGTTTTCCATAGTGCTTATACTAAGTTACAATCTCACCAGCAGTGTGCAAGAGTTCCCTTTTCTCTGCAACCTCACAAGCATCTGTTACTTTTTGGCTTTTTGATAATAGCCATTTTTACTAGGATGAGATGATATCTCATTGTGGTTTTGATTTGCACTTCCCTGATGCTTAGTGATGTTGAGCATTGATTCATATACTTGTGAGCCATTTGAATGTCTTCTTTTGAGAAATGTCTGCCTATGACTTAAGCCCATTTTTAATGGGCTAATTTGTTTTGTTATTGTTGAGTTGTCTGATTTATTTATGTATTCTACATGTTAGTCCCTTGTTGGATGAATAATTTACAAATATTTTCTCCCATTCTACAGGTTGTCTTTTAACTCTGTTAATTATTTCCTATGCTGTGCAAAAGACTTTTAGTTTATTTGTCTGTTTTTGTTTTATTTGTCTGTGCTTTTGAAGTCTTAACCATGAAATCTTTGCCTAGACTGATGTCTTGAGGGGTTTTCCCTATGTTTTTTCCCAGTAGTTTTATAGTTTTGGGTCTTATGTTTAAGTCTTTATTAGTCTTGAGTTAATTTCTGTATATGGGGAGGAATAGGGGTCCAGTTTTATTCTTCTACATATGAATATCCTATTTTTCCAGCACTATTTATTGAAGAGGTGACTTCAAAATATGTTACAAGGCTATTTTATCCCAAACAGAATGGTAAAATGGTAAAAACAGATAAATAGACTAATAAAACAGAATAGAGAGTCCAGAAATAAATCCACATATTCACAGCCAACTGATTTTCAGTAAAGCATCCAAAAACATACACTGGTGGAAAAATAATTTCTTAAACACTAGGTTGTATTAATATGAAAAATGAGAGAGGAAAGTGGAGTTAAAGAATAAAGTCTAACTATTGCTCAGAAGGAAGATACAAAAATTGATAGCATTTAGGCTTTGTTGAGTCAAATATTTTGGTTAGAATTTTAATGGTTCATACAAAAGACCCTGAACAACCAAAGCAATAGTGAGCATAGAGAACAAAGGTGGCAGCATCTCACTACCTGACTTCAAAATATATCACAAAGTTGTGGTAACCAAAACAGCATGGTATCAGTATAAAAACAAACATATAGATCAATGGAACAGAATAGAGAACCCAGAAGTAAATCCACATATTTATGGAGAACTAATCTTTGACAAAGGTGTCAAGAAAATACATTGGAGAAAGAACATTATCTTCAATAAATAGTGCTGGGAAACCAGATTCCATATGCAGAAGAATGAGACTAGACCCCTAGCTCTCACCATACACAAAAATCAACCCAAAAATGAATTAAAAACTTAAACATAAGATACAAAACTATAAAACTACTAGAAGAGAACATAGGAGAAATGCTTCAGGACATTGGTCTAACCAAAGATTTTATGGGTAAGACTTCAAAAGCACAGGCAACAAAAACAATAATAGACAAATGGGACTATATCCAACTAAAAAGCTTTTGCACAGCAAGGGAAACAATCAACAGAGTGAAGAGATAGCCTGTAGAATGGGAGAAAATATTTACAAACTAGTCATTTGACAGAGGACTGATATCCAGAATATACAAGGAACCCAAACAACTCAACAGCAAAATAAAACAAATAATCTGATTAGAAAATGGGAAAAGTATCTGGATAGCCATTTTTCAAAAGATGACATAAAAATGTCCTACAAGTATATGAAAACATTCCCAACATCACTAATCAAGGAAATGCAAATCAAAACCATAATGAGATATTATCAATTAGAATGACTATTATGAAACACACAGAAAATAACAAATACTGGTGAGAATATGAAGAAAAAGGAATTCTTATACACTGTTGGTGGGACTTTAAATTAGTATAGCCACCGTGGAAAACAGTGTGCAGATTTCTCAAAAAACTAAAAATAGGATTACCATATAAACCAGCAACTCCACCACTGGGTATTTACCCAAAGAAAAGAAAATCAGTATATTGAGAGATACCTGCACCCCCGTGTTTATTGTAGCACTATTCACAATAGCCAAGCTATGGAGTCAACCTACATGTCCATCAACAGATGAATGGATAAAGAATATATGGTATATACAAGGGCTATCTGGAAAGTATCCAGCCATTGTTAATATAACGAGAACAGTTTTCAATGTAACCTGGCAGCCAAGGAGAGTGGACCGTAATGCACATGCGTGAACAATGACGACGTCACTGTACTAGTCAGTGAGGCGCTAGCTGCCATCGAATGAGCATATGTACTATGTGACCATCACATTCAGAATGACTGAGCGAGTAGGGCAACAAATCTGCATCAAATTCTGTGTTAAGCTTGAACATTCCTCTACGGAAATTATTTGGGTGATTCAGAAGGCTTTTGGGGACGATGCAATTAGTGCAGCATAAATAAATACATGACACAAATGCTTCAAAGATGGCCGAGAATCTGTTGAAAGTGATCCATGTTCTGGAAGACCTGCAACAAGCAGAACACCTGAGAATGTTGAACGTGTATGGGTTAGGTTAAGAGATGCTGGGAGAACCGTGTGAGGTCCCAAGTTGCCTACTTTGAAGGGGACTGAGGCATCATTGTCCTATGTACAATGTTTCTTGTATCTTCTTCAATAAATATCTGTATTTTTCATATTACATGGCTGGATACTTTCTGGACAGACCTGGTATGCATAATGGCATACTATTCAGCCATAAAATACGATGAAATCCTGTTATTCAAGACTGTCTTGATGAGCCTAGAGAACTTATGTTAAGTGAAATAAGTCAGGCATGGAAAGACAAATACCGCATGCTCTCACTCATTTGTGGAATTTAAAAAAATCAAGCTCGTAGAAGTAGACAGTAGAATTGTAGTTATTAGAGGCTTGGAAAGGTAGGAGGGAAGAAGGATTAGGAAGTTGGTTAATGGATACAAAATTACAGCTGCAGGAGGAATAAGTTCTATTGTCCTATAGCACTGTAGGGTAAATAAGGTTAACAGTAATTTATTGTGTATTTTCAAAAAGCTAGAAAAGAGGATTGTGAATGTTCACAACACCAAGAAATGATGAATCTCTGAGGTAATAGATACGTTAATTACGCTGATTGGATCATTACCTATTGTATACATGTATCAAAATTCAATCTGTATGCCATAAATATGTACATTTATTACATTTCAACTAAAAATGAAAGGAAAAATAAATACAACTCTCGGAAGTGGTGGGTATGCTGATTATTTTGACTGTGGTAATGATTTCACAGAGATATATATATGTCAAAACTTATAAAATGTGCAGTTAAATATGTGCAGTTTATTGTATGTCAATTATGCTTCAATAAAGCTGTTTAAAAAAGAGATGCTACCCTAGGAAAAAAGCTCAGTTTGCTTTTCTGTACTTGAGAAATCCATTAAACATTTAAAGTTCTGAATATCTAGAAATAGGTGGCAGAGTAATGGATATGCTACAATCCCAATTTAGGGGGAAAAGGGGAAACAAGTACTGTACCAAAAAAATTCTCAACTGAATATTTTTGTGATAGTATGCGCATGGAACGAGGTAAAAACAAAACAAAACAAAACAGAAAAAGCAAAGCCAAATAAAATTAAACTTATTTTCAATAAGAAAAAAAATTAATGATGTATAATAAAGAATTTTTTTCTGGTTTCTGAGAGGGAAATTTTTCCCTTGGAGTTTCCCAAATGATAAGAGTATCTTCATTATTTATGGCAGACCTCTCAGACTACACCTGAGTTTGTGCTGACGAAGAGACTCATGGTGTGCCCTGAGACACTTTATGTGGATGAAGTGACTCAGGTTGGGGGCTAGACAGAAGTGACTCAGGTTGGGGGCTAGACACCCCAGAAAGACCAGCCACATGACTAGTGGGTTAGGATTTTGAGCTCATTGGTATCAGTCCAAACTCTGGATAAGAAAGGGGATCTGGAGACTGAGTTTAATTACACAGCCAATGATTCAATCAGTCATGCTTATCTAGTGAAGCTCCAATAAAAACTATGGACACCAAATCTCAGTTGAGCTACCTTTGTTGGTAATACTCTGCCTGTTGTCACACATGAGTGTGCCAGGAGAATGATGCTTCTCTGAGGACAGAGAAGCTTTGCATTTGGGACCCTCTTGGACCTCATGCTATGTTCTCTTCTTTTGGCCAATCTTGATTTGTATCCTTTTTTATTTTTGCTATAATAAAATGGTAAGTGTAGTGCTTTCCTGCATTTTGTGAGTCATTCTAATGAAGAATAGTAGAGTCAGCAGTAGAACCTTCTAAATTGTAGCCAGTTGGTCAGAAGTTGGCAGAGGAAGCCCAAATTTGTGACTAGTGTCTGAAGTGAGGGCAGTCTTGCGGTGGCTGTCCTCTGAACATGTAAAGTGTGGCCCAACATTATACACAACATTACGCACTCTATGTGTCCGTTACAGCTCCAACTGGCTTCGTCTGGGAGGAGCAGGAGCAGCTTCGGTCTGCACCTGCATGAAGCAGGTGGCCAGTAATGTAGAATTAATGGCCAGTAGTGGGAGAGTGGAGACTAGTGGCACATGATTTGTGGTCAGGGATGAAAGAGCAGTGGCAGGGACCACAGCTGCAGCATAATGATTTTAAAGTGCAGTCTTAACTCTTAATTAAGAGGACTCGCTTTAACATAAAAAGTTGTATTCCAGAATATTTATGTTTTTAATGTCTATTAGTTGGCAAAATACATCATGACATAAAGTTACTATGAAACATTTAAACACAAGTATCTGGACTTTCTCAAATACTTCCTGTGATTCGGACACTGTGCTGAGTATACTTTACATGAAGAAAGTTTTATTCTTATAGCGGATGAGGAAATTGAGACTTGGAAGTTAAATGCTTTGTCCGTGTTCACACAGTGAGGAGGCAGAGGAGGTAAGACTCAAATCAGGTCCACCTGACAATGAGGAAGCCTGCACTGACCTCATGGATATGTGCCTTTGAACAGTAGCAGAAAACACAGTTGAGAGGCACTGCTGTGGATCTGGTCTATGAGCTTGAATGGTCGCTCCTGCCTGCCTGCTCCAACCCTGCGAGAGTTCACAGCTGGGGCATGCACAGAGGAGCTGGATTTGGGAGCAGAGCCTTGATGGCATTCAATGGAGAGAGCGTCTCTTCAAAGGGCATGGTTTTGCACAGTGATGCCTGGCTGGACCCCAAGCTGGAAGAGTGCACAGCAGATCTGGGGAGTGCTCATGTGCCAGCACTCCCTGCCATGCAGGCAAATTCAAGCTCTTTAGCCGGGCTCATGAGGGCATCCGGATCTGAAGCGGCACTGCAGCCATACTGCGTGGTGGTGGCTCTTCCTCTGAGGAGCTGTGCTCTCTCAGGCCCCGTGTCTTTCCTATACGCTGTCTTTAGCCTGCTGTGCTGCCCCGGCCCCTCCCTCTATCTGGCACATCCTTCATTTCGATAACTTGCCCTCATCTTTCAAGCCTCAGATCACACAGCATTCCCGCTTCAAGGCTTGTCCAGCTCTCCCTTCTGGCTTGAGTACCCCTTCTCTGTGAAGGCCAGCACACTCCTTTAAAGAATCAATTACACTAAGACTGCAGTGAAGCTCTGAAGATTGATCTTTCCAAAATGCACCTTGTGTGTTGCCACCTCGTTGCTAAAAATCCTGCAAATTTTCAAAGGCTTCAGTGGCTCCCGTGTGACAATAACACCCTCCTCCCTCACCCGTCCCCACTTGACCTCTCCCGGCACTCTGTGCCATTCCACGGAGCCATGGTGTTCCTAGAGCAAGTGGCCTATCTGTCACCCCTCCAGGGTTTAACCCATGCTGCTCCTGCTCCATGGGCTGCCTTCCCTTCTGCTCTTTGTCTGGGCACCTCCCTTTTGTCTTTTAACACTTAGGATTTAGCTCGGCTATCATCTCTTCCAGGAAGCAGCATGTCTCTGACACACCTGGGAAGGATTTGGTGCCCATCTTGTGAGCTTTATGCCAACCGTCCCATCACCTGCGCCCACCCCCAGGGCTCCACCAGGTCACAGGGGGCGGCATCGTCAGCTCAGGGGCCCCCGCTTTGCAAGCTCACTGCAGAGTCAGCCTTTCCCAGGGCTCGGCATGGCACAGGAATTATAGGATTTTTCTAATAACAGCTTGATTCCTTTCTAGTTATAGATCTTAAAAATTATTTCATGGGCATTAAAAAATATAGATATTACAGAGACAAAAAGTAAAATCACCAAAATCCACCTCTCGGAGATAAGTACTGTTGGTATATTTCCTTCTTGACTTCTTCATTTTTTTTAATAACATTCACCCTTATCTTAGGTACAGGGACTGATTCCTTCTTACATATACATTTTGAACCACAGTACACGAAGATGTGCATGGTATGTTCTCCTTTTTTTTCCCACGTAGAAACGTATTTTGGCCATCTTTATCATGTTAATAAAAGTAATGCTGGTGATAGTGGTAGAAGTAATCTTTACTCATCAATAAATATAGACTTACATTCCACATGATCATTTTTAATTTTTGCATAGTGTTCCACTAGATGAAAATAATAACAACCATTCCAATAATTGCTAACATTTATTGAGTGACTACTCTGCACTATGCACTTTGCTAAATACCTTACAGTCATTATTTTATTTTATCTTTGCAGCAACATTATGAGACTTGTGCTATCATTTTCCAGACTTTGCTGATGAGAAAACTAAGGCTCCGACATGGGCCTGAGTCTACAGCCTGCATTCTTAACTACCACTGTAGGGTGTGCTGTCTCATTGAACATTCCTCTACTGGTGGATAATTAAGGTGTTTCCAATTTTTTTTTTTTGCAATAATAAACAAAATTATGTCCAAAAAAAGAAGACAGCATGTAAGTTTATTTTCATGACCACTGACCATTTGTTGTGCCACACCCCTGCCCTCCCTGACCCTATTCTGTCATTACTTCAATCTGGAAAGGACAAATTTCCAAATTGAAGGAAAGCTAAATACAGTGACTCAGAATCCTGTCACATTGTTTTTTATGAAATATGCTGGCACTTAGACTCTTGGGATTCCAAGAAATCTGTAGCTTTTTATAGGCTGATCAGGTCTTCAAATGACTTATTTAATACAAATTTCTTTACTTGGAAATTTTTCAGTGCTCAGTTAGAGGTTGATTAGGCTCTTACTTTCTGGGAATGATTTGGATTCGATTAGCTCAAGAACCTCGATTACTGCCCCTTGAGCAAGATTAGAAAATGGGAATTTCCTCTTTATGAAAAGATTGTCATAATCAAGCAACGTGCTCTCAGTTTGAGAGGTGTTGATGTAGGTTTGCCAAACTTCCCAATTGACATTTTGTGAAATGCTCCAATTTCCAAGAAGAGAAATGACATTTCCTGCTTCACTATAGTATGTATGGATAGTTTAAGGAACTAGATATTTGGAGCTGGGGGACTCAGAAACAACAACAACAAGAACAACAAAACCCTCTTCCCACCTTATGATTCAGTGTAACTCTGCTTGTTCTTTCACCCAATTATAATTTTGATGAAAAATTTTCATCTTCTTAACCCAAAAAAGAATAACAATGTCTTCTTGACAGTGACTCAAAATGAAATAAAATAGAATTGCATAACTGCTTTTATGAAATCAAATATGAAGTATTTTCAGTTTAATTTACTTCACCTGAAATGAATTTCTAAGCTAAGCAAGCCAAAAGATTGGGTGGGTGGTGTAAATCACTTGACATCTTAGTTTTGTTTTCCTTGTATGAACAATGGCAATAAATGGTAGCTTTTTTCCCTGGTTTGCCAGCAAGGTGCTACATTCAGGGATGCTATTTTGAAGAGGTTGTAGGGCTTACAAGGGCCCACATGCCTCCTTTACCTGGAGTACATTGTTGATGAACTGAGTGCTGGGAGGACAGTTGCGCTGGGTTGATTTGAACCAGAATTTCCATAGACGTCATTAGCTTTTGCTTGCAAATACTCTCATTAATTCCTGATTCAATTTTCTCTGGCCCCCAAAATGCAGACTCTTTCGTCCAATTTCAAAGTTTTACCCAGTTGTTATAGGAAGTGCTTGGAGATGCTTTTGTGAACTAGCCAGTAGTTCTCATGTAGTTTTCCAGTCTGGACACTTTTGTTACTCTCTACTACTTCTAGAGATGCTTAATGTTGACAACTGACCATTGGGGCACCTGCTGTGTTCCATGTAGAAATTCAGGGCCAGCCTCTTTCTTCCACCCCTTGTCTCCTGTGCTTTGGAGGGTCACTGCTTCTCATATATAACTTCTCCTCATTCCTCTTAGAAATTTCTATTTATAAGATCAACTCCTCCTTCTGTCCCTGTAAAGAAGCTTCCCATATAGTGTAGAGACTCCAAGGGCTACCAACCTTATGAGAGTTGCCTGGATGTGGGTGAATGTGTTTTAGGTTTAAAATTAACTTAGGTGAGATAATTTCCCTACTCTACTTTCTATGGCTGACCATGGAAGAGGACATCAGGAACTCTGTCTCTCACGTTTTGAGACATTAGGTATTAGTGTAGTTTGAAGTATCCCAGTGGCTTACCAGTAACTACAGAGCATTAGAAGCAGAGTTATTATATATGGATATTTAATACCCTAAAAAAGTCCTTCCCAAGAAAAAGGACTATATCTGTCATTAATACAGCATTTACATATGAGATCATTGTGAGTTTGTAATAGCATAATATTAAGAAACTTGAAACCTAGACACTTGGAGAGCAAGATTTTGGGAAATAAAAGTGGTAAAACTTAAGCTTGTTTACTATATAGATATCTCTTTTATACCATTTGTGATTTCTATGGACTTACCTAAGTCAAAGAGTAAATAGCAGAGATGATCTGTTGTTTTCAAAAATAAAACTTGACATTTTGGTGAAAAAGAGGAAATCTTTAGCTTCTCTGCCAGGGCCTGCCAAAGCACTGGCATGATAACCCTGGTTAGGAGGATAGTTCTACCCACCCATGACAAGTGGAGTGACAGCATTTATCTAGTTTATTAGTCAATACTTTCTTTACTGTTTTCCTCTCACCAACTGTGAGAGCTGGACTAGGCAAGCAGGGAAAAGAAGTTGAAATCGCGTAAGTGCCCTTAATGAATCTTGCTTGACCTAACTTTCTAGGAGAGGATGTATGCGAATGAAGAAAAGCAATGTTAGTAAAGTTGAATAGGATGCGTGGTCTCATTGTTTTCTAGACCAGTGCTTTGCACATTTTAATGTGCACACACATACCTGGGAACAGATCCTGTTAAAATGCAGATTCTGACTCAGGAAGTTTGGGTTGGAGATTCTGCATGTCACCAAGCCTCCAGGTGATGTTGATGCTGCCGTCTGAGGACCACACTTTGGGTAGCCAGGTACTAAGAGATATTTAACTTCTCTTTCTTCTGCCATTCTTTATATAGCTACACAGCCAACCATTGTGACCTTTGAGATTAAAAGATGAGGACAAAAAGTAATCGGAGCTTAGGGTTGCTAGTGATTAGCCTTTGTGAGAAAGACTTTTATTTTTTTTTGAGAATGAGTCTCACTCTCTTGCCTGGGCTGGAGTGCTGTGGCGTCAGCCTAGCTCACAGCAACCTCAAACTCCTGGGCTCAAGTGATCCTCTTGTGTCAGCCTCCCGGGTAGCTGGGACTACAGGCACGTGCCACCATGCCCGGCTAATTTTTTTCCATTTTTAATTGTTTGGCCAATTTCTTTCTATTTTTAGTAGAGACAGGATCTCGCTCTTGCTGGTCTTGAACTCCTGAGCTCAAGAAATCCTCCTGCTTCGGCCTCCCAGAGTACTAGGATTACAGGCATGAGCCACCGTGCCCAGCCTGAGAAAGACTTTAGACCAGGGAGGAAGCTATAGGCCAGTGCTTCTCAGATGCTACGATGCATAGAAATCAACTGGATCTTGTTAGAATGCGGATGCTGATTCAGGGTGGAGCCCGAAACACTGCATTTGTAACAAACTCCTGGGCAGCAATGAGGCCGCTGGTTCAAGGATCAAATTTTTGAGTGGTCAGGGTCTCTAGACAACAGAATTTATGAAAATCCACCCCACCCTTTTTCTTTTTGTTTGCCTTCATTGAATTTTCTGGAGAAGAATGAGTAAAAGGACAGGTGGATGTAATCTTATTTAAAGGGGATACTTGCTGAGATTCTGCAGGGGTAGATGAGCAGGAGGGGTGGGCTGAGGGGTCAGCATCAGGAGGCAGGGAGCCGGGTTCCCATTGATTCAAGCTCTTTCCCACCTGGGCTCGTTCGCTCATGATTTCACCATATTTGTGCCTGTTCTGCAGCCCCAAAGCCTGGAGGTGTCCATACTGGTCGTCACTCGGCGTCACTCGGCGGCATATCCTGGGCTGCGTAGAAGGCTGAGACAAATAATTTTAACCCAGGGAATTCTTTACGTGACCAGAACTGCCTCTTTTTCTTCCCACTTTGAATAAATGGAAGTCAGCAGGACTTTCGTCACCTCTCACTTCTGCCCAAGTCAAGTTTCTGTCTGCACATGTGCGCACATGTCATCTGGAGACAAACCGAAAGGCTGGGCCCCATCATCCTCCCCTCCAGAGTGACTCTTCGTTTCCTAGACTGGTAGTGGCAACCAAATGCACTTTTCCATATGTACCTGAGCATTGTTCCCCCTGAATTCACCTAGTGCATCCTTGCCCCACACCCCATCACTCCTGGCTTCGGCCTGGGCTCTAACTGTTGGCCACTGATTGTCGAAGAGAAACAGTACAGAGAAAGTCCAGGGTCTTGGTGATCAGCACACTGTGATGTTTTAGTCCTTTGCTTCCTTTCTCATTTCATTCCCCTATATACTTCCAGAGGATATTTTGTTTCTGTGCTGAACACACACACACACGCACACACACGCACACACACACACACACACCACACACCAGCTTTCTATTTCTTTCTTCTGAAGTCATATTGCACAAGCATGAAAACTGAAAAACATCCCACTTCCTTACCAGCCAGTTGAAACTTTCCTTATGACAGTCCTAAGTAACCACAAAAGGCAATGAGTTAACGTTTCAGTTGGGAGGATTTCCCCACCTCTCCTCTCCTGTCAATGAGGCATGAAGTTCCCAGCTGATTTCTCCATCTGGCCTGACCGTTCCTGGCAACCTGCTTCCAAAGAAGTCGATGAGAAGATGTGAGAGGATCGCCTGGGCAAAGGAGGTGGAAGCAGGAGGCCGATGAGGTCTAGTGGCTCTCTCATGGGACCTGGGCTGGGAGCCTGCTGCCTATTTTTAAACTTTGCCACTAGCCTGGGATACAAGCTGATGTATCCCTACCCTATAGGGATGCAAGCCCCTGAGTAATTAATAAAATAAAACAAAATAAAATGGTGGGAGAATGAAGAGGAGTTAGAGTTCCTCATTAGAAACATATGGGGCATGAAAATTTAAAGATTGGCCTCATACGGAAAATCTCAACTGACTTTACATGAACTACAAGCCACAATTTCAGCAGGAAGGGCTCTGTTGAATACACTCATATGCATACACCATATAGAAAACAGCTATAACAGGGTAGAATTTCTTAAATGTTGAAGGGCAGACATCTCTAGCCACTCCCTAATCTTTCTCAGCCTTTATCTAAGAGGGTGGGCTGCGTAGTCCCAGAGAGGAGTGGTCAATCAGTGTTTTCAGAAGTTAGATACCAATTTAGTTTTTCCAAACTGGGTGAGAAAATTCCTTAGAAGTATAATTTCTTGTGGGTCATGTTGCCCTGACAGATTTAATAGTATTGTGCAAAGCCAACTGTGGCGATAAGAGACAGAAAGTTAAGACTGTAATAGTGATGTGGGGATACAAAATGATCAAGGCTTCTTCCATGACATTTTATGCGGCAGAAATTATTCACTGCAGCATGGAGTGCCAGGAATTCAAGGGAAGCCAGGGTCTAAGATTGCACACCTCTAACATACACTTGCAGAATGAGTGCCCTCTCTGAGACGAGTGTGTTATACCACATTGCCTCAGCAATTTCCATTACAAGAGAAGAATAATTACTTCCTTTACTCTGTGGCATCGATGACCACAGAAACCCAACCCCCTTCTCATGCAGCTCAAATGCAGGTACTATTATTACTATTTTCTTTCTTTCTTTTTTTTTTTTTTTTGAGACAGAGTCTCACTCTGTTGCCCGGGCTAGAGTGCCGTGGCGTCATCCTAGCTTACAGCAACCTCAAACTCCTGGGCTCAAGCAATCCTCCTGCCTCAGCCTCCTGAGTAGCTGGGACTACAGGCATGCACCACCATGCCCGGCTATTTTTTCTATGTATATTTTTAGTTGTCTAGCTAATTTATTTCTTTTTTTAGTAGAGACGGGGTCTCGCTCTTGCTCAGGCTGGTCTCGAACTCCTGAGCTCAAGCAATCCTCCCACCTCAGCCTCCCAGAGTGCTAGGATTACAGACGTGAGCCACTGTGCCCAGCCCTATTGTTACTATTATTCCAAGTCAGGCTGAGGATCCCTTTCTGAGTGGTCGCCCAGTTGTGACACTGGGCCATCAACGCTCTGCACTTCGTGGGACACAGCAGTGATGACACTCACTGTGCACTCAAGACTTGCCAGGTACAGAGCTAAGTAATTAACACATGTTATCTCATTTAGTCCTCACAACATCCCTGTGAGGCAGATTGCATCATCCAGATTTTACAAGCGGATAAACTGAAGACAGAGGAGTACAGTCACTTAACTGAATTGGAGGGATGGCTTTATCCTTAGAGAAAGGCACTTGATCCTCCTAGTGAAGATTAGTTATTCAGAGAAGATCTTGAGAAATCCGCATGAGGCCGACTGCCATCGAATTAGTGCATGAAACTAATTCGATCCTCATTCCCATATTTGAATTATGTTTAAAATATTTTTGTGAAATTGACTTGAGCAAATTTTTACAATAGACAAAAAATCTTTACTAGAAACAAAAATCAACTCCCGATGAAATAAGGGCCTAAATATCAAAAGCAAAAAATCTTAACATTTTTAGAAAATTACTGAAGTGAATATCCTTTAGACTTTTGGGTAGGTTCTTTCTTAAGCAATTGCAAAAGCAATAGATACAAAAGAAAATATTGATAAATTTAATTACATATAAAATTGAGAACTTCTGTTCATCAAATAATACCATAAACTGGAAAACAGCAAAGAACATATCAGAATATATAAAGAATTCATATAAATAAATAAGGGAAAGCAAAATAACCCAATAAGAAAATAGAAAAATAGCTATGCTGACATTTCAACCTAAGAGAAATACATACAGCCAACAAAAATATGTGACAAAGCGCTCACTTTCCCTAGTATTAATAGTAAGGGAAATACCAAGTGTGGGTAAGAATGTGGAGGAATGGGCATTCTGATACACTGCCAGTAGAAAAAGAAAATTCGTACAACCAGTTTGGAAAACAGTTTGGTATTATTTGATCAAATTTAGGATATAAATTTCTATGATCCAGCAATTCTCCTCCTGTATATGTATACAGGCAGACTTCACTTTACATAATACTGTGTTAACTGAAACTTTTTCACTTGGCACAGTTCAATGGCAACTAAAGTAACAGTGACAAGTTACCACAGTATCTGCAAAGCCAGGACACAGTGCTGATATGCACAAGTTTTAGTAAACATGGCACTGTGCAAAGAGAGGATTTCGCATGCGCTTGTGTGTGTGTGTGTGTGTGTGTGTGTGTATGAATGTGTATATATATTGAAAAGAAAATTATGCATATGTGTACCAACATAAAGGAAAAGAACATCAATTGCAATATTTCTTAAAATATCCAAAATTTGGAAAAATTTTAACATTCATCAAAAGTAGAATGGGAAAATAAATGTGTATACTTAGACAACTGAATATTAAACAGTGAAAAAGACTGAGCTGCAGTTGCACAACAATGTGGATGAATCTTACAGGCATAATTTGAGAAAAAAGAAGCAAGATATAAAAGAAATCATGTAATATAAATCAGTTTATATAAAATTTAAAAATAAACTTTTGTTTAGGGATTTATACATAGGTGGTAAAACAATAAAGAAAAACCAGGAAATAGTATTTGTAAGAGTTAGTATAGTGGTTACTTCTCCCTGGGAGGGAGGAACTGTGTTTGGGAATGTACAAACAGAAAGATTTCTATGTTTCTAGGATTTTTCTGTTTCTTGGCCTAGGTGTTAATTATATACTGTACTATAATGTGTGAATTATTTAACATTTTTTAAACCACAGAATATTAGAATTTAAAAGTCATTAATTGCAACTTAGGTCAGTCCTCCCATTCTAAGTCCAAATTAACAACAACAACAACAAAAAAACCCAGAAACTGGTGAATTCAGCAATTCTCAAACTTGTATGTTTACCCAAAATACTTGGGAACCGTAAAAATAGATTCCTGATTCCACCCTGGAGATTTCAATTCAATGGTTTTGTGGATGGGGTCCACAAGTAATCCAAGTTTTTAAAAATTCCCTACATGATTCTGATGCTGCCAGCTCAGGAACTGACATTTTGGAATTAAGGGTCTGGCCAGCAGGTGAACAACTGCGTGGATAGGAAGCTCATAGCATTTGGACCTTGAAGTAAAGCCTCATGGTGACTGTACTCATAAATTTAGAAGAGAAAATGAAATAAATGAAATGAAACAGAAATGAAAAAAAAACTTTTTAAAGTTGTCCAGAAGAGATAATAGCTTTTATGGTTATTTCAGGAAAATTTTCTAACGTCAGACTTATGAACTTTTGAACAGTATCACCTTATTTCTTATGACATAGAATAATACTTTGGTATTAAAAGGAGACATTATTTTTTAATTTGCACAGTTTGTTTCCTACTGATTATTTCTTCTAATAAAGGGCCTACATAGAAAATTATAAATCTCTTTAAAGTTTTGTTTTCAGTATTTGTTGAGGACCCATTGGAAGGAAATCATTCTCTTTAAAATTTGGCGGTAGACAAGGTTGCTCCCTGACACTATTCTCATCAACATTGTCTTGTATATCCTTGTGTTGTTGCACAATAACATAAGACACGATATTGAAGGCATTGGGTTTGGAAAAGAGGGTATAAAACTGTCATTATTATTGTCTATGTAAAAAACACAAATGCATATGTGCATAAATTACTTAGGATTAATAGGTGAACTCAGCAAGTAGACTAGATATAAGACCACTATACGAAAATCTGTTGTACCTCTTAATAGTACTTAGATTCCAAGTGATGAAAGTTTATTATTTAGCAGATACAGGAAGAAATAAGTCCAGGTACAACAGCATTCTGTGAAAAGGCATTCTGTTTTATGGGTGTGGTTTACCACTTAACCAATCACATAGAAGCCATAATTCTAAATCAATTGCCAGTTGGGATTCAAACAGATTACTATTTACTTATTCTAGTAGACAAAGGGGTTTCTTTAATACAGGAATTTGTAAAGACAACAACAAAACTGATGGAGGATTCCACACTATGGAATGAGGCTATATGACAATTACTCAATTATTATCAAGAAGAGTCATTATATGAATAGAACAATTAACAGAAAGTATTATTCTCACTACAACTTCTAATTCCTTCTCATAAATTTGGTAAAACATACAAGGATGGTAGAGTGCAGGGTCTCGGTCTAATTTATATTCATTTTGTTAATGCTGTGTTTGTACAGATTTTTGTTTTGTTCTCTGCTGGTCTTTTTCTGGGTGTCTGGTATAAGTTTGCAAAAAAGTGGTCACCACTTTACATCAAGCTACAAGAGAGGTATTGGTCTTTCTGTTTTTAGTTGCTATTGCTTAGTGTTCACGAGGTTAGTAGAAAGCTTGTATCATGCTCTAGCCCAGATTCATGCATTCGTGGATTTTGAGAAGAACTTCTCTCCTTTATTTCCTCCTGAAAAATGTCATCTTCCTTATTGTAAGGAAAATGTTTTGTCTACCTAGTCATGTAAGATTTCATTCTTCTCTTCTGAGTCTTCTTACTCCTCTTCCTGCTTTTGATGAGATAAAAGTTAACTTCTAGATTCCTAACAGTTCTGATACTATGTGCAAAACTTCCCGAAATTCACTGTGGCTCTGGGAGTCCATGGCATTTCTTTATCTCATCCACAGTTAACTTCTCACTACTGACATTATCTCACCATTTCACAATTTAATCTTTCCATGCCACCGTTGGGTGTGTTGCAAAACCTTTCTACATTTCTATTTTTAAAGTGGCTGAGTTCTTTTTAAATGGTTTTGATTAATGTCTATCTGACATTTAAAAAATACAATAAAAAAAGATGTAGTGGCCACAGAAAAGGTAAAATACGTAGGAAAAAAGTTAAAGTTATTCAAGGTCCATGTGAAGAAAACTAAATCACCGAGAGAAAAAGGAAAAAGTGAAAACTTGGAAGAGCACCTCCTGTTCTTGGATAGGAAGGCTCAGTGTCCTACTGAGGTCAATTCTACCTTAATCAATCTATAAATTTATTGTAAACCCAGTAAAAATACTACCGGGATGGTTTTAGAACTAGATAAACTTATTTTCAAGTTCACACATAAAATAACTGAAAGAATAGGACATAAAAATTTAAAGAGAAAGAGTAATTGAAGGATATTAGGTCTATTAACAATATAGTCTATAGTAATTAAAATATTATAGTGTGAGTCTATAAGTAAATAGATCAATAGAATTGCATAGAGAGCCTAGAAACTAGCCCAAAGACATATGGGGGTTTAGCATGTAAAAAAATCTGTTGCTATAGATCAGTGAGAAAATATGGACTTTTAAATTAATGATGTGGGGATTTTTGAATAGTTACCAGGGAAAGATGTCACATTGGATTCTTATCCCTCTCCTTACATTAAAATAAATACAAAATGGATGCAAGATTAAGTGTAAATAAGAATCAACAAAAATACTGGAATAGAACTAACTAATCCTGGTAGAAGAAAGGCCTTCTTAAGCATGACACAAAACCCAGAAAAAAAAACACTGATACAGTTAACTATAAAACAATGAAATATTTCTGTTAACAATTTCTTGTGCTGCTATTAAAGAATACAATTATGAATTTGAATGCTTAAAGATTGTTTTATCTGAATAAACATTCCTATACTTGTTAAAATCAAAATGTCATTGCATATAAAAGAGATTTTATTACTCTCTCAATTAAATGCTGGTTATATGACCCACAAGACTACATTTGTACTTTATATACTTAAGTTTTAGTTTAGTTTTTTTTTTTGTTTGTTTGTTTTGGACAAAGTACCCAGAAAGAATAGGCTCTTGAATGCTCGAGTTGCAAACCTGGGCCTTTGACTTAAGTCCTATAAGATCATAACATGCTGTTACCTTGAAGGGTTTCACTGGAGTGATGTTTTGATAAACCTTGCAAAGTTTCTATGGCTATTCATAAGAGAGAGAGGGAGAGAGAACTCTTGGGTACTTTCAGCCTGGTGTTCATGTGTGTGTCCATTCTGTCGTGTGTCAGCAAATATTAATTGCACAGCTGTTTTGTGTAGATGTTGCTGGATGTGGAGATGATGGACATGATCCCTGCCCTTACGTAACTCACAGGCTCTGAGAAAGAGTGGATTTTCTTCAAGTCAAAGACAAATATGTAACTTCATACTTAGTATATTTGACATGATGTTTAAGATCAGAGTGGTCTTCCCAAAAGATGACTAGGACGAAGAGATTGTGTCATTAGCTCTGTTTTGAAGAATTGGCAGTTGGTCACTACCAACCAATTCATGTTATTGTTTAAATACACTCTTATTATCATTTTCCTAAATTCTTGACTTGGTAAAAGTTTTATGAGTTGTGAAGGAATTTTTTTTTATTTACTGCCTATTGTGACCACAATAATGTATTTGATTAAATAAAAAGGGTGGCAAATTTAATCTTGCCTATTATATTATTGAACTCTCCATCTGTTTTTATGGTAGTATTACTAAATGAGGAGAAGAAAATTGTTAAGTCTATTCATTTTGGGGTCCAAGGATCTTTTAGCATCATATGTAAGTTGGTTGTTATTTGATTAAAGTGTTTATTAGGGTTCCTTAGGTAAGGTACTCCCAAATTAACATAAATGTGTACACCTAAGTTTTCTTTTATATGAACTGTTATTTTTTGTCAATAGATATTCAATTGATTTTGCAAGAACCATGCAAGCACCTTTCCTAGTCCCTTAAAACCTATTTGTTTTCTCAGTGTCTTCTCCCTCATGGAGCCCTGAAGTACCCTAATAAGTGGTTCAAAGGTGAGTCAGATGTTGAGTAGCGTTTTTAAAGCAGAGCTCTAACCTGGTATGCATCCTTCTGGTTTCCCTACAAATAAATCAGCCTTAGATTATAAAACTCGACCTGTAATAACAATCACTGGTATTTAATAAATTGCCAACTGGTTTGAAAACCTTCAAATATTTTGTAGCACCCACAAAAGCAGTTGTAATAAATTGCTTGGTTATAAAAATCATGTAACACATAATTATTGGCATTATCATGTTCATTTTTTCTCTTATTCTCTCTTTTGGTAACAAAATTCTTACTTTGAAAAACAACTTTGCAGTGGCATTTCCTATTCTGAATTGTCTTATGAATTTTAAGCAAAAAATAAACATGGGAAGTGATAAAAATGAAATTGGACCTTTTTAAAAATAAGAGATCCCAAACTATAATTTTAAATGAGTCACTGCTGATTAATATAATAATAATTTTCATAGGGAATTTACTGCAATGTGTACAGAAAAGCCACTATGGAAACTCATAAAAATGCCATGGTTTGCCAAAGTTTTAGATTAATTTTTTTTGTAAGAAAAATAACTTGGAAACTACAAACATGTGCTTGAGTTTAGTATGGGGAATTTTGGATTTTAAAAGAAGGATTAAGGTCCTGGCTTATTTCTACCAGCCAGGACTTTAGTTTCTAATGTCCTAAGAAATACTGAGTTTATGTGCTTTGAACGCTGTTAGAAATAGAGATTCCAGCACCTGCTGAGACTCTTGACATTGTGCCTGTCCATGTAATGGGTATTTTGTTTTTAAATCCTAAAGTGCGTAGGGAATCTATTTTGGTCCATAAGCCAGGGTCAACAGTTTTGTCATCCCAGCCAAGTATTAAAAATATGTAGGAAAAATCAGGAGCCTCCCAACTGCAATGAAGCTTTAAACAAAGTTAGTTGATTATACATTCAGTGGGAAACCTATTGCCTCACAGGGAGCTTTGCCCTTCTGATAGTCACTGATCTCAGAAAGCCAAGTACCATTGACAAGTAAGTGCCAAGCATCTTAATCATACTCTACCCTCAGCATGCCTCTGTTTAGTTTCTCCACATCTGGGAACAATAGTTAAGTTATTTTGTTGACATTTTCCTGTATACACCAGATTAAAATCTCAGGCCATTTCTGGGTAGGATGAAGGTTAGAGTTAGGTCAGTGGCGACACAGTGCCCATGATGAAGGGGGACATCTATACGAAGGCAAGCCCTAAGTTTGCCTTGCAGTGTTTACATAAAACCCATCAATCGAGGACCCCAGGGAGATTTCACCAATGGGAACCAACACCTACCAGGTGCAGAGAAAAGTGTGAAAAACACCTAGCACCTCTGAAAAGGCCTTCAAATTAATTTCAGCTGTGAAACCCTCTGAGCCTACATTATGTAATTTCTCTTGCTCTGGGGTTGCAACCATTGTATATCTTAATTAAGTAGAGGGAAGTTAAACCACAAAGGATGGGTGATTTACCTAAGACTTGGGAGAAAGTTTAATTAGAACTTTAGACTTCGTCACTTTCTTACTCTTTTCTCACAAGTGATCTTTTGGCTTTTTCTGGGGTCACGTGAACTGCTTGGGTAAGGAGAGATGTTTCAACTCTTAACAGGAGCAGGTACCACCATCCCCAGCACAAACTACACTGTTGCCAGAAGGAACCTCACGTGTCAGCTGAAGGTCTGGGTGGTAAACACCTGCCCACACTGTGATGCAGACAGAGGAAACACACCTGAAAGAAGATAATAATAATTTGGTGTGTTGTTATAATACCTCACATAGGGGACTTTTTGGCTAACATTCCCCAACACCCACTCTCCTATCCATTCCACGTACATCGGATGATTAGTCTAAATTAGTAATTTATCCCTTGGCTAGTGAATGGCTCTGAATTGTCAGGCCTAAGCCAACAAGGGCCAATAAAATGTATGAAGAGTTCAAGATAGCTTAAAAATCTAAGAGAGAGAGAGAAAGAAAAAAAAATATATGTATATATACACAACGGTATAGTCACAGAGGGCCACACAAACACAGCTTCAATATGGTGGGAATGGAGAGAAAACACCTTAAACACTGTCTGTTTCCTGGTGTCCACCCGCAGCTCACCATCCCCCGATGTGAACAAGGAGGCACGCTTTCCTGACTGCTGCTGGCAGATCAGCCTTCAGATAAAGTTGACCTTGTTGAGATGGGTAAAGCAGGGAGATGCAAATACCGAGGTCCTCTTGATGAAGCCCTGTCACCTCTGGTCTCCCTGTAATGTGAGTTGATGCATTGTCTCATTATGGAAGCCAGGTTTGAGTAGGGTTTCTGTACTTGCAATAGAAATCCTCATCAATATGGGCTAACATTTATTAATTTGCTTCACATCACATTGTTTTTGGGGTCTGTGGGCTGATCAGTTACCTGTCCCACATACTCCATCTTGTCTCTCTGCCCTTCTCTGGCCCAAGAAGGTTGACGACGTTGGACTATGTCACCTGGGTGCCAGTGGAAGGCACAACTAGAATGTGGGAGGGCAGAGGAAGAGTTTCAGCTGTTTCTTCCCCATTCCCACCAGCCTGGAAGCTTTCTTGCTGTTGGCGGCTATGTCCCTCCATGACTGCAGCTCCTACAGGGTGACCCTCCTCCTCCTTTCCTGCCCTCTCCCCTTCCATCCCAGGGGTGGTAACAGCTTTTCTCCGTTGCCTGCCTTTGATTGCCCCAACATTCCTTGTGCCTTCAATTTGTTCATAATTCTGGAAGTGGCCCTTTTATGAAAGTCTCTTCATTCGAGCCATCTGGGGGAAATTCTATTTTCTTCCAGGACTTTGATGCTGCCTGCCTTTTGCCCCACTTCCTGGCTTCCATTTGTTTGAAGCTATAAAATTCTCCAACCCTGAACTCTGAGCGAAGCTAGTTGGGGTTGAGATAGGAGTTTGGTGAGTGAAGATTTGAAGGCTCTTTCCTTTTGCTTATTGATTGACTTTGGATGAGTGAGGGATTGGCAAGTTTTTTCTGCAACTATTTTAGGCTTTGTGGGCCATGCAGTCACTCTTGTAACTATCAACTCTGCCATTTTTAAACAAATGGGTGTGGATGTGTCCCAATAAAACTTTATTTACACACAGGTGATGGGCCAGACTTGGTGCCTGGGCCACAGTTTGCTAATGTCTGGGTTAGTTCATTAGGTTTATGACCCTAAAGCATGGGAACAAGATTTCAGCCTCCTAGACAGATTCAGAAAAGAATGCTTTGTGATTCATATTTTTTGTTTTGTTTTTTTGTTATTATTGTTATTACAAGGCAACTCTTGCATATGATAAAGGCATTCTGGGGAGATAAGTTTTATGTTATATATTAGCATGGAAGAATAATTTCCTTGTTCTACCAACAGGAGCCAAGCATAAATGTGGTGATCACCAGGATAGGGGCTCTCCCTCGTGACAAGCCCTTCCAAACTCCCCTCTGAAGCCTGAGATAGAATCACAGGTCCAGGGAACGGCATTGGGTTTTCGAAGCCACTTTCTACTGCTTACTGTTTTAGCTCAAGGAAAGACAGGAAATGAGACATTCTCCCAGGGTGGCTGCTGAGTCCAGAGAAAGTTCAGATTGGTAAGTAGCACAGAGCTCTAATGAAATGCCACGTCTTCCCAGGAGCCTTCTTGGATTTCTCAAAGCCAAAAGCCTCCCTTCCTTTGTGGTTTTTCTATAGGACTTTATAGACATCTCGGAGTTGCTATTACACTTGGTGTGTGGTAAGTTGATGGTGCTCATGGCTGCCCCTCACTACCAGGTAGTCAGGTCCTTGAGGACAGACACACTCAACTCATCCTTTCACGTGCTATGAAACCTATCACTGCACCTTACACACAGTGGGTGCTCACTGCTTAATTAAATGAGCTGAATTTAATTTCTAAATAATTTCTAGGCATATCTTTAACATTTAGGGCTTGGGACAAGAGCATGAGTGGAGGCTTATATACCACATGCCTAAACATTTAAAAGTTACGCATCAAACTATATCTCTGGCCTGCCTTGTGTTCCCACCCCTGGCCCTACAGCCTGCTCATTGGGAATTGCCCATGTGATCTGGGTGCAGTGTTCTCCCCTGGGCCAGCCCTGTTGTCCTCAGCCTGAGAGGTTGCACCGGTCTCCTGGAGCAGAGCAGGGTGGGAGCTGGGCCCAGGCTCAGGGGTTCCAAGTTGTCCTGGGTAAACCTGGGATGACCAGTGACTCAAGCTTCCTACAGAGACAGGTCCAGGGTCCTTTCCTGTATGCCTCATTTGTCTGACTCAGAATTTCTAGGTAGTTCTAAGGGCTGCCTAGAACCACACTAAGTAGAAGGGACGAAGAGAACGGACAGCTGAGGAATTGGTCTGCTAGACATCCGCTTTGGGCGGTAGAGTCTCTCACTTGCTCTGCTCTCCTGGGGCAGGGGCCGGGATGGTGACCATACCCCTCCCCCATCCTCCTCCCTGCCCCCACTCTCAGGCATTCTTGCCCTTGCTTCCTCTGGCCTAGGGGCTCCGTTCAGTTCACACTATCCTCTCCCATAGTCCTGGTTCATTCAAATAATTACTCAGCTTTTTAAAATCTTTTGGCCCAAATAAGGGAAATCAAGCATCTTTCGTTACAGAGTTTGAGAAATTGGGGGCACACTTGGCAGGGACCCTCGTAATTCTGTCCAAGGGCAGCACCAGAACTCAGAACTGCACCTGGAGGATGTTATGCGCCTCCTCCCAATGCATCTGCCTGCTGAACCATTCATTCTTGCTGAAACTTTTTGCTGTGGTTGGTGTATACCAGTGGTTGGATTCGCCGGTGGGGCTTGCTAAAACACACACTGCTGGAGCCCACCTCCACTGTTCCTCATTCAGTGGTCTGGGATGAAACCCCCAAATTTACACGTTTAACAAGTTCCCAGGTGATGCTGCTCATCTGGGACGCACATTTGACAACCACTGGACTATATGATTGCACAGTCAGTGGAGACCCCAAAATAGCCATGCTTCTCATAATTCCACAGATATGCAGTGGGTTACCCTAGCTGGCACTGGCCCTAAGATATTGTTAGAAACTTGATCTTTAGTAGCTGGGAAAAGAAGGAAAACATTTAAAGCTGCAAGCAATTTCCAGCCTCTAAGGGTAGGGACATGAATTTACCTCAGAGGCAAATTGTTGCTTTTGGTCTGGGAAAACCACTTGAGTCTGCCATTTATTTACAAAAATGTAAATCAAATATTCACCCACTGTACTAGAGGGAAATGTGAAGTCAGTATTAACCTGAACACAGATGTTTGAGACTGAGAAGTTAAGTGTTCTGTTTGATAACATAAATTTTGGGGAAAGAATGAGCCAAACTTCTGTCTGGGAGACATAGTTTACTGGGGGGAAAGGGGGGTTGCATGTCCCAACATTTCTAGGCCTGAGTGGCTTCAAGGTCACTTTGCCATTAGCTGTTGCCTATTCTTGTAGCTTTGTGTGTGGAGTTATTTTCCAGAGCTCCAAAGCTGAGACTGGAGGCCTGAGGAGAGAAGGGCATTTATAGACCAGCCACTCAGCCAGGCCCTTGGTATGTCTCACACAGGGCTGTGTCTGTCAGAATAACCCACCATGTTATGAGGCTTAAGTATTATTTTCTGATATAGTTTTTCTACTGGGGGGTTTCCTCTGAAGGAAAGGAATATTCTCACTGTCAGTTTAACTGTGAATAGGTTGCTGTTCAGCCTTGAAAAATAAGGAGGGAGGAGAAGGTACCCTGGGTGAGGAAAGGAATTCTCCTCTCAGGACCTGAGGGCAGACGGGCCTGGATCCTGGGACAGCAAACCTCTTAGAGGACCACTGGTGACAGGATTGGGGAGCAGCAGGAACTGGAAGCCAGACTTGGGGCACACACACTCATTATAAGGCTCCTTGAAGTCAGGTCCAGGACTGTGGGCCCTGAAACTCACTATTGCTGGTCCAAGGTTACACTTTCCTTGTCTAATACCTATAAGTTTCGGTGAGTTGCTCAAAGTTGGAATTCAATCTCTGTTGCAACATGAGGAGTTAAAGGAAAAATATGTTACCAGCTTGGAACTAATTGGCCAAGGTGAGGAGGGCAGGGCTCATGTCCAAGGCCAGTTCTCAAAGACAGTGGAAGTCCCTGGCATAGAAGGGTCTCCTGAGGATTATTGCAAAGGTAGAGCAGAGAAGCAGGAAGGGCTGGGCTGTGAATAAAATACCACCATGGTAGGTAGTGCAGAGGGGCAAATTTCTTTATGGGTGAGTTGCAGTTCAAGACCAACCGTGATTTTGATGTTGTGGTATGATAAAGCTAGATATTTGGGTTACATGTGGAGTGTAGTTGGCTGGTTTGGTTAAACACAAGAGACAATTTGGGAACAGGCATTATATGTAAATACCCATCTTAATCAGAGACAAGTAGAAAGAGTTCCCTTGTCTTAATAGGATAAGGTAATTCAAATCTTCATGACAAGTGAATACATCCAAAGCTACATCAGCAAGAAATGCGAGTCTTCTTTATCTATAGACCTTAGATAAGAAATGAAGTTTCATTGTATGAGCTTCAGAAACTCCCCCTACTCTGGCAGTCTGATTTCCATCAACTCTATTAATTTTCTATGGCACATATACAAAAACCCTAAACATAGAAGCAAATAAAACCAAGTTAGAGCAACATAAGGGGTTGAGTAGGTGTAGGAGGTCAGTAAAGAAAATCAATTTTCCCATAATTTACTTGAGAGCTCCAAAAATAACAATAAAATATCAATTTGGAACCAGATTCTTCCCTGCTCTTTCATGGCTCTGAGGGACCAGCAGACTGACCAAGACCATCCAGAAGGTGGAACATCTTGACTTTAGCCAAAGTAAACATACTTGTGCAGAAAACCAAACAATTTGGGAAGAAGAAGCCAACATATAATGCATGCTGATTCAGGGAAAAAGTGAATTTATATGTAGTACCTCAAAGAGTTGGATCAAGGTCAGCATGGTGCAGGCACAGGACCCTTGGTGGTGACCACCAATAACTCTGTGAGGAAAGTGGCTTATGCAGAAGACTGTCATCTAATGCTCAACAAGGTGGGGTGTGGGAGAGCATCTATTTTCTATTGAAGGAGTTTTGTGTATCCATTGGCTTCTTGATCATAAAAGTCTCAAAACAAATAAGAGTATACTACACCACTGTTTTGATGAATATTGAAACTATTATTCCCTTTAATAATTACTGTTCGCTCTAGGGATTATAGTAACATGACATGGGATGGTTCATATGACTAAGTCCGGATCTCATGCACAGAACAGTTTACAGTCTTTATTGAGTTGCTTCTTATATCATACATTAATGTCTCCTTTTTAAAAAGGTTCATATTTCATTTAGACTGTGAAACCATTTTTAAAAGTTGCTTTACCTCAATAATGTGAGAAATAGAGGGACAATATATTTTCCACTTAGAATATGTTATGGACTAATTGGCATTAGACAGTATTTCTTGGCTGTATCGTTTTTCCCTGCTTGCATAATTTCCTTGGGAAAATCTGCTGGTGTGTAATTATCTTTTAACCACACTTTTCTAGTTGAGATTTCAGAGAGCTTTACCAATATTTTCCTATCCATCCCCTGGGCCTCCATCTGAAGTAGTGATTATTCCTCTGCCTTGAGCAAAGGAGATGGGGCAGAACACACAAGTGGAGTAGTTCGCCCAGGGTTGCGTGGTGAGTCAGCCCTGGAGTCAGGCACTGCTTGGGCTCCAGACTCCCGGCCAGGGAACTGCTTGCCTCCGCCAGCAGGACTGTTTCATCTCTGGTGGCCGAGAGCCCTTTGTGCTGTTGAGCCATTCCACGTGGTGATATTCTTTATGGGGAAGCTACTGTTTCTATAACCCCACACAGTGGCATGTTGTACGAGTCCAGAATGCTTGAGAATTGAGGGCCATTAGGCTTTGTTAGAACTTCTCAAACTAAGTTTTGGTCACACCCAAAATGTTTTCTCCCTAGTGTGTAAGACCCTTATGTCCCAAAGGCTATCGAACAGTTCTGACTAGCTTACGCTTCACTCCTCAGGACAGTTGTTTTGCAAGGCTTGTTTTGATGCCAGAGTATTTGAGGTGACTTTTAAAAGCACATTTTGAAATAGTTTGCCTTTGAAGTGACCAAACTGTCTTTTTGGAAATATGAATACAATTTAAATTCTAATTGAAATCAACACAGATAATTCATTCAGTTTATATAGACTCTCATCTTGCATACACTTATCGTGTATTTGGCAATTTGATCTTTTATAATATTAACAAAAACGTTAGCTGCTTAATAGTCTCAAAAGAAAGTAGCAGAAAAGAGTGCCCAGGAACCTCAAAGCTTGATGATCAGTTTAATACATTTCTACAAGAGGCCACTGTGCACCTGCCTTTCAAGGTGCTGCACCCTGTGTTTGGAAGAATATAAAGCATTATCTTTGCTTTCAAGGAGTTTACCTTTGAATGAGGGAGAAAGAAACTCACAAAAAGGTAATGAAAGCTGTCCTGGGTACAAAGCACTATAAAAGTATAGAGGTGGGAGAAATCATTTTATAAGAGACAAGAAAGGCTTCGTGGTTCCGACTGCCTTTGACTTGCCCAGTGATCAGGAATGTGAGAGTGTCATACCGGGAGAAGGGGGCCAGGGCCGTCCTCCAGGGGGACCGAAGGAAACACAGGCTAATTCAGGAAACAGCGATTGGTCTGATGAGACCCAAGCCAAGGTATGCTGTCTCAGTAGCACTGCCCCCAAATGCTTATAAAGCATTAAGCAGAAATAATCAATCCCAATGTCCAACTGCAGAGACCTCTGTGGTCTTTGTACAGCCCTGATTTTATATCTAATGGATCAAAGAGCCTGTCACATGGCATGTGCAGAGGACAAACTGCTCGGTTGAAATTTAAAGCATGATGGCCCCGTGGTCCCCAGGATACCAGTTTGGCATTTAGGCGACCGGTGACATACTTTCGATCTCCACGCCACGCCATGCCCCTGGATGCAAGTCTGTCTGCAGATCTAGAAATTGCCTTTACCTCTGTATCTGGGAATAATTTGCAATTGTGTAATGAGAGACCTATCAGTTTGTCTGGAATATTTTCAGTCCCTGAGCAGTATGCTCTCTTGTCTGGCATGGTTTTATTGACTGACTGTAGGGGATTTATCATTATGATGAATGAAATGTTTGTTAGTCAAAGGATGTGCCTACTCAGAGCTATGCAAGACTTTCCACTGAGTGCTGGGAAGACAATACTGGAAATTTCTGTTTCCATTTTAATGTAAAAGTAAGTAAGAAGCAAAGCTTTACTAACATATAATGTACAACCTCAGGGGTGTACAAGTCAGAGAGTCTCATGTCACCCTCTCCATGCTGGGTGTGAGGGCAGGAGTCCGGTATGACCTCAGGCCTTCGCTCTCATTGAAACGCACTGCAGTCTATGTGTTAAGTGAATTTACACATTACATGCCTATGATGTTGTTATCTTACGTTATTATATTTTATTATGTTATCAGGTTTAAACTAAGTGAAATGCACAAATACCTTGAAAAATTTCCTGCAAAGAAATGATGAATCGAAGACGCTTCTAATAATGCAAGCCCAGATGGAAACCATAAAACAGGGCAGAGGAATCATCTTTGCTCAAGTCCTTCTGCCACTTAATGAGGTTAAAAACATGACAATCTGTTCTGAGCTAAGAAATTGGCCACAAAATATATATAGATAGTATATATAATTATATATACTGAATATATATAATTACTAAGAAAACTTTTTAGATAGGGATTTACAAGGCTCATTGTTAAGGATGATCTGGCTCTAAGAATATATCGTGCCCTGAAATATTAGCTAATAATAGTACGTAAACATAATTTATACATAAATACATACACACTGAGATAGCTGCTTAAATGTTGGAGGTCACCCAGCAAGAGCACCCCCTTCATGGTGTCAGGTCCCTGGTAAGATGGAAAGCACCCTGGTGAGCATGATGTCATGGATACAGTGATGCCTGTTGCTGTCTTTCTTCTGCATAACAAAACGTGGCCTCGTGTGCCTCCTCCCTGAGTCAACACTCCCAAATTCTGGTACTTTGGAACTCCTTTTCTAGACTTCACATTGAGCATGTCCATTCAGTTTAGCATTCTAGCTTTAGCTATCCTAGTCACGCTCTATTTGTTCTGCTTTAGGTTAGGAGCCTCTTGTATTACAAATAATATTTTGGCAGATATAGTTTTAATCCATTATATTTTGATTTTGCTGAGGTCTAAATAAGATATGCTCCTATCACACGACACCTGCAAAGGGCACCTTCATTTGTTTAATGATGAACCCTTCCAAAAAAGATATTGAACAAACCAAAATGGAGAAATGGGTTCCTTTACAAATTTGACCTTCCTCTGCACCCTGAAATTCCACTTATGTTGTAAGAACAAGTGACATTAACTTAAAAAATAACCCCATGTAGTTCTACTATGAGATGGCATAGGATGACCTATCTCCAAAGTAAATAAGGGTATAGATGTGTTTTCTCACTTTCTCAATGGAGTTGGTTGAGCAGGTGGTTACAATTTGAACGACTAGTCCAAAGTCAAGCCAGTACTAATGGCTAAATTAGGCTATTGTAAAGTCTTTGTTTCCCTCCAGAATCCTTGGGAGGGGTAAAAATGCTTAGCACTATGAACACAAATATGTATGTTTCATGTAATAAATACTTATGATTTTTGAATTGTTTTTAATCTCTTCTCCCTTTTCAGCCAAGGGCCCTGGGTAAGTGATACAGTGTTTTACCAACTCCTGGGGTTTAATAAAGTTTTCCAATAACTTTTATATTCTTTGAAATCTATTAGCCCCATTGCTTCTTGGTCTTTTGGCTAAGGTCAAGTGTATTAGCTTTATCATATGTTCCCGTCTCCCACCCAGGTGCGCTATAAAATAATAAAAAAGTCAGAGTATAGAAATTAACTCCTTTTCCCCAGGTTAGAAGTAAAAAGTCATATCATAAGATAAAGCTATCAAAGGAGACGGTGCTAACCAGAGCAGGCTTCTCACCTTTGGTATGAGGATTAAGCCAGATAAGAGAAAGAAATATGGGGGCAGGTGGAACACACCATTTCATAATGGTGAACCTGAGCACATTAGTTCATGATGACAAAAAGCAATTGTCATTAGTTGGATTCTTTCAGTGAAATCAACAGTCAAAGGTGAAATCAATTAGTGAAATTGTGAAACCAAACCAAAGTGAAATCAGTTAGTAAATTCATGCACAATGGGTCTTAATGCTTCCTCAACCCTGATCAGAATGAGTTAATTTACCAAATCCCCTAATTGATAGGAAGTAATGTATGCCCTAAGAGAACGTGGCTCCCTGTCCCTCTGCGGTTTATGTCACCCTGCGGGAATGTTAACATCCCTTTAGTGCTTTGCTTGCCCACATTATATAATGTTGCCTTTCTCCCTTAAATGCATTTGCCATTTAAGGTCTCTGGAACTCCGCTTGGGAAGGTTGGCTAATGTGGCCTCTTTCCACATCCTATTGAGGCTTTAGGCACCTCTGCGGGGTGTAGCGAGTCCTAATTGCAGCCCAGCCACTCAGAAACCAATTTAGAGGCCGGAGCCCTGCGTCTGGCAAGTCTGGGAGGCCTGAGCCCCTTAGCATGATGAATGTATTTCTTTTTAACTACTGTAAGTATCATAACAGCAAGGCCAAATAGGTCCCTGCTGGCTAGCCTGTTAGTTCTCCATCACAGGGCAACGGGGCCAGAAAAATGTCTCACTATACATTGGAGGGGGTTTATTTACATGGGAGAGTTCAGGAAGAAGGCTGAACAGGAGAGACTAGACATTTTGGCAGGATTGAGGAGTTGGCTTCTTTTTTTTTTTTTTTTTTTTGCCTTTAATGGAATTAGAATTGCTTGCCACATTATTGCTGTCCACAAAGTCAGGTATGAAAGATTGAATGCAACAGCATTGAATTCAAAAGAATGATCAAGTGCATGCCACATGCCTGTGCCAAATCCAGGGGCCAGTAATCAAAGTGGGCACCGCTGGGCAGTTCTTAATGTCGTATGACGAATGGCCTCTACTTGCTTTAAATTGTCTCATAACATTCTGAACAATTCATTTCCCTTTTTTTTTTTTAAATAAGAGAATAGAGGTAGGAGTGTTTGGGGGTGTGTGTGCACATGTATCTACCTGTGCTCATGAGTACACCCTCATCTTTTCCTGTGTGTGTTTATCATAAAACTTGAAAGAAATGCAAGTTTTAGCTGAAGGGGAAGCTTTTTATAGCAGAGCTATAAATCATTTCAAGGAGCGATTTTCAGTTAAGAGCTGACAGCTCATGCATGACATGAGCATGGCAGGCATGCCATTCAAGAAAGCTTGGAGACCAGTCTCATTTATCATCTGAAGTGGAAGTGATATGTTCTTGGGGAAGCCATGTGAGCAGGCAAGAGGTAGTGTTCCTGGAATTTGCACTCTCTTTGGATGAAACTAAAAGGAGATGTTAGTATGATGTAATATGTAATATTGAGCCTAAAGTGATTAAGCAGTTGTGTGCAGAGCTACTGTTTGGGGCAGAGTGGAAATGGAAATGCTGTTTATTGTTACACAAAAGGTGTCTGGCTACCACGTTTCTGTTCAATCAATGATTCATCTGCAGTTAGGACTCCAAGCAGTTAAGTTATTGCATCTGTGTGGCATACTCTATAACATTTTCCTGTCATATAAGGAGAACTCCAAGCCCAGAGAGAGAAATCAGACAGCTCTTAAACTACAGGTGGAAATCTGTAGCACAGCAGAGGTACAGCTAAAATTGACAAAGTTTAATGGAGGTCAACAAAGACACTCATCAAAGTCCATTGAGAAAGACTCCTCTTTAAGCAAGAGATTAAGTCATCTGGCCTGTGAAGCAAGAAGGGGACCTCCCAGCACTCCAAGCCCAGCAGTCATGAATAATGGAGGATACACAATGTCTAGACTAGATAAAAACTCATCTCTAAACCCCTTCTTTTAGTATCAGTCCCCAGTGCACAGAACTGGAAGCCAATATCGGGAACTGGAGTATCTCCATTAGAGTTCATTGGCTATAACTAGGTAAGCTTTGACTGGTACAGAAGTCAGAATCATGAAAAAATAGTGAGTTTAAAAAAAAAAAAAAACTTAAAATAATTTATAGGATAAGAAAAATGTTGTTCCTTTTTTGTAATACCAACTATTTATGGAAAATTTAATATTAAAAAGAGCTTATTTTTTTAGGAGAAACAAGGCATGAACAGGATGGGTTATAGGCAGAGACAGGTCTAGCAAAAAGGTTTTGGATGTTCTCCTTCCATTACTAGAAATTCTTGCTGAAGAAACCTCTGTTGCACTCAGCAATAGCCCAGGCTTGTTCTTGAACGTGACTTCACAATCACACCTGCTCTTCCCCAGCTTTCTCTAAAGTGAAGCATGAGGCCAAGGTAAGGCGTGTGTGTGTTGTTGTCAGTGTAGCTGAGAACCTTCATTCTAACTGGAACTGGGATTTCGTCTTGCTTCTTTTCATCTATGGTCCTCCCAAGGATATTAACTGATATTTTCCTCGCTTAATTTCACTTACGAGATAACAGAATAAAAACAGGGAAAATGTATACGTTCAGAGAGCAAAATCTTAGAAATGATTGCATTCGTATTTTTGAAAAGCATTAATTTCTTCCTCACTTTATTCCTTTATATATGTGAATTTTAACATATAATTTATAGGTGTTTAATTTACACATAGCTTTTGTATGTCTATATAAACTGTGAGTAAATTGAGAAATAGCTATAATTCTCATTACAGAGTTAAGGGTCTATTTTCTAAATATTATCCTATGCAAATACCTGAGTCAGTAGACTTTCACTCATTGTCCCAGTCAAAATCCTATTGTGCAAATCAGGCAAAACCAAATAAACAGCATCTATTACAGCCCTCTGCTGTAGTGGGGCTTATTTCCGGGTGGGAATGCAACATGCTATAATGGCTCCAGCAGATGGGACATTTCACACTGGCAGTACCCCTTCCACCCCAACATGCCACTGTGGGGGAGACAAAGCCATTCAACAGATGAGCACGAAGTGAGGACGGTGTCCTCTCTTTGAGTTAAAAATGTAGCACTCATGAAAACAATAGGAAGAAGGTTTAGTTCAATAAATTGGAAGTGGAGATGGATTTAGGTGTCTCGTTAATTACTGGAAGCAACATCTGGGACACCGGGTTATTTCCTTTTCCCATCCTATTGCAAGGTGGTTTATATTCCCACCACACGGCTCCCTTTCTACTACCCACCCTGTTCATTTCACTGACTTACCCTTTTTTAAAATTAAAATCCAAATCAAGGCTCTTGGTACTAAAGTCTTACTATTCACCATTCAAGCCTGTCTTGGAAATGCCCACGAATTGTCCACACAGGGCAGTGGCCTTTCCTTTCCTTCCCGTGTTCCCCTCTCTCTGACAAAGAATATTAAGTCTGTAAATGAAAGAAGGAATACATTATTTAGTCAGACCTAGTGTCCATCCAGCAACACGGAATTTAAAATGCTTGCTGATAGCAAAGACCGAGAAAGATCCACCTTTCTCCTGCTATGCAGTCCATTCCCACAACCCAAGGTTGCTGCCTGAAGAACTGGTTTTCTTTTTGTTTTTCTTAAATTCATGTTTAAGCTCCATCGCCCCACTCTACTCTTTTCATCTGCGGTTTCCATGCTGTTTAGATACAATCACTGCGGTGTTCATCTTCCCCTAAGCAAGGCTTCTCCTTAGGAATTGGCCAAAATGGGGGCTGGGGCTACCTGGGGGAGGGGTACTGCTCAGATGTTCAACACATGTCGGGGCTGCTAAAAGCATTTCCTCGATGCATTTCCTTTATGTTAATGCACTTCAAACTCTAATAATAACATTTCATTTAGGGGAAAAGCAAGTTGTTCTCTCTCAATGAGGCAGATCATTACTTTTCCATTTGCTCACGGGGGTATGTGTGCTGTCCTTCATAACTCACGTGCTACAAGCACACAGATGAAGGAGAGGCAATGTGAGTTATTTTTCTAATAAACAGCACATGATACCGTGCTGATCCGGGCATGGTATGTCATCCAGACCCCTAGTGACCAGTAACATGTATCTGTAGAGTTCCTGGCTGGTTTGGAAATATAGTTTATAATTTCTCCTTTCCTCTGCGAAGCTAAATTATTTATTTCTATCAAATTCCTAGGCATTTCATGTTTAGACTCTTTATGAAGAAGTAGCAAAACATTGTGGTTAAGAGTTTTGGGCTTTGGAGACAGAAAGGTCTAGATTAGTGTCTAGGCTCTGATGTGACTGGCCAACTGGCTTTCTGCAATTTTTATGTCCCCTCAGAGCCTCAGTTTACCCTCTGAAAGCAAGATTAATAATCAAATCTGCCTAACAGAAGTTGTTTATCTTCCAGAATATTGAATTAAATAACAAAGTTGTATAGTGGCTGGCAGCTTATCGGGACTCTTAAAAAGATAACTTCTTACTATATTTAGTTGATTTAATCTTAGGGCATAGTGGGCAGACCCCATCCACAGAGTGTACGGGAAGCAGTCGCTTGCTTAACTTTATCATAAGCTCCTGGGGAAATATTGCATCTCTGCCCTTGGATGTCCGGGGCGCTGTGCGCCTTGGCTGTCTCCACCACCCGTCTGGACTCTCAGTGCCACATCTTCTCCCAGCCATTAACTGACATCTTCACACCCTCTTCTTCCTTTTCCACTAAGACAATCCCTCATTACACCCTGTGGATTTGTCCTCTGAAATCCACTCCTTTCTCTCCATATCCACAGCCCAGGCTGCAGCCCCTGCCACCAGTACCCCTTAGCCAGGCTGTTGCACTCGCCTCCATATTGGTTTTCCCACATTCAGCTCTGTCTTCAGCTCATTTTCTGCAAAACACAGTGCTCACTTAAAACTGGAATTGGAATAAATGATTCCCAGCCAAACTGCTTAAAACCCTCCTCAGCCTCGTTCTTAGACCGAGGCTATTACCACGATCTACCCTGGGAGGCCTAGCCCTGCCTGTCTGTCCGGCTCTATGTCGCATCTTTCCCCTGCTGCATTTCAACCAGCCTCCAGCTCCTGGCAACCAGGGAGCCTCGATGAAGCAACAATTTATTTTCTCTTCCTGAATATACATTAATATTTATAACCAGGAGAGAAGAATTCAAAACTTCCGTTTCCTTCCTAAGGGCATGAAGAGGTTTAGTGAGTTCTTATTTTCCATGAATTTTTGGAGAGACTCACATGAAATGTCAAAAACAAGCCCAATATATTATTATGATTTGAACTAGGCCCAGATACCTTTGGTATTTCCAATAGGACTGAAATTATTAAACCAACAGCCATTCCCTTAGCATGTGTGAACTTCAATTTCTAGGCCAAAATCTAGCTGGAAAAGTGCTGACATTTTGAAACGTTATATAGCAGGAAAAGGTAGTGGAATGTTTTGTAACCTCAAAAAATGTTTAGTTTGGGTTTCAGTCCCAGGTGTCATGGCAAGTTAGTCAGTGACAGTAAAATATCCAAGGTAGATACATAGCTCGCCAGGGGGCTGGGTGCTTCAAAGCAGCATTGGAGGTGAGGTCCCCGGGGTCTAAGAGCAGAAATCTGTTCTATTGTCATTTCTGGGTGACAGCACAACAGCTCCTTCCTCCTCTGTGCTGCAGCTATTCTGATACCTCCATTCTGGTCATTGCTGGTGAGTGCCCCGAGGTAAGCAAGGGGGAGGCCGAGGGATTGTAATGAGAGCTTGGACTGGAGTTAAGCTGAAGTGTGGTACTGAGAACACCTGTCAGAGTGCACCCAGCTACCCACAAAAGTCTCTGTACTCTGACAGCTGCCCAGGATGGGAATTCCTGGTTCTTCTGATGCTCATAGGTATTGGATTTAGTCAATATACGGCCAACACTATGGTTGTCCTGTCTCTGCTACCTCCTGGGTGGCAAATTGGCAGGGCCATGGCGGGGGTTGGGGGGCGGGCATATGTGATGGTGGTAGCTGACCACTAACAAATTCCTCCGCTGTCTTCATCTAAACTTCACAGCGAGAGTGAACAAGCTGTTGGACTTGTTATTATTTTCAATTCTGGCCAGTTTTTTTCAAAGAAGACTTTAAGCTTTAAAGATGAGCTTTTCTACTAGTAACAATATCCATTGGCCATTTATTGTCATGGGAATTTTATGGTGATTTCGGGAGGTTACAGGAGGTCTTCCAAGACCCTCTGGATCAGATTAGTCCCCTCTGTTGTGCTCTTCATAAAATTTCACAAAATTTATCCCACCTGGAATAATTGCTTTAATATCCTTATTCTCTGATAGACTGGAAGTGCCTGTGGGCACAGGAGCCCTGCCCATCTCCTTCACTGTGGTTTCTCCACAGGTTGGACCTATAGTAGGTGCTAAATAAATTCTTTAAAAGAATAGGTGAATAAAAGTAATCCAAAACCACAGAATATGTCATAAATGAGACTCCCACAATATCAATAGGGGATATAAAAAGATAAAGTTTACTGCTTCATTTTAACTAGGCAACTTTCAGTATCTTCTTATACTGATGTAATAATAGTAACTGATAATAATAATAAAAAAGAATTGGCAAATTGGACTTTATAAAATTTTTAAATTTCTGCCCTATGGAAGACACCATCAAGAGCATGAAAAGACAAGTCAAAGACTGGAAGAAAATATTTGCAAAAGACAAATCCGATAAAGGATTTTTATCCAAAATATACAAAGAACTCTTAAAACTCAACAATAAGAAAACAAACAACTGGATTTGAAAATGGGCCAAAGACCTTAGCAGACACCTTACCAAAGAAGATATACAGATGGCAGATGCGTATATGAAAAGGAACTTCACATCACGGGGTTGATCAGGGAAACGCAAATTAACACAACAGTGAGATACCACTGCATACCTGTTAGAGCGGCCAAAATCCAGAACACCGACAACACCAAATCCTGGGAAGAAGGTGAAGCAACTGGAAGTCTCATTCATTGCTAGTGGGAGTGAAGAACAGTATAGCCACTTCGGAAGATAGTCTGGCAGTTTCTTACAAAACTAAATGTACTCCCACCATGTGATCCAGCGACTGTGCTCCTTGGCATTAACCTAAAGGAGCTGAAAGCATGCGTCCCTGAAAAAACATGCATATGGATGTTTACAGCAACTTTATTCATAATTGTCAAACTGTGGAAGCAGCCAAGATGTCCTTCAGTGGGTGAATGGATAAACTGCGGTACGTCCAGACAATGGAATATTATTCATCACAAAAGAAAGAGCTACCAAGCCAAGAGAATTCATAGAGGAGACATAAATGTATATTACTAAGTGAAAAAAAAAAACAGAAAGGGCTACATACTTTATGATTCCAACTATACGACATCTTGAAAAAGGAAAAACTATGGAGACAATAAAAAGATCAGGGGTTGAGAGAGAGGGGGAAAATAGGTGGTTCACAGATTTTTAGGGCAGTGAAACTACTCTGTATGACACTGTAATGATGGATACATGTCATTACACATTTGTCCAAACCCATAGAATGTACAATACGAAGAGTGGACCCTAATATAAACCGTGGACTCTGGGTGAGAATGGCGTGTCCATGTAGCAGGTAGATCAGTTGTAACAAGTGTACCACTCTGGCAGGGGATGTTGATAATGGGAGAGTCTGTGCAAGGCAGGGGCGGGGCAGAGCCTATATGAGACATCTCTGTGCCTTCTTTCTGTTTTGCTGAGAATTTAAAACTGCTCTAAAAATACCAAGACTGAAAAACGACAAACAAGCAAAACACCAGCTATAACGTGTAAATAATGCTCACAGCTTTTAGGGTGTTGTTCTAGCGTTCCTGTGCATTAAATCCTATTATCCTCATCACAGCCTTAGGAGGTAGGTATCATTATCCCCAACCTACAGATGAGGAAACTCAGGTTCCCAGAAGTTGGAGCCTTGTCTGAATCATAGAACTAGTGAGGAGCTGGTTCACACCCAGCTGTTTTCTTAACTCTATTGTTTTGGAGAACCGGAAGTGTATGCTAAGATAAAGAAAGCAATAGAAGAAGTATGTTCTGAGGCCTACTCTGTGTAAGGCCCTGAGAGAGACCCAAAAACAGTTGGATAGAATTCTTTCCTGGTCCAGAGGAGTTACTGGGAGTTGAGTAGCACTAAAAAAGATAAATAAAAACACAAACAATAAAATCTCTTTGGAGACTGGGCATGACTAATTGCTACGTGAATTGTTCTCATCCTGAATGCCAGGGTGCAGGGGCAGGAGGGAGGGACCACTGAGGCCTGGAGCAGCCCAGCAAGGCTCCACGGAGAGCGGCTGACCCTTAAACTCAGCCCAGAACTCAGCCTGTATGAGACATGGGAGTTGCAAGGGGTAATGTGAGCAAAGAAGCCACGTTGAAATTTTTCTGTTCTTAAGTGAATTCAAAATAATGAAAAAAATACTGTCCTCAAGTCCAAAGTTTTCTCTACCTCTGAGAAAAATGCGGGATTTTTGATCAAGTCAGTAGCTCTTTCTTCCCCACCTTTGCCTCTCCAGCTATAAAATGAAGATATTACTTGCCATAGAGATGTTGAAAGGGTTAAAGGATTCTGGTAAAAGTTTGAGAGCTTCTTTAAAGCAGCTGTGCAAGAACCAAATTATAACCATCATTGTTTTTAATTGTTGGTTTTTATTATCTTTATTGTAAAACTGCCCCAGGGGAAACCTAACTTTTACTGTGGTCACAGCCTGCTCAAACAATTAAATGTCTCACTGTGACCCACCTGACTGGAAAGGCCTCCACAGAGCCTTCTTGCAGCAATCCCTGTTCCAGAAGGTTCTCCTGGGGCTGGGGCCAGAGGCTGCTGCCTGTCACACTTTGACCAAGACTAATTCATAGACAGGTTTATTTTGTTCAGCACACACAATGTGAATTTAAAAATGAGTTAGTTACTGATATGTCAATACCAGTACATTTCATATAAAAATCTAGAATTCTGGCTTCCCTTCCACAGAAGATCTGACATCCATGGGCCCATGGTTTAGCACCTGCTACAGCAAGAATCAACCAGTCTACTGAACTGGTTGAGTGTAAATTCGTACGCTCACGCCTTGACCAAGCTCCGTGTGGCCTTCCGCCTGACGAGGGGTAACTGCCAGTCCTTAGAAAGATCTATCAGGTTCTTTGGCTACTTTTGTCTATTTTCCATCCAAAGCACTGACTGGCCTAGGCTAGCAGTCCCCAAACTTTTTGGCACCAGGGACCGTTTTTCATGGAAGACAATTTTTCCATGGACCCTGGGAGTTGGGGAGGGAATGCAGGGGAGATGGTTTGAGGATGAATCAAGTGCATTACATTTATTGTGCACTTGATTTCTACTATTATTACATTGTAATATATAATGAAATAATTATACAACTCACCATAGTTTGGGGCCACTGGTCTAGTGTGCTGTCGGTAAGGGCCACATTAGTGAGGAAAGCTCCAGGGCTTTGTCCAGCAAGACAGAGGTGGCATGACTAGTCGCCAGTTTATGGAGACTGAGTCAAAGCAAGAAAGAAGGGACATGAATTCAGAGCCTGGAGCCACAGGCCAGAGCCAGGAAGCCGGGGATTAGGCGCCTCCCATAGGAGAACGGGCGCCAACAGCAACAGTTCTGGAGTCAATTCCACAAGCCCTGAGTGTCTGCCAGGGCATGGCCTTTAATGGCACTTTTTATTTTGATGAGATGGTTCGTAGTTGTACATTATAAACATTGGGGAAATCACATACATTTAAGTCCTTGCATACATATGCACCTTCACACCCAGACCTAAGCCTACCACCAGCAATTCCGATATACTAGTGTGGGTGTCAGCATTTTCTGCGAGCTCCCAGGCATTTCTCATGTGCAATGTGCAGCCATGGTTGAGAACAATCACTTCAGGTGAACTGATCTTCCTCGTGACCCTATCTCCATTCAGTGATCTCAGTCTAACCCCATACACTGAACAGTCCCTAACTAATTCAGTTCCTTTTGCGCAAAAGTCCATTGTTTGGAGGTTACACCCTTCCTTTTAGTTCCCTCAGAGAGCACCTGGGTGGATGAAGACAGCTTACTGTGTCTCAGGTCTGGGTAGCTGGGTCCTCTGGATGACATCTCTTGTCCTTTTTGTCACTGCAGCTCAAACTGGTCCCTGGTGGAACATGATTTGGCCACCCTTCATGTGGTCAGAGTCTGACAGCCCCCCGACTGACTCAGCCCCAGCCTGGCTTGTGTGAGTGCCATGGTCCCCTTCAGAGTCAATGTGACATCATCCTCTAGCTGTCCTCCTCCGCCCAGGCAGTCAGCCCAGAAGATTCTGCTATGCTGGGCACTGCCCATCACAAGGGCTCGGCAGCAGTCCCGCTGGCCTTTGAGTACCCCCTCAGGGCCTGCGCCAATCTGGGCCCCATGCTTACCATGAGAAGGTGACGTGGCTCCCCACGGCGTCACAGGGCACTCCCACGTCTGATTGTCAGTTTACTTCCACCAGCCTCTCTCGGTGGGTGTGGAGACAGCCTTCAAGAGGGTCACCTCCCAGAGCTTTAGTAAAATTAGAATAAATGCTCCCTGCTCTCAGTTTTCTCCACAATCATCACACCTCCCTCCTAGTTTCCCAGCCCCTGCTGTGCCTGCCTTTCTCTCTATTTCTTTTCGCAGAAACTCTGCTGGCGGAGGCAGGTTCACCTCTACTTCCCCTTCGTGTCCATCTGGGATTCCCGTGTTGCGTCTTCTTTCCTTGGCAGATGGGAATCTTGCAGATAAGGAGACCTAACTTGGGAAGAGTTTGTGATTGTTCTCATTACAAATTATTGATAATTTTTTACAAATTCTTCTTTTTTCACATGTTCTTGGCTATTCTTAGCCACTTACTCTTCTATATGAAAGATCTAGAAGATTTGCCATCCTGGAGTACAATTTCTTATATTGGATCTGTTGCCCTTTAGCGGCAAGATGTGGTTTCTTAGAGTGGCCTGATTCTTTAAGACAAATCATAACAGTGTTGGGGACACTTGGAGGAGTTCTTTGAAGGTCACAGTGAGTATAAGAGAATGTCATATGTGGCTTAGAAGTGAAGGATACGGTAGTCCTCGGAGCTGTTCACAGATGTTCTGGCTCTCTCTCCTTCTGGATGGAAGGAATCTCTTCTTCACCCGCTGGGAATTAGCTGTGGCCATGGGACTCGCTTTGGCCGATGAGATGCAAGGGCCAATTCCGGCCTGCCCTTTAGGCGTTGGTTTGAGCTTCACTGTGGCATTGGTGCTCTTTGCCAATATGCTGGGCAATGTCCCAGGTGGGGCTGTGCTGTCAGCTGACGTCCTGGATGGAGGATATCGTGCAGCAGAGTCCACATGAATCTCAGTGGACGTGTGGCATGAGTGTCTTTTAAGCCTCTGAGATTGGAGGTGGTTTGTTACTGCCTCATAAGAGCCTGTCCTGAGTCAAGTAAGAAGCATAGAGTTGTATATATGCAACCAGGGACACATACCACACCCTCCCCTCAACTCAAACCTTTTTTTCCCTTTATTCTCCCTCTTTTAAAATTATGTCATATGAGTTAAATGAGAAATCCTTCTTTTAGAAAACAGATTGTAAGTCCAAAATTACTCTTATCAACAAATGGAACCCTTGTGCATTGTTGGTGGGAATGTAATTTTGTATATCCATTATGGAAAACAGTGTGGCGATTCCTTTAAAAATTACTTCTGGATATACGTCCAAAAGAAATGAAATCAGTATCTCAATTCATGCTCATTGCAGCATTATTCACGACAGCCAAGATATGGAAACAACCTAAGTGTCCACTGACAGATAAATGGATAAAGAAAATGTGAGATACACACACACACACACACACACACACACACACACGCACACACACAGAGGAATATTATTCGGCCATAAAAAAGGAGGAAAGCTTGCTATTTCTGACGACATGGATAAACCTGCAGGACACAATGCTAAGTAAGCCAGGCGCGGACAGACAAATATCGCATGATCTCACTCACATGTGGAAAAGAATTGATCTCACAGAAACAGAGAGTAGAAAGGTGGTTGTCAGGGGCTGAGGTGTTGGAGAAATGGGGAGTTGTTGGTCAAAGGGTACAAAGTTTCAATTAAAAGATGAACAAGTTCTTGGGATCTAATGTACAGCATGGTGAATACACTCAATAACACTGTGTTTTTTACTTGAAATTTGAAAATAAAAGCAGATTTTCAAGGGTTCTCAACACACACACCCAGTAACTGGGGGTGGTGATGAATGTGTTAGTTAATTTGATTGTGGTAGACATTACACAGTGTATACGTATATCAAAGTGTTACATTGTACACCCTGAATATATATGATTTTTATTTGTCAATTAAATATTTTAAAATTAAAAAAACAAAAACAAAATCATTCTTATCAATTGTAGAAATGGCCTCACTTAAGAACTGAGGGGAAATGAGCAACTGCAGGAGAGAAAATGACGTGGGACTGGTGTTCTGTGTCTGGGGCCGTTGTTTGCCACCATGTTTCCTGCCACGCAGGGAGCAGGGATCACTCCACGCACAGGCCCACTTTCCCTCGGCCATGCCCACCGGAATCCTGTCCTGCTTCCCTGCCTCTCGTTCTACTCTTTCCCTTCTCCAATCCCCACTCAACAGTGTAGGAAAAAACCCTGAGGGGCTCTTAATTGCTCTGGAATATGGAGTTGAGAGCTAGCTGGCCGCAAGCTCCCAGCCCTCTGCCCCTTATCACGGGGCCCTCACGTGTTTTTTCTAGCTAGAAGGCACATGGAACTTTTAAGCCCCCACTCCTTTATCACAAAACCTATGATTTCTTTAACTAAAGAACTGCAGAGCAAAGCTACTTATCTTTTAGTTAAAAAGCCCCAAACTGAAATGATGCAGCATCTAAATGACTTTTTTCCCCAATTACTACCTCCCTTCCTGCCAGATATCCCAGCCCCAACTTCCTCTACACCTAGAAAAAGGATGCCTGCTACTGTGGTGATGTTTTTCTTATTTTTAAGGGATTTATCTTTTCACCACTTTATATTATTGTTTGCTTATTCCAAACTTACTTAAAAGAGGATTTGAGGAGGCCAATAGAGATGTGTTTGTATTTCAAGATTAAAATATATATATATATATGAGAAACTAAGCAAAGTGGCCCAGAGCCAGAATGAAATAGTTACATGCATGTACACCACGAAATCTTTTCCTCTTGCTGGATGTGGGCCACAATCTGATGTTCCTAAAAAGCCTTTAAAGTGTTATAATGTCCATAAGGTTAAATAAAAATAGTTCTGGAAAAAACAACCATTTCTTATAGTGAGACTAAAGATAATTTCCCCAGAATTCCTCACAGAAAAGAGAATGCATAAAGTAATGACAATATCCTGTCTATACACATGTGACAGATTTCACAAAGTGGTCACTTAAAATTTCTCTTAATATAGGATGATGACATCACATGGGATTTCACTTTGGTAAAACAGTCTACAGGTGGTATAACGCCTACCCAGGAACTCAGCTCTGGTATCAGCTGGCTTAATCCAAGGATGAAATTCAAAATATCTGCAAAGAAAGGATCAGCTCTCCATGAATTGCTGTTTATCTGGTCAAGCTTTTGAAAGGTGTAGGGCAACAGTGACTTTGCAAGTATCCCATAACTAAACATGGAATAGCTAGTTAAGCACAGAGCCATGTGCTCTTTGTAGGTAGCCAGACTGCTTAATGCAAATAATACAATGAAATAGGGTCAAGGGACAATTCACAGATGAAGTCTAAATGGTCAAAAGATAAACAAAGGGACTCTTAGTGCTGGTAGCCACAAGTTAGTATAATATTGTTGCTGAGCATTTTGTTAATAGATTGATGGATGTATTTAATATATCCTATGACTCAACAATCCTATTTCTAGATTATCTCCTAAGGAATTACTTAAGGGAGTGTGCAAAAATTAATGTATAATGATATTTGTCCTATCACTGTGTAAATTAATGAAAAAAGAATGAAACACTCTAAATGTCCAACTCTAAATTGTTCTACCTGCATGTGATTTAATACTATTCCACTATTAAATATGATATTTTAGATGAATATTCATGGGCGTGTCAGTCAGTGTTGATTATACTTGCTAAATTTTATATAAAACAGTTCACTGAAGAGGACAAGTGTAAAAAATAGTGCCAATGTATTATTATGCATGTATAATAGTTATTTTTAATATGAAATAATTTTTTCCCTCCACATACTGCTTTCCATGAAGTGCTTTTTATCCCATTCCTTTCTTTAACATTGGATTCCACACATTTCTAGTCACTTTCAATTATTACAAGTATTCTCCAATTTAAATTTTCAATCTCAAATCCAGTTCCAATGTCATTACCTGTTCCCTGGGTGTCAGCTAAAGAAATCTGGAAGGTGAAGGGAGGGCCTGCTTTGCTCCTTCAGGGGAGGCGAGAAGGGAGGAACTTTCTCCTTAACGATTTGGCCATGGTCGCCGTCCTCTCCTTGTTGGATTCTTTGCTGCTCTGGCTAACACAAGCTGACAGTACTGCCCTCTCTGGGGTATGCATCCAAGTAGAGCCTCACCAAGCCTGCCAACTGCACACTTCCCTGATATGGTAGATCAACTTTTCCACTCTTTGTCAGTTCCCATCATGCACAACTGCATGCATTTTCCTCCTGGATCTCCTTACTAAATGGGGCAAGAAGAGCTCAATCCAGGTATCTTCTGTGGTTTCCACTTGATCACACAGGAGATGCAGGCCTCCAGGACATGCCAACATCATTGTGCAGATGTGAGCTACCCGGCTAACAATATCTCTTGCTACCCTGCCCTCACTTTTATGTTCCTTTCCTTTGCTAATTAGGCAGAGTGAGTTAAGTGAGTCCACCACCTAAATAGACGTCCAACTGGAATATGTGCTAGTCCCTCCTTGTTGCAAGTACCCCCAATCTGCTGCAGTGATTCTCTTGGAGCTATCTTCAGTTGACTTTAAAGAGGGAAGAGCATGACTACCTCAACAGATGAAAACACACACACACACATACACACAAACAAAATTTCTTCCTATCTTAAATCTAAATACTCTGCAAAGCCAAAAACCTCAATAACTCTCTCTTACTCTGCTGACACAGACTCAGAAGGAAGGAGTATTGGGATTTTGGCTGGTCATGGGGGTTCTGATTCTGCCACCTCTTACTAAGCCCTGGGATAAGGTGTCTAGCCCCAGTGGCTGACACTTTATCTCATGTGGGGACATTAGTGCTTCTTGATTTCAGCTTTGGGGCTTTGGGTAAATTTCAGGGACAGTGGAAAGAGTCCCAAATAATATCTTATAAACACAAACATACCTATACACACTCCCAGAAAGGGTTCTGAAAGGTTATACATCAAAGTATTAACAATGTTTACATAGTAAAAATGGTTTTTATAATTTTTTGCTTTCTTCTGGTCTATATGTTTTAATTTTTCTACCCAAAACCTATTTTACTTTTATAATGAAGGAGATATACAAACATTATTCTTATGTAAGAAAATAAATGTTCATCTCAATAGGTAAAGGGATAGATCAGCTGTGGTATAACCATCCAGTAAAATACCAGTAATAGAATGGAACAAACTACTTATACCACCAACAATATATTAATAAGTGAATCAGAAAATATTATGCTGAACAAAAGAAATCTGTAACAAAGGAATACATAGGTACTATTTCATGTATATGAGATTCTAGACCAGATAAATCTCATCTATAATGATAGAAATCAGATCAAGGATTGCATAGATTAGAGGGTGGGGAAGTCGGATGGCAAGGAGGTCAATTGAACTTTCTGGGGCCATGGAAATGCTCATGTCTTTATCGTGGTGATTAATTGGGGTAGACATTTGTCTAAGCTCATCGAACTGTATGCTTAAAATGGGTGCATTTTATTGTAGGTAAATTATACCTCAATAAAGTTGATATTTAGAAAAATTTTATTTTGCTTTTTTTGGTAAAAGTGGTGAATGTGAGAGCTAAAACTATAAAACTCTTAGAAGATAACAGTGGGGTAAATTTTTATGACTTTGGCTTTGGGAATGTTTTCTTAGATATGACCACAAAAACATAAGTGAGAAAAGAAAGAAAAGTTGGATTTCATAAAAATTAAAAATTTTAATGCATCAAAGGACACTATTAAGAGAGTGAAAAGACAGCCCATAAAATGGAAGAAAATATCTGCAAATTATATATCTGATAAGGGTCTATTATCCAGAATATATAAAGAACATTTTACAACTCAACAACAAAAAGACAAACAACTCAATTAAAAAAAGGTCAAAGGACTTAAAAGACATTTTTCTAAAGAAGATATTCAAATGGCCAACAAGTATATGAAAAGATACTTAACATCCTTAGTCATTAGGGGAACGCAACGCAAGACCACAATGAGATACCACTTCAAACCTGGTGAGATGGCTAGAAAAAAAAAAAAGAAAAACAAGTATTGGGGAGGATGTGGTGAAATTGGAACCCTCACACACTACTGGTAGAAATGTAAAATGGTGCAGTCACTGTGGAAAACCGTTTGGCAATTCCTCAAAAAGTTAACATAGAATTACCATAAGACCCAGCAATTCCACTCCTTTATACATACACAAAAGAATTGAAGGCAGATATTCAAATGGAAACTTGTACACAAATGTTTATAGCAGTATTATTCACAAAAGCCAAAACGTGAAAAAAAAATCGAAATATCTATCAACAGATGCATGGATAAACAAAATGTTGTATATTCATACATGGAATATTATTCAGCCATAAAAAGAAATGAAGTACTGATGCATGCTGCACCACAGATGAACCTTGAAGACATGCTCAGTGAAGGAAGCCAGACACAAAAAGCGAAGTATTGTATAATTTCATTTATATGAAATATCCAAAATAGATAAATCCATAGAGACAGAATGCAGACTGGTAGTTGCCAGAGGCTGGAGGGATGGGGAAATGGAGAGTGACTATTTAATGGGTACATGGTTTCCTTTTGGGGTGATAAAAGTGTTCTGGTGATAGTGGTGATGGTTATACAACATCGCAGATGTACTTAATACCACTGAAATATGCACTTCAAAATGATTAAAATGATGAATTTTATATTAGGTATATTTTATCAGAATTTTTAAAAAATCGGTGAGCCAAATGGTATGCACATATTTTTTCACCTTTCCAGTTATCATGTGAAAGAACTTGCTCAGAGTTACACTCCTGTCTTCTCAGTCTTGGCTGAGTCCCTTCCTCCTCCTTCCTTTGGGACTGCCCTGACCCTAAGGAAGATGGTTTTTAGAGTAGTCTCCCATGGGGGAAACCTGCTCTTGCTCAGCATGCAGTGTGATTGGCTAAGACTGCCTCATTCAGAAAATAAGAATTAGCAAGACTGTTTGTCCCTATCTAAACCATGTCATCCAGACTAACTTTTAGGAATAATAAAGCTAGCATTTTGGTCTCACCCAGCTTCTTCATCTGTCTTTTCCACATTTCCAATTTCGAGTTTAAATTGGGTGGTAAGAGGGATATCCTTTATTGAAATCTCCCCCTGGACAGTGCCCCAACCTCAAACCCCAACAGAAAGATAGCACTAAACCATAATGTATGGCCACAATTAACCTCTAAACTTTTTAAAGTATGTGAAAGCAAACACTCACATTGAACATTAAAAAAAAAAAAAAATCAAGCCAGAAAAAAAAAAATGAATATCTATTTTTGAGCAATGAAATTTCCTGGGCTCTAAGCTAAACTTATAAAATGTGCTTTGTATAATCAAATAGGTTGGCTGACTCCAAGTGATTTATTATTTCTAAACTAGTTAAAATTAGGGAGACATTTAGAAAAAACATTTCAATCTCTTTATCATTCCCTGTTTTTCTTCACTGCTTGCTCCATTTCCCCCTATTGCGTATGGTCCTTATTTGAAGATATTACTTCAGGAAGGAAACATAAGACTGGGAAGGCAAAATGCCATTTCGAATTGAAAAATAAGTTCTCAATAAATCAGTAAGTATGGTATTACATTTCAAATGTTGAAAATTTGTTATTGGAATTCCCCAGAATATTTCAAAACAAAGCAAAAACACCACATTTTACAAAATTAATATGTGATTGGAGGCTTATAAAATTAGTTTCACACCAAAAGGGATACAGAAAACTTGAAAAGAACTTGTATAAAGAGTGTAAAGAAGCTTTGAGGGGTTTTTAAAATGGAAAGATCAGATTTGGAGAAGGAAAGCCAGATTGTCAATAAAATAAATACCTTTAAACATTTGAAGGAATGTTATGAGGGAATAATATTCCATAGTCTTTGTTTCTTTGGTCATCATTATTGAATGTTCTTATAGAAAAGTGATGACTTCTTTACACAGAGTATATATAAGACCCAACTCTCTGTAGAGGCTGGAGAGTTTGAACATAGATGGTCAGTGTCAGAGGGACATCCTTATTCTGATGGCTTGGTGTGGACTTGTGGAAGGCATAGATGAAAGAGATTGCTTGCCTTCTATTCTATCCTATAATTCTGTTAAGAATGTTACTGGCTGTTAAATGCCCAGTGGGCTGGAAGAAGGGGTGAAAAGGCAGCCTAAGTGCCCCCAGCAAATTTTATTTTGTTTTCTTGTAGTAACAACCCTGATTGCCATGACTATGTTCTTTGAATCTGGGGATTTTTAGGAATCCTGTCAGTAATCCACATGAGCTCCAATTTTATATTCTGTACTGAACTCTGCCCTTTCTCTGAGACAGATTCTTGGTGGGGCCAAGAGCCATGGCTCCAAAGAGGAAGGAGTATGACCCCACATTACCGTTGTAAGTGCAGTGTGCATAAAAAGTGTTAGTGCAAATGGGCCATACACATAGGTACCAATCAGGTTTGCATGCTTCGCATTCAGTACTACAAGTTGTGTCCTCAGACCTCACTGCAATGAAGTGCAAAAAGCAAAGTTCATATGGTTGGAAAAGACATTCTTTGTTTCTATACAAATTAGCTTATTTTATTTTTTGAAGAACCACAATGCCTACTAAAATCAGTGACGACCATAGCCTTGTGCGTAGGAATTCCTCTTCTACATCTCTATCCAGGAGAAGAATCCATATGTTTATACTACAGGGTTCATTGAAGTGTTGTTGTCTGTCACTCTAATGTATTGGTAGCAACTTTAACACAATGGAATGGTTAAATTTTCTATCATATAGTCATACCATGAAATTTTACACAGTAATTATAAAGTAAGAGCTATACATTTAGACATAAAAGATAGATACATTGCTAAATGAAAAGACAAGTTTCACAAAGATGCAAAGAATGTGGTTCCGCTTGTGTAAATACAGAAAATAAAACCAAACACTATAGAGAGACATAGATTTAAGAATGTTTGAAAACTTCCAATGTGTCAGTCACTGTAACAATGGTTTGATGCATGCTGTCTCATTGCAAACTCAAAATAGCTCCATAAGATGTGTACAATTATTACGAACATTACAGATGAGAAAACCAAGGCACAGAGGTTAAGTAACATGCCCAAGGGCCATTATATAAGTATATGAAAATTCATAGAAAAAGTCCAAGACAGGTATACAGAAAACCGATAATAGGATAATCTTCTGGAAGGCAAATGAGATTGGATAGGATTCAGTGGTGGCTGTATTATATAGGTATTGGGTGGCTTAAACAATAAACATTTCTAGAGGCTGGAGAATCCAAGATCAAGGTGCCAGATTTGGTGTCTGCTGGGGCCTTGTTCCTGGCTTGTAGACAGCTTCCTTCCTTCTGTGTGCTCACATGTGGCCTTTCTTCGGTGCATGTGTGGAGAAAGAGAGGGCTGTGGTCTCTTCTTCTTCTAATGAGGGCACTAATCCCATCATGGAGGCTCCACCCTCATGACCTTATGACCTCACCTAATCCTAATTACCTCCCAAAGACCCCATCTCCAAATACCATCATATTGAGGATTAGGCTTTCAACATACAAATTTTGGAGGAGATAAACATTCATTCTGTATATATTCAGTCTGTACACATATATGTGCACACACACATACACACCCCTTACTTTCTCTTAAAATAAGGAAAAAAATGGAAAGAAAAATGACTATTCTTTTTTCTTTTAAAGACTTAATAGGGTAAATGAGAAATTTCCCATTGGCTTAAAATCTGCCTTTTGATTTTAAGGAGCTCAGGAAATTTCACCCCAAAATATGACTCCTTGGTATAAAGGTATTTTGAATTAAAGGCCCATAGAGATCAACAGGCATTGGATGGGGCTTTCCTACTCTCTGTGTAAATCCAGACCACCCATCAAGAAGGACAATTGTCTTTCCTTCCCCTTCCCGTTATCTCAATATATTGCAGGAGAGAAGATCAAGAATGGAAGAAGACCCTGCCCAAACCATTTTAAAGAAAATACTTGTCTCTCAGTTAAATTAATTTCCAAAGAGAATCATTTATAAGTCGATCTGTTTCCCTCCATCCATTCATCCTCCCAAGTATCTACTCATACGGCATAGTAACAATTTGTTGCCCCTTAACAGAATTACCTAAATTCCTCATCTCTCTCTCCTCTCTAAAATGAGGGTATATAAACTTCTGGCCCCCACTGGGATGTTGGACAATCATTCTGTGATTCTCCTTGTGCACAGGGTAAAAAAATTTGTAATCTCTTTCTCTTATTAATCTTCCTTATTGTGAGTTGATCTTTCAGCAAACCATCAGAGACAAAGGGGAAGTTTTCCCCACAGATTCATATCTATAATGCTACCTTGAATTTCTGCTAGAAACCTTTGTCTATGTCTTTGTAACTCTTGCTTCCTCAGGCCACGTTGACCACCTCGAAGGTGAGAAGTTAAGATCAATTAACAGTCACAGGGGTAATGAAAAGGTCACTCCTGCTCCCCCAGGCTCTGACTAAGAAGGTGGAGTTCAAAGACCAGGAATAAGCTCATGGATCTGGTTTCCATGTGACCTTCATTCCCTAAACTTCTGGGACCCTAGTGTCGTATTTGCCACACCTTCTCATTCTGTCTTCCAAACCTCTCAATAGTTTCTATCTCTTTCTCTCAGTGTGCTGCATTTTGAATAATTTCTTCACATCTGTTTTCCAGTTTAATAATTCTCTTTAATGTCTTTAAATATTTTGTGTAATTAATTCACGTACTTTGTCTTATAATTCCAATATTTAAAATTCTACGGGGTTTAAATTTCTTAGTGTTATGTAAGATTTCTTCCAACTTTTACTTCTGATTTTTTGTTTTCCTTTTGTGTTTGGTTGATCTTAATTTGTGGGAACCTTGGAGGCCTACATTGATGATTCTTTTTTTTCCTGGGGAGGATTTGCACTCAATTCAGCTGGGGCACTACAGCTCTCAAACAATCCTAGTCTCTTCAGATCCGAGGCTCCATCAGAGTGCTTCAGAACTGAAGGCCAGTTTTCGGCTTTGTTTTGTGTTGTTTTCTTCTTAGAGATATCTTTGCAATCTATCAGCCTAGCAATGCCAATTTTTTTTTTTTTAATATAGAATTTGTAGCAAGAGAACCACTCAGGCTCTGAGTCCTCTTATTGCCGGTGATAAAAATCTCTGCTTTATTCCAGTTTACTTTACGTTATGCCAAATTTATTTAGTAAAGTAAGGGGCCCAGGAACTACATAATAGGAAACATTAGATCATTTAACTATAAACCAAAATTATTTTAATGACTTCAAAAAAAATATTTGTATCCAGAGACTAACATTAAACCAATTTCTCTATGAACATTCCTTTGATGTAGTCACAAAACTGAGCCTGGAACCACTTGCTAGAGCAGGAGTTGAAGTGTGTGCTTTGGGCTATGTCTCCATTGGGTTAATAGTATCCCCATTTTATTTATTTGTGTAAAAGAATACATTTTAAAAGAAGGTAAAATCAGGACTCTAATACAGATGTAAAACAAACACCTGTCAATGATTTTATTTAACTGATTAATGAACCGGGGAACCAATAAGATACTAACTACGACCAGTTCAAAGGGAAATTAATACACACATGTGTAAACACATCAAAACACACACATACATGGACAAATAAGGAATGCTGAAATGAATTTACAAATGGTGGAAAATAGGTCTACCCATGGGGCAGTAATTGATTGCATTCTACTGGACATAATTAATTTGCATTTCTACGGGCAAGAATCATTTGCATTATTACCCATTTTCTACAATGTAAAGAATTCTAAAATAGCTCAAAGACAATAAAAGGTAAAGATAAACTGGTTGGGTCCATTAGACAGAATTCCAGTCATTTTTTTGGGTCCATTTTAAAGTCTTTCACAATTTTTTTCTACATTTATGTCTTTATGTGTCTTATTGTTTTTAACTCTCTTGCCTAAAAATTCCCTTAACAATGGCGATCATCCTATATCTCAGGAAGAGCTGGACAGTTGAGGAGAAAAATAGTTATTGTGCCTGATTTTAGACTGTTATGAAAAAATATTAAAGACTTGGAAATAGGAAAAAGAAAAGATTCCTGGATGTCCTTTCAGTGAAGTGCGGAGCATTCCCGGAGGAGCAGACTCTCCTTTGGGAATTACTGTATTTTACAAGGATGAATCAACTATTAACAACTCTTGTGGGGGAGAAGTTACCATCTAGAAAGCTGATCGCAATTTTCCATTTCCACAATGGTCCCTTTCCATAGCAACACAAATTATTCTTATTCATAGCTATTCAAAGGTAATTTTGTCCAGTAGAGAATCTAAGTCTCTGTAAATCATATTCTGTAAATCACATTCTCACTTGAAGCAATTTTAACATCTTACTGGCTCCATATTAATTTATAAGTTAACTGAAAATCTTTCACACATTTTCATTTTATATCTATATAAGAGTTGTGATTTTATTGCATTCCTTAGTGATATTCTCTGATTAAACAATTTGGAGCTATAAATATGCTCCCATACCAGGAAGCTCACTAAATACCTCAGGGCTTTCTCCTGTTTCCTCCCCAAATTCATGAAAACTCAGCCTACAGAAATCTTAGTTTAAGGGGTCCAGAGCTCCTTCTAAATTCCTCCCTGACAGAAAAGTGGAGAATCTGAAAAATCTGCTAGCCTTTTTTTCTGTTGTCCTTTCTTCTTCACTATGACTCAGTATCATTCTTGAATACAAATGGTCCCGCCCAGTCTGAAGCAATTCCTTGCAACCTTTTGAGATGCCACTGTTGGTCTTGCAGTAATTGCTCCAGGCATAGTGAGGGTAAGAAAAAGAAGAAGAGGTCCTAGCTCCTGGTGTTGCAGTTTTTCAAACAAGTGCTGCTGTAGACCAGCATCTGAATAGGCCACAATGGTTCTTTAAGCAAGGACCACAACCTCCCCTGCAAAACAGACTCCAAAAATGAAACATTTGCCAAAGAAGAACTGGGGTTCTGGCTCCCTGATACAGAGGGCCCTGGAGCATGCTCCTAAGCAGATCTTCTGGCTGTAGGTCAGTGTCCTGGGGAAGGGGCTGTGGGTGTGAATCTAAAGTTTGGCAAGCTGGATGGTCAAGGATGAGTCTCTCTTAATGACACCTTTAATAGCTAGAACTGCTGGCTGCATTTTACTCAGAATTCCATCTAGTGATTTGTGACTTGTCAACATCAGTCTCCAGTGCCCTTCCTTCTCAAATCAAGTTGCCTTTTCCCAAGAAAGTAAAGTGCTCAGACAAATTTGATGTTCATACCTCAGTTAAGCACTTTTATTCTGAACAAAAAATTAAATATGTGCTTATAAAAGACAATTATCAATGGCTGGGAATTCTTGATTCCATTTAAAAATCTCATTAATGCTTTTCTCATTGTTTTAAAAATATTTGCCAGGAAGCTAATCTGAGGATGATAGTTGCCCATTCACATGATTGTTTATATTCCCCTTACTTATATCTCTTCTACCATCACAACTGAACTTGTTTTCCTTTCCTGGTGCCTTTCCCCCTCCACTTCTTTATGGCCCTATTCTCACTGCCAGCATTTCGTTTTTCTCACCAAAGCTCTCCGATGAAGAGAGCCCTTCATATTTTACTCCAAATAACTGCTCTGTCCTCAGCCTCTTCAAGGCGAGGCCTTCCTCATGTTGTCGGTAGTTGACCTTGTCTTCACTTTGGCAGTTGGGTAAACCCTCAAGAACTCTTGAGAACCTCTCTATTGGGATCATTATCTGCTGATCAATGTACATCTTTGCCACCATGTCAGGCATAAATTCTCTGGGCATCTTTATAAGCTCCTGATCATTTCAGCAATAAGAAACTTCAGCTTCTCATTATCCTCTAAACCACATATTACGTCTTTACAAAAAGAAAAAAAAGTGTTCATGGGATGTTAGCTGGATGGATGCTTTGCTTTTCCAACTCTTACTACAGTTATCATTTGGTTGTTTATTAGAAAACACTTATTGAGTGTTAACTAACCAGGCACTGTTTTCAAAACTTAGAATAAAAACTGGGGAAGATAACATCCCTGGCTATTTGGAGCTCCTGGTCTAGTGGGTGCTATAAATGCATAAGCAAATGTAATATAGTGAAATTTCCTAATGGAATTGGAGGAAAGTCCTCTGAGAACACCAACATTGCCTTCTGTTGGGAGACTGGAGGTGAGGGAGGGCCACAGAAGGGAGGAGGGAGCCATAATGACCCCATGAGATGTTTAAGCAGGGTTCTGAGAGAACGGGAGTTCTCTAGGCAGGGCACACAGGTACAGGGAGCGCACAAGAAAGAAAAAAGCAGGAGGCGGGAAGATGAGGAGACGTGGAGAGCCAGGACCTTTTGAGAAAGCCATAGTTAGCTATAACAGACTGTGCTTTGGGGCATAAGAGAAGATGAGGGTTGAAAAGTACATGAGAGCCAGAGAGCAAAACTTTTTATGTGTGACGTGGAGAGGCCAACAAAAATCTTCCCCTTCACTCTCTAAAGTTTCACTGAAAAATGAACTGACAAATGACAGATTAATAAGAGAAAAGGTGTACAAATTTATTAGCATGCATGCAGGGGAAAATCACAGAATGATTACCCAGTATCCTCATGGGGCCCAGATATTGACATAGCCTTATTTCAGAGGGGGGATGGGGAATATAGGTAATTCTATTGAAGGGCAATAAATGGTTACTAGGGAGAGTGAATAGATTAGGAACAGAGATTAACATGTAGATGATTCCCTTTGGAAACTGAATGATTCTGGGAGACGGAAATTATCTTGTGAAAGAGTCTGTTCAGAGGTGGTTACATTCTTAGCCTTCTTTTCTGCAATAGATAGTAAGATAACAGGGAGGGGAAGGAAAAACAACTGTTCTCCTTGCTGGGTCCCTCCGGTCTTCATGTAGATAGGGGAACAGTCTCTTCTGGTGTCTGTTGATTTCTAAGGGCCTTTAATTCAAAATACCTTACACAAAGACATTGTGACTATCATGTCGTCTAAGATGGAATGTTAAATACACTCTTTTAAATGAAAACAAGCTATATGGAAAAGAAAACAAACAGTAAGTAATTTTTTGTAACTCATAAACCAGGCTTGTGTAGAAAATGTTATAATCCTACTAAATGTCTTTGACTTCTGACTGTATAAGCGAGACCTTATCTTTTAACTTTGGAACACTGACATCTATTTCTCTGGAGTCTGTGTTTCCCTGATGGTCATTCCTAGCTTTTCACTTCAATAAAGCTCTTTAAAACTGAGTTCTGATCTTTTCCACAGTTTCAGGTCTACACAACTCATTATATCAGAGAGCCATATTTTGGAGTGAAGTTTCCTCACTCTTTTAGATGCTACTGGATTTCCACGTATTCTATAGGTGATATTAAAGTCTGGGTGGGCTTGAGGTATGGAAACAGTTTGAAGGGCTACTGGAGGAAGAAGATTCCCAGGACAGGGAACCTATTTGAGTAGTTTAGGTAAAGATGAGAGTGCAAATTTATAAGAACAGGTACTCAACAAAGCCTTGGTCAGCACCCATCAGCCAGACACTACAATTAAGTAAGATATTAATAAAGTGGTAGAGTCTGGGCACTGATCACATTTGTGTACTGCGGGGCAGTAAAGAGATAAGAATATTTGAGAAAGTTTCGACCTGGGGCAAGTCTGTAAACTTTGGTGCATTAACCAAGACGTGAATTCAGGAGAAGGAAAAGGATGACTGGCGGTGAGATGGGAACTTGGGTTAGTTTTGAACATAACAGATTGAGAGTTTCCTAGTGGTCATTAGAGCAGAGACTGAACTCGAGAGAGAGAGAGAAGACCCTACTTGGAAGGAAAAGAGAAAAGAGAATTTGTTTTCATTCTAGGTGCTGAGCACTGTGCTAGGTGCTCAGGCTGCGGTAGTGGCCTAGTGGAAAGGGATTTCAATGATTTAGTGAACTGATTGCCATTCTGGGTTCTGGTAGTTTCCTTTACTGGGGATTCCTCTTAATTTGCAAAAAGGACACTGCGCCCTCTGGTTACACAGAATTAATGCAAGAATTACTTCATGATTCTTGGAGAAAAATGTAAAGTCATTATAAGTACAAATGCAGATGTCGTAACATGAGATGTTAAGTGGTCTGTTTAATCATGTAAATTGGGGTGTCTCTGAGGCTAAACTATGGCCTTGAAGGGTTAGAGACAAATTTTCTATTAGCTCCAATTTAGATTGGCCCTTTGGTATTTCCTACATGATATTTTTTAAGATTGACAAATCCAGACTTTGGCAAATTCATGACTGACAATTATGGGCTGTGGAGGACAAATGAGCACACAGCCTGTGGGTAGGTCAGAATGTGGGTGGGGGTGCTTCTAAAAGAACCTGAGGAAAACAGCTAAGACTCAATTCTTCCTTTCGATAGGCATCTAGTAGAAAAAACACAAAAATAAAATCCAAAGGAACCTCGTGATGTTTTTGTTTTTACACACTCCCAACCCTGGACTAGGTTTTTGTAACTTCTATCGGAACACAAGTTCATTGGGGTGGGTGGGATTGCTAGGGTTCATTGTGTGAACTAAAATAAAATCTTAAGGCTCCCCCACCACACAGGCTGACTGAACGGACCCCCTCTTGGCTAAGGGGATATCCCAAAACTAAATTGCCTGCCATGAGGAGGGAGGTCAGACATGCCTCATCATGCCCCCCTCCCTTCTTGGAGACATCCTTTGTAACCCATTAACAGGCCTAAGGGGACGCAAGACAAACCTGCAGGTCCTCAATTTACACAACAAATATATGTCCGGTGGCTTGTCTCTGATTAACAGCTCCTTATCCTAAAACATTCCAATCCTTTAGACAAAGTTTCACGTCTCTAACCAATTACAAGTCAAAGAGTCTTTAAACTGACCTATAACCTGTAAGCCCCCACTCTGAGATGGCCCACCTCTTCGGGCCAAACAAATGTATGCCTCCCACATTTGATTTATGACTTTACCTGTAATCCCCTGTCTCCCTGAAATGTATGAAACCAAACTGTAAGCCAGCCACACTGAGTCCACTTGCTCAAGGCTTCTTGGGCGTGGCTCCGGGTCACAGTCCTCAAATTTGGCTCAGAATAAATCTCTTTAAAATTATTTTACAGAGTTTGGCTTTTTTTCCATTAACAATTGCTTCAAAAGGGTTTTTATTTATTTATTTTAAATTTTTTTTTTTTTTAATTTCAGCATATTACAGGTGGGGCAAAGGCAATATATGTAAACTAAACATTCGTACCCTGGGGACCTCACGATTTCAGTGAAAGAGATGGAGATTTGAGCCGAGTATATGGGAGCCTTATGGGAGATACTCAACTCTGTAACAGTTGGAATAGACAGGGGTAGGATGGAGCCTGGGAACCACTTAAAGGAAGTGATGTTGGCCCTCTTTGATGGTGAGCAATAGTGAGCCAGATACACAGTGTTTGGAAGGCACTTCAGAGAGGGAAAAGTGTGGAAGGCGGGGTTGGGGTAGGGTGAGGGAACAGAGGCAAAAGAGCCTGCGGGGTGAGCGGGAAGAGCCTCACACACTTAGTGCCCCAGAGCTTAGAGGGCTGCAAGGGGAGAGCTGGGAAGTGCTGGGGCAGGAGCAGTAAGGAGTCTGGAGTAGTGGGGTAGGCTAAGGAACTTGAGCCACATCCACACCAGCCTGTGATTTCAGCAGGGGACCTATGTGCCATCCCAGCAGCTGGGTGGAGGACTGAGTGGTGGACAGCCTGGAGAAGGGGAACTTAGGGAGTTCTCACAGTGGGTCGGGCCAGGAATGTTGAAGGCCTGAGTCAGGGCAGGGGTAGTGGGGCTGCAGAGAAGGAGCAGATCCCAGGCATTAGGGTGGTAAAACCAACGGTCACTGAGACTTCGGTGCTATTGATCAAGGTGGGGAGGAAAAACATAAGTGAAAATGGGAGGTAGGGAAATAGGAGGAATTTAGCCTTAGACATACTAAGTGTGAGGTCTCTAGAGATACCAAGAGAAATGTCTAGGCTGGAAACAGCCTGAGGGACACTTCAGGTGATGACCTGGCCAGCCTTTCCTGAACCCTTCCTCTGTGCCAGGCACTGGACTCACCGTTTTGCATTCACTAGGTCATTAATTCTTGCCCTGCATTAGTCTGCATAGCTCCTGTCACCATTGTGTATTAAATGATTCATTTGCTCATTTGTTCAGTGTCTACCTCACACCATAATAGACATGCTAGAGGGCTGAGGATTTTTAATAGGTCTTGTTTACCCCTGTATATCACAAAGGAGGTCCTCAAAACTCCTGGTGAATAAATGAGAGAAGCTTTGTGGAAGCTGTAGGAGGTTGGGATGATTATTGTTCCCATTTTATGGGTGTGGAAACTGAGGCTATATTTTATATATATATATATATATATATATATATATATATATATATAGCCCCGGGTCACATGACTAGTTGCAAGAAGTACCAGGATTCAAACCTGGGCCT
>NW_012150186.1:906827-946827 GCF_000956105.1 Propithecus coquereli
ATATATATATAGCCCCGGGTCACATGACTAGTTGCAAGAAGTACCAGGATTCAAACCTGGGCCTCCACGATTTTGGAAACTAGATGCTTAATCTCTCTCCAGACCAACAGTAGCAAAACCAGCTGTTGAAACCACAGGAAGGTATTGATCTCATGTCCCAGGAAGAAGGTGTAGAGTGAACAAGAAGATCGAAGAGGAAATCTGAGCATTTCCCCAACCACTGTGGAGGAAGAAGACTCCCCAGAGGAGAACAAGAGCCATACCAGAGATGTAAGAGGAAACCAGGAAAGGAACTGTGTTCTAGAAAATGAAGAGGGAGAGCCTGCCCCAAACGAGGGGGTGGTTGGCAATACCACACTCAACTTGAGTTTCAAGTAATGTGTGCTCTGGAAAGTGCCTGTAAGTGGGGTGTCTCTGTGGCAGGACTGTGGCTGTGAGGTGTTAGAGGCCAGTGTTCTTCAGAGCAGCAATGATTAGTAGAGACCATGGTGAAGGCCATGGGATGGCAGTGACAGCACCAGCCCCCGGGATGGGGACTCACAGGGAGGGGGTGGTGAGCCTAGGGGGATGCCAGTGTCCAAGAAAGAGGTGAGGAAAGATTTCCTTATTAAGATGGGAAAAGTTCCAGCTCTTTGGCTTAGGCTCGATGCAGAATAAAAATGCGTGCATATTGTGGGCGGGGTGTATGTGGGGTACATGTATGCGTGCATTTGTGTGTTTAATGAGTGAATGAATCAATAAAATCTAATAATGGCTGTAAACCTGCTTTGCACATTGTAGAATATGAAACAGATGTGAAGAGGTATTACTCAGCTTAGGCTAGCCTTGTTGGATTATGCCTTCAAACTCCCCACCTTATGCCTGCTGAGCCAAAGGTTCTGGCTGTGACAAATATCACCATCACTCCTCCCATCACAGGAAACTGTGTTCTGCCTGATGCCATTGGTTATACGGAGCTTACAAGGAGAAAAGTCCTCCTTCTCCTAAGGAGAGAAAGGGTATGATGCACCATTCCTGGTGCATTCCTCAGGTGTGCATGTGCCTGGGGGAGACCTGAGAGGGACCACAGCCCAGGCCTCCCCAGCCATGCAGTCAGCGGGTTCCTCCACACTGAGGCCCCAGCCTGTCTTCCCACTTCCAGCAAAAAGAGAAAGCAGAGATATCCTCACTTCATTCCAGGCACGGGCTCGCATGTAGTCAGCACTGGCTGCATATGTGGAGTCCAATGCAAAATGAAAATGTGGGGGGTCCTTGTTCAACTCTGATCATGAACTTCAAGTCAGTGACTGCAGAGCATTAACCCAAGTGTGAGTCTTGAGCACAAGGTCCTGTCCAAGGGCCCAGGCTGTGAGCCTGTGCAGCTGGCCCTGCTGCACACTGGGCTACCAAGGTTGTTAGTTTGGATGGATATTTTGGTTCTCAGCACATGTGATGCCTTTGCAAACCTGGCCATTGCTGAATTTCTTCTATTATGGAAAAAGAGATCATTTCCTGAGACTGGCACGTACTCAGGTGCTTTGTCCCTCATCTCTCTGGCAGGTTCTTCTCTCTCTCCTTTGTGGACTCTCATCCCTGCTTCCACAGGTCGATCCTCAACCCTCTTTTCTCCTTACTTGCAACACTATCTAGGCAGGGTTGGGAACTGATTTACTTTCAATCATGGGAACCAAGGCAAAAAAAATTCCCTGGCTTACATATTTGGTGAGTTCCTGAAAATGTGAGCCTACAGCTATTATTTATATTTGATATTATATCTTCCCATGGGTATCCATTAAATTTTCAAAGACTTTCCCACAGGTGACTACAGAGCATCCCAAGTATGTGATAGAATGCAGGTCCATAATCATCCACAATCCTGGGGCAGTGGTGGGGACACAACTCTGCAAACTTTTTTTAAAAATTATTTGAATGGATGCAAAATGATTTGACAGTGTTTATCCTACTTTGTGTGAATATTTTCGTGTTTTAGTGTAGAAAAATTCAGCATGTTTGAGTGCTTCCCTACTCCCCAGTGAGGGTGTTACACAATATACAGTTGGTGCTCATAACACCATTGTAAAAATACAACAAATCCTGAAGTATGGCCCACATGGGTTATGGTTCAGGAATCGTGACCCTGTACTAACATTCGCTTTGGGAAGCAATTTGCACCAGTCGATGTATAATCTATTATCATTTGATTCAGACACAAACTCTCTGGGAATGTAATTAAATGGACATTTAAGCCACCTCTTTCTTTTATATTCAAATAATGGCCAAAAAACATGGTTATATACTTCCCAGGTATTTACATTTCTTTGGGAATATTTGGTGACTGCATGAAATTTTAATATTTAAGTCTTAAATCTTTATCTAGCAATTCTTCATGAATATAATAGAATTTTATAAAATTAACAATCCTATATGGTAAATGCTATGATAAAGAGGTCACTGTTTTTAAAAATATGACGCTACAGCAATCAATAAATATTTCCTACTTCATTGGGAACAAACAAACAACACAATATAACCCTCAAATACATTTAATGTTTCAGTTGAATCATTCAAGAACCAATGAAGATATTCTATTCTCTGTGGAAGCTATGTGTATGTGCCTAATGGGCACTTACAGTTTTGTAGTTAGTGAGAGAATCCTAACCGTAGTTATAAATTGTGTAAAGACAGAAATCTCTACTAAATGAGATTGATTAGAGCTGTTATCCCTATTTATCAGATAAGTAGATTGAGGAGATTCAGATATCCAGATACAAGAAGGTCATCGAGCACCAGGAAGATTCACAGCAAATAGGAACATCTATAAGACACATAGCCATCAACTTGGTCAAAGTCAAAATGAAGGAGAAAATTCTACAAGCAGCCAAGATGAAAGTAACAACTGATCTACCAAGGAAAACCCATCAGGCTAACAGGAGACTTCTCAGTGGAGACCTTATAAGCCTGAAGGGATTGGGGACCCATTTTTAGTCTTCTTGAACAGAACAACTGCCAGCCAAGAATTCTGTATCCTGCAAAACTAAGTTTCATAAATGATGGAGAAATAAGGTCTTTCCCAGAGAAGCAAACGCTAAGGGAATTTGTCAATACTAGGCCTGCTGTACAGGAAATAGTCAGAACTACATTCTACATGGAACAGCACAATAGAAACCCGCCAGTGTAAAAACACCCAAAAGTTAAAGCTTACAGCTCTCATAAAACAATAAATAGCACATGAGGAAAAACAAAAATTAAAAGGTATCACACAACATGGTGAACAGAAGAGCATCCCACATATCAATACTAACACTCAATGTGAACAGTCCGAATGCCCCACAGGAAGAAAGAAAATTTCTGGTATTCAACCTCTGAGTTTACTGTTGGCCCAAAGAGTAGCTGCTTAGTTCCTGTGTCATTGTCTCCTCCTTTTCCTCCTCCTCCTCCTCCTCCTCCACCTCGTCCTCCTCCTCCTTTCTCCCCTCCCATAGTTCAATGGCATTAGCCCACTGTTCATTCTTTTTTGACGTAGATTTCCTATTCTCTTCAATGGCACTAAGCATTTTTCAGTCCCTATGTGAAACATACACTTTATATCTTCAAGATTAATGATTATCTTCTCAAAGACAGAATTAAGGACAGTGAGAACTGTATGAGGTGTAGAGTGGGTTTTACTGGCTAATCTAAGAAATCCATTACTTGGTTTAATACAATGAACTCTAAGCAAGACCTAGTGGTCAAATTACTAACACTACTGAAATTGAGTAATATTTTAAAACATTCCTACAATTATGTTTTGGTAAATCTCAATTTACAGAGAGTGACTATTCACAAAACATCAGAGGGGCTGATGCTGGGCAGGTTGAAGAATCACACAAATCTCGACTGAACATCACAAAGGACTTCACAATTATTTGGTGTTCTTTATAATTTGGTGAGGTGAGTTGCAGTTGAATTTCCCCTTCAAGGAGACTGAGGCATGGAGACATTTACTAGTACACCTATTACAGAAATGAAGTCAGTGGTAGAGCCAGAATTAAAACTTAGGGCATCTGAGGATCCCATATCTGATATCACCCATTTAGCCACATAAAGGATGAATTGAGTCACCAGTGAAAATTCTGGGGGAGGGGGCCCTAAAATAATTTCCTCTGACTATGCTACATCTTATCTTGCCACACTGTGGGTGACAGAGCCTGTCCTCATTATCTTATGCCCAACCATGAGCCCTTGTGTAGGAGAAGTGAGAAAAGTGAAGTCTGTGGTGTGATTTTGATTGTCATGTGGGAAGAGGATGTAAACGGCTCCCTCCTCGTGGACCAGGGATCTGAGTGTGCAGGCCTTTAAACATGGATCCAGGGCACGGCACTCTCTTCTCTGCCTGACAGCTGAGAGCGCACCTCCTACTTCCTTGGCCACGAGCACACATTTTTAATAAGACATCAGTTGAGCAGCAGAATATTGGATATGAGCTTTAATTGCATTCTGCTTCCCATAAGCTCTACCCCCTCACTGGTGAGGAAAATATCACCACCTTTGGGTTCACAAGGTAGCTTTCTTGATAAGCAGTCTCCAAATTTTACACAGAAATTCTGATGAAGATAGGACCCACTTCGCCAAAACAAGGTCTCATTTCTTCTGGTGTCCAAATTGTATTGACTCCAAGCCTTTGTCCTCCCAATCAGGAGAACGCTCTCCCTCTGAAGGTGCTTAACAAATGCTTTCTCATTGGAAGGAGATCAGTGGTCATGAATAACCCTTTGCAGAGGAGAAAACTGTAAAGTTTGGCCATTTCCCTGGGCAGAGACCCTTTCTCTAGTGCTGTTGGCCTTGCATGGTGTTGCCTCCAAGACAGGAAGGGCAGTAGTCCAGTGCAAAGCCAGAAGCCCCAAGGCACTAAAGCACACCTGGCTCTACCTCTGAATCTGGGATGTGGAGGAAACTGCTTCCATTCTGAGGTTTACTCTCATCTGTGGCTGCTTTAAACCAAACCAGGCCCAAAGTGTCATGCTACCTGGATCCTGGTGCAGGAGGGACCACAGAACCTGTTTTGACAGAAGCAGCTCCCCCCATCAGCAGCACAGCCCTGAGGCTGAGCCCTACTCCAACTCTCCCGGGAGCCCCTTGCCTTGTCTGTTGGCCTCATTCAGGACAAAACCAGGCCATCGATATCCTCTAATAGCTCAGAACCTCAAAGCTTTCATTTCTTTCTTTCTAGATGGCCATTTGGCCCTTAATAGGAATCTGTTGATACAAATAGATGCAAAAGACAAGGACAATGCCCAATTTTGTCCACCTATGCAAACTTAGCTTCAGTAACTTGCCATGTCAACAAGGAGACCATGATGTGCTTGTCTCATATCACATGTTTTAAATGGCTATTTTTTTCCCGAAAAACAAAAAAAAAGAGGGTCTGTTATGCTGCTAAAAGTGGAAATAGAGTTGTTTGATGTCAGTTTTCCAAAAATAACACAAAGTAAGCAAACAAATAAATAAAAAGATTCACCCCACCAACAGTACTGTCTTGAGCTATGTAGTTATCTCAACAGAAGCATTGTTGTTGAGGAAGAAGACAGAGATATTTTTGGTAAAAGTGGTTTGGTGTATGAAAAAGTAACCACCAACATAGATATTCTCACTGTGTTAGGGATGAAGAGAAAGTTCATGGAATCTCATATAGCCAAGAAATTGAGTGTTGGGTAAAGAAAATTCTGCCTCAAACATACAGAGCCCAAAGATGCCCAACTGCTGAATGAAGAAAGGGGCATGCAGGTGAGCTACCAGAACCCAAGTGGACTGGAGCCTGGAACATTCCACACATCCTTTCTGTGAACAAAGTTCAGGCTGGGCAGCTTGCACCCCATTCCAGTTTATGTGGGGTGGAATAGCAACTAACACAAGGCTAGATTCTAGGATCAACATATAAGGAAAATGTTATATATAATTAAATTATCTAGAAAAAAAATCCCACAATCCATCCATGGGTTCAGAATGTATAGCTTTGTGGGTGTAACCTCAAAAGAATGTCAGATTCACATCTATTTCCCCTATCCTTGGGCATGTATATTGAGTAGGGTAGCAGGTGGAATCACCCACAACATTGTAATGTTCTCTCTTTCCCTCAAGTACACATAATTCAAATCACATGAGTTATGTGTGTATATGATATGAATACATTAAAAGTGGGAAGGGGAGACATGTATATGTGACCCCTTGAAATAACTCATATCACACAAGGGAAAGGCAATATTCACCAGGAAATGCAAAAGAAAAGCGTACTTCTAAAAATAATTTTGGTATTGAAACAAAAAAAGGTTTTTTGATGTTGTCAATAAGCTGCCCATCTGAGATAAAGCCAGAAAATTAAGGGAGCTAATGAAGAGATAGATGCAATGCTTGAAACACCTTTTATAGTATTTCTAAGCTTTCTAAAGTATTCCTAGTTCTGGCTTCCAGGGTACCACACTGTTCTCCTATTGTACACTCATCCCTTGTCAGGCGTCTTTGCTCCTTCCTCTTCATCTTCCCAGCCTCTAAATGTTGCAGTCACATTGGGCTTAGTCTTGGGATCCCTTCTTTTCTATGAATACACTTGCTCACTTGGTGATCACTTCTGTAAATATTCTCATAGCTTTATACACCATATTTACCCATATGTTTACCCTGATGGCTCTGCCTTTATTTCTACAGCCCAGCTCCTGATCCATGTATCCAACTACCTTCTTAACATTTCCACTTTGATGCAGTAGGCATCTCAGGCAAACATGTCTAAAACTGAACCCTTGAGTCCCCATTTCCATCCTATTTGCTCTTCTTCCTCTAGCACGTCCCATCTCTGTCAATGGCACGACCGTTCAGTTCACCCAATTGCTCTGGTCCCAAATCTGAAGTTATTCTTCACTGTCTCTTTCCCTCCCACATCATGTCTAACCCATCAGCAAATTGTGTTGTTTGGATATTCAAATGCCCTCTCATTATCTCTCTTGATACCACCCAGATCCAGGCTCCCAGCATCCCTTGCCTGGGCCTCTGCCAACCTTCCCCAACTGTTGTTCCTGCATCTACTCTTGCCTTGCACAGACCATTCTTCTCACAATGGCCAGAGATGCCTTTCAAGACATCAATCAGATTATGTGACTCCCTCGTTCAAAAGTTTCAAATTGTTTCCCACTGTGGTTAGTATAAAATCTCAAGTCTCTTTAGGCTTTCAAAACCCTCTATGACTTGGCCCATGCCTATCATCTCATGGCTTTGAACCCTTTTTTGACTAACCTCAAGTTACTTTGGCCTTTAATGGTTCCTGGAACCTCATCAAAGTCTTCACCTCATCAGAATATTTTTGTTTGCTAGTCCCTTAAACCCCGAACCACCTTCTGCAGTTTTAGCATAGCTGGATCCCAGCCTAAAAAGCTATACATAGAGCAGAGGGAAGAGTGGAACTAAAAGAGCTAACCAGGTCTTACTTCACACTCCAGATTCTTAGTACCCATGGATCAAACCTGTGTTGGAAAGAGAAGAGTCATTTGAATCAAGTTTCTGATTGAATCTTTAATCTAAATACATTTTAATAAAGAAAATATTGTGGAATTTTCTCAAGATGTTATCCAAATATACAGGTGGGAAATTCACTATAGCATGATTCAAAGCAAAGTTTGGGGGAACACTAAAAAAAAAGAATAAAAAATATTTCATGTCTATAGTGCTTCCAGTTGACACTTTGCAAGGAACCAGTTCCTGTGAGTTAGGAAGGCCACAGATGCACACTTATATCTGAACAAACCACACTGCAAAACTTTCATATTGGTTCTAATACTATTCCAGTTGATGACTTTAAGTTTCCTAAATAATATATCCGGGATGTATTACATGAGTCTTATAACCCAATTAGGTAGTATTATGTATTAGGCGCACAATACAAGCAGTCATAAAAATGGACTCTTGCATGCCTTTACTAAAACGAAACAAAGACGTACTTCAACTGATGAAGGTAGAAATTTAAAACAAAACAATTCAAAACTGAAAAAGTCCTACAAAAACACCTAATGTAAATATTAAAACTAATAAAGTATATAGAGTTATATACAATACTTGTAAATATGGATTAGAAATAAAATGCACAAGTCACTACAGTTCTTTAAAAAATAATGGCATATTATGACATTAATCATGTAACAACAAAATGGATCTAATATCCCAGGTCAATTAATAGCAATTAAGAAGTTGAACAAATGGAGAGTAGAGGAAGTAAAAATGTCCCAAATTCCTCACTAAAAATATTGTCAGATTTAAAAATTATTGAGAATTAGAGGCATGTAGCTTTAAATGTGTAGCTGGATAGACTGAAAGAGACTGAAGTGGAATTAAACAAAATGCAACTTACAAATCACTATAGAATAGAAAAGAAAAACCTTAATGTTGATACAATTGCCAGGGGTCTTTGTGAACTGTAAAAATAAAACACATCACTTTCACTTTACAAAAAAATTATTTGTAAATATAGGCAAAAATTAGGAAAGTGTAAGTGTTCTAGCCATTAACTCTGTGTCTGTTAAAGAAAATTACTTTTTAAAAAAGCTTACACATGTAAAATGTATAATAATATTCATAAGGAAAAGTTAGTGTTTATTTGCTTTTAAATCAAAAATAAGTGTATGTCTTCTCTTTATATGTTCACAAAAGATTTGGAAAACATATAGCATATATTAGGGTACAAAACTTCAATAATTTTCAAACAGATATTTCACAAAATATCAGATCAAACTTCCATAAAATTACACAGAAATATAAATACATTTTATTACATTTTTAAACTTCAGTCTCCTTAGCTTCTTTGTGCCTTTGGTTAGCATTTAGTACACAGAATTTAAAATGCCCAAATATCAGTTTTCTCCTTCTTCCTTCGTAATGGAATCTCCAAGTTTCAGCTAGACAAATGGTCAACCAGAATAAAGACTTTCACTTCCCATTTTCCTGTACAGCTAGGTTTAGACACGTGACTGCATTCAAGCAGATGAGACGCAGGCCGAACTGGTGTGCACAACTTCTGGTAAGCGTGCTTCAAGGCAAGGGATGCTTCTTTCTTTGTCGTTTTCTTCTTCCTACTGGCTCAGCAGTGGATCAGAGTGTGAGCAGCTGTCTTGAGCTCTGGATCATCAGCTAAGAAGGGCTGAGCTACAAGGGCAGGTAGTCCTGGGAACCCAATGGCCTTTGGGTACCTTTGTGAGAACAGTTCCTGGTTAGTAATAGAAAAATGGAACCAAACTGGGTTGTGCGGAGGATGTAAGTGGTTGACAAAAAGCGGAAGCGGGGAATGCAGGCTACTCTTCTAGGAAGCTTCGCAGTAAAGCAGAAGAGACATGGGGCAGTGGTTTGTGGGAGGTCAAGATTGGGAGAGGGGTGCGCCTTTTCAGGGGGCAAGGTGTGCGGAACAGTGGAGAATCTGGAACATTTATAATCTGAGTCCAAGAGAGATTTACCTGTGGAGAGAAAAGTTGAACAAATTGTTGGAACAAAATCTAAGAAGGGTTGGGAGGGAATGGGATCCAAAGCAATGGGGAAGAGGCCAATGTCCTGTGGCAGAAGAGAACAAATAGAGATAAAGACAAATTTGAAAGTTTGGCATAAGGAAATTAAGGATCCAGTAGCTTCAGTTTTCTTCCGAAACTTAAGAAACAAACCCAGTCTTAAGAATGAGAGAAATAGTCAAAGTTTGACTAAGCCTTGAGGGATTTCGAAAAATAAGCCAACAGCAGAAAAGAAAGAGCACTGTTGAGCATTCCTGAGGTCTCACCTGAAGTTGTCCTTAAGAATTTGTCATTTGCCAGTAAACGAAGCAATACGACTTTCTTCAGCAGTGCTTCCCAGCTCAGAAATTAGAGCCGGTCAGAATGAATCACTAGGCTGCTGTAGGATAGACTGTTCGCAAGGCTCATACAGCAGATCAAAGGGTTGGTGGAAATGAGTGTATTGATGACAGTGTGGTGGAAATAATAAACCATGAAGTCCAGACAAGTTAGGAAATACGTTGAAATAAGGAGGGGCTGAGAGTCTGATTAAATAGAGACAAGGGAGGGAGTTTAGGCTTGGGCACGCTGGCAGTGAGCAGACCAGGCATGAGGCACAGTGGCAGTGGTAGCAGGAGGGAACTTGGCGGTCCACACAGGGAACCGCAGGATGCAGAAGGTCAGCGGGGGAGCAGAGAGGCCAAGGGGTGGCTGCAGATGAGCTTAAAGCAGAGGGGGGGAAGTGGTAAGAGCAGACGGGATCAGATGCCTGTGAAGCTGAGACACAGACTGCCCCATGCAAATGAGAGTCAAGATCAACCACAGTTCTGGAAGGAAAAGGCTTAAAAAAGAAAACTGATCCAGAGTCCAACTTTGTTCCAGAGGCCTGGCTATAAACCCAAACCTAATAGTGTAGAGACATGCAGTCACTGGAAACAAGAGTGTGGGCCAACCAGCTAGAGATGCTGCTTGTTAGTATCATTCAGGATTTTTCCTAAATGTGAAACCCACAAAAATGTGCACCCTCAGGTCTGCTTTAAAGTCATTTTTAAGAAAAGTTTTTATTGCTATCAGGTCACTGTGAGTGAGATATGTCGAGTTCTTACTGTTGTTATTGTTTTCCTAACAATAATGACATTCTGGTAGTTAGGACAGAACCAGGCAAGACCTGTGCTATTGATTTTTCACCTTTTTTCTTGTTCCAGTAGAGGGCACTCAAAGCTCAAATAAATACACGCAATTTTTTTTTTTTTTACAGCAATTGTTGTTTTATATAATTAAAACTCATATTTAAATGGAAAAGAGAAAGTCTGATTTAATAAAACTTAATTACTAGTCATGCATGTAAATTTCACTAAAATGAGATGAGATCTTATAAGTGTCTAAATGAGGACATGCCTCCCCAGACACGCTTTTTTCATTTTCGCTCAGCACGCACTAAAAGTAGAAAGGAAATTCTCTTGTCTAAGAAACAAGATGGGCTTTCTGAACGCCAAGTCTGCAAAAGACACCTGATCCTCAAGTTCCATTTTCGTTCCCATCTGGACTTTTTTTTGAGAAGGATTTTCAGTAAACTGGAAATAATCCTGTGGGCTACTGGACAAATATCCTTCAGTGGAAAAAAATCTGAGAAAAAGCTAGCAAGACAGAAGCGACTTTGACACCACAAAAGTCACCCTCTGGCAAACGTGTACAACAGAGGAACGAGATGGCTAATACTGAGGCTGCAGCTACCGTGAACGCCCATAGGAAGTTCCTAGGAAAGTTTCAAGACTTTGTGTTTAAAGAGTTGCAAAAACAGGAGTGTTGTTAGTACTTGAGGGAAGACTATCTTCCAAGCACAAGACTAACTTTGTGTGGCTTTGGTTGCCAATTTGGCACAACGGCGGTGGAAGATGTGAACGGTGGTAACGGTCCTGTCAGCATTTCATCAAAGGTTCTCCTAGAGGAGTTGGACCCAGCTGACGCCTTTGCCACGATGGGGCTGTCATGATCCAAACAAGGCAGATTTTCCAAAAGCAGAGGACATTTCGGTTTGGCTTTACTTCTCCTGTTGGAGTGAAGATTATTTTCGGGGAGGAGATAGGAATCACGCGCAGTGTGTGTCGGTGACGGTGACGAATTAGCTTCTCAGGTAGAGTTCAGCTGCCGAGGGGAGGAAGGGAGGGCTCTCTCTCAAAAGAGTGTCTTTGACAGGGATGGTGGCCCTGGCATTATAAAGAGTATGTTATGACTTATTTATAACAGATTATTTTTTTAAGTACCAGTTGCAAGACTCTGAAATGTTACCATTTTCCAAATTCCCTTTATCTGCCCTCCACCCCTACCAGACACAGTCCTCCCAACATTCAGAATCCGAGTCCCGTCTCCTCAGGAATACTTTAGCTCTGGGATTCTTCAGTCGCATCATAGATGCATCGACTCCCTCGTCTTCAGGATGCAAATAGCAGCGGGGCAAAAGTCTGAGAAACCATATAAAACGGAATTTTTTTAAAAAGCACTTCCCCTTTTTCCTAATGACATGGCAGTACAAGATACAGGATTTAAAATTTAAGGCCCTGAGGGTGTCCACACATTGATAATGAAAATCAAACAACTTTAAGATTGTGGGTTAAGTATAGCATGTATATTTATGGCTCGGTGTAATTGTTGAGCATGTCTAGCCTTGCCGTATATCGTTGAAAGACCAGGCGGCAGCTGTCTCACTGTTTATTCTTTTTCTCAGCTCTCTGACAGTGGCTTGATTTATAGTTGTAGGCAATAAATTACAAGGTTGAGTCTAGTTTCTAACCCTCTGGCTAAAGATTTCCCATTACTTGGTTAGGCAAGCTAAATATTTTATTTAAAATGACATCGATAATCATAATAAGAAAGTCATTCAAGTGTAAGTGAATGCCAGTGGCCTTAAAATTAACAAGCAATTCCCTATAAGACGGTAACATAGGGTGGGAAACATAGTAGTGTGGTCAGGAAGTCTGACTTCTGTAATTTAGGAAAGGCATTTCTTCTCCAGGGATCTCAATTACCCCTTCTCTTCCCTCATCAAATAATCTCTAGATTCCTTGCCTCTAGGGATGATTTTTGTTATCGCTGAGGATGCATTCTGCTGCAAACAACGAAAGGCCTAGCTAAGTGTGCCTTAATGAATACAGGCGTGTATGATCTTACCTAGCAGGAAGTGTAGGCACAGGGTAATTCCAGGGCCGTTCAGTCAGTAACTCAATGATGTCAGCTGTCCTGCAATAATCTTGGCTTTTTCTTCTTCAAGATCACAAGATGGCTATTCCTAGTATCACATCCTCACATGGTGACGTTCAGAGATAGGAAAATAGGTGTTTTTCTTATTTCCATTTTCTTAAGGGCGTAACATTTTCCATAAGTTCCAGACTTCACCTCACTGGCCAGAATTGTGCAATGTGTCTGTCCCTGGGTGAATCACTGGTCCAGGAAATAGAATTACCATAGTCAGCCTGGATCAATCAACATTCACTCCCCGTGGCGGGAGAGAGTCCCAACCTGCCCTGGAATATGAGGTGAGCATGAACAGAAATCGGGGTTCAGTGAGGAAAGGGTGGTAGCCAGAGGCTGTCGGGTAGGTCACCAACAGTGTCTGCTGTTCCCCTGAATGTAAAGTCTATATTTTCATGTAAACATATACACAAAGACTTACTTATACCCCAAATGACAAATATTTCTATCTAACACACAATTCCGTGAGGTAGACACTGTCCTCTCCACCCCACAGATTGAAAATTAGCCTCTTTGGAACATACTCAGTTTGTTCAAAGTACTGAGGAGCACACACAAGGCCCCACATATTAAATTCCTCAACCTACTTTAACTTAATTGAATCCTGATCCCTGTAACTAATGACATTCCATGATATAGATTATGGGGAAATCTGGTCCTTCATGACTGCTGGAGCCTTACTAAGTGGTGACAACATGGGAGTGGAGAAGAATAGAGGGTCCCTTCTAAAACTCATCATGATCAAATTGTAAACTTCATATACTCAGATTTTTCTGTCCCTGTGGTTGGATAATTTCCTTCTGTAAAGACCCAGAAGCCTCCCTTTACCATCTATTTCCCCATCTTTACAGTTCAGGGAGCCTCTTCAATTCAAGATGGTTTTGCCTGTGTCCAACATGATGCTCTGTCTTCTCATCCTTTCATGTGGATAGTTAGACAGACAAAAACAGAGGTAATTTATGACCAGGAGCAGTGTCATGTGGCCGTCATTCTTTAGCTTTTAACTTCTGGCTTCACTGTGTGTGTCTGACATCTTCCCATTACTGGGGGTGGAGGGAAATGGGGCTTTTCTGCTGAGGTCAGGCTGGAGTTCCTCCTCACCTCAGTCCAGCTGAGCTGCGACTGCAATATGGAATTCTAGGAGATTGTCACACTGGAAGAGCAACTGAGCTCATAAAATATAAGAAAGCTAAGGTCCAACATACTAGAAGGTGAATCAGGATGTTCTCAACGGTCAGAGGAGCAGGACAGAGGCGGATCTCAGTTGGGAAATGGGTCCAAAAATGCAGAGCCAGGACGGAGACAAGAGAAAGCACACGATGGTCAGGGCACAAATTGAGAGAAGGCGAACTGGGTGACTGATGGATGTGTGGATTAGGCAGTCTGGCTTCACCAGGGGCAGTTGGGATCAAAATAGTCTTCAAGTTGTTTACATCATCAATCTATTGGGGTTTGAGAATGGTGGTGATGAAAATAAGAATGTATTTCTATTTTTTTTAATTGAGAGTGGTTACTTTGGAATCCAAAGCTATCAATATTCAGAGTAATCTGAGGTCCTTTCAACTCCCTTAGTCTCATATAACTTCATTTTACTCAAGATTATTTCTAGATTGAGGGATCATTATTCACATGCACTTAAATTGTATCTTCAGGAAAAACGAGTTGATGTGGAATTTATTTCAGTCTCCCTATTTTTGCTGTAGATTTAGATGTACCATTCTGTGGAGTATCTCAGAGAAATAACCTGGAGACACTATGCATGTAGGTTTGGGTTCAGATGACAATTTAGTCTACAGACTCATCATGTAAAGAGATTATGCTGTATTTTCTTATATGTGCTTGTAATGAAAACAGTCAGAATGATTTTCTAGGGTTATATCTATGTCTATGTCTTGTCCACATTTGTATCTATATCCATATCTACGTGTATCTCAGTTGAGAAAGCTTTTGGCTTTAAGTAAGAGAAAACTTGACTAATAGTAACTTAACCAAATAGAGGCTTGTATTTCTCAGTTAACAATATGTTTGGAGACAGACAGTCCAAGAACTGGTCTTTTTGTCTGTTTGTTCTGCCATTCTCAGCATGATGGCTTATTGGTTCAGCATCAAAAGATGGCTACTTCAGCTCCAGCCATCTCATCTGTGTTCAAAGGAGGAGAAACACTCCTCAATTGCTGGAACCATCTGTACTTTTATCAGGAAAGACTGGGCTTCATTGCCCAGAACTGAGTTACATGGGCTTGCTAGCTAAAAAGAAAGCTGGGAAAATGTGTATTTAATTTTTTTAGCCTGTATAGAGGAGGTGGCCAAGGAAGAATGGGGTTGGGAATGAGCTTGGAATGCACCAGCTAATAGTGATGGCCACACTTTGCTATGACGAAGGTCCAACACAGGGAAGCTATTAAAATCTAAAGACAAGATCTTGTTTGTTTGTTTTAATTTGGGAACTTTTGTAGGATTCTCTTATTTAAATGAAACACTTTGTGTGGCATGCCATATTAGCCCTGAAAAATAGTAGAAGCTTAGAGCTTTAGAGACTGAATTTAGAAACAGCCTGAGGACTGGCAAGTAGGAATGTTAAAAACAACTTTTAAAATCTAGGCCGGGCGCTGTGGCTCACACCTGTAATCCTAGCACTCTGGGAGGCCGAGGCGGGCAGATCGTTCGAGCTCAGGAGTTTGATACCAGCCTGAGCAAGAGCAAGATCCTGTCTGTACTAAAAAAATAGAAAGAAATTAGCTGAACAACTAAAAATATATATATATAAAAAATTAGCCGGGCATCGTGGTGCATGTCTGTAGTCCCAGCTATTCAGGAGGCTGAGGCAGGAGGATCGCTTAAGCCCAGGAGTTCGAGGTTGCTGTGAGCTAGGCTGACACCATGACACTCTAGCCCAGACAACAGAGTGAGACTCTGTCTCAAAAAAAAAAAGAAAAAAATCTAATATATTTACTTATTTGCCTTCTTATTTTTTCTTACTTATACTTACCTTTTCATAAAAGGATTTCAGGAATCTTATAAAGGTACATAAAGTAGCCTGAGTTAAAATTGGAGCACCAGGAGTATAAGGATGAGAGCATATTGGAAGCGAGAATTTGACGAGAAACGTACTCCGTGTGGAGGTAGGCATGTACTATGGGTGGGCCCCAAACCTGCCTTTCATCTGTCAGTCAAAGAGGAAAGTCATGGCAGTTATGTGCATCGTTCACAGGGCATATAAGGTAAAAATAGGATAAGTGTTTGAAGGAAGAACACAGGTGAGGGTCCTCAATCTGTCTATTTCATTTATTAATACTTGCCTAGTTTCTCTTCCTTATCTTTTTCCTCATGTTTCCTCCAAAAGAGACCCTACTTGGGTCCCCGTCAGTTGTAGTGGGAATGAACTCTGGGTAGAATCCATGGGGAGAAGGTGCCCTTCTCTTGCCCAATCTCACTTCTGCCACCTCTTGGAACTGAGGTCTCCACAACTAATTGGCCATTTGGAGCGTTTTTTTTTTTTTTTTTTTTTCAGTTCTTATCCTGTGAAGGGACATTTTATTATTTGTGAGTAGCAAATAAACAATTTTGCGTTACTTCCTTTCTCTGGGTAAAGGAGAAAGAACACGTATATTTATTGAGAACTTATAATGTGTCAGGTACTGGAGCTGTGTCTTCTAGTAACTCATTTCATCTTCCTGCTGGCTTAGAAGGAGTCACATATTACAGTTGGGTGAAATTATTTGCCCAAGGTTAAAGCTAATCAATGACAGAATTGGGATTTGAACTAGTATCTGGCTCCAAAGTCCACGTCCCTCTCATTTGAAAAACTGCGTTTGTTCATAAAACTGAGGTCCACTGTCAGAGCCAGACATCTGAGGTTAGGTCATTCTCTCCTGTTCTCTCTGCTCCCCAGCCAAGTTCTCTGAAGGCTGCACTAGGAAGATTCCTGCACCTGGAATCAGAAGGCTTGCTTATACTTTTTCTTTCTTTTATTCAACAGCGGTGTGACCATGGGTAACTCCCGAAGCCTTCTCAAAGCCTGGCTTCCTCATCTGTGGAGTGAAGACAGTGATCACCACCCCACTTGCTTCATGGTAGAGACAGTGGGACGCAGGGACTGGAGTCATACTCAAACTAGAGCCTAGTTGTTGTAAGTGCTTTGAAATAATTATAAGCTTTAATCACATTTGATACATTTTTTTTATTATTGTGACTTCAATATCTTGTTATAGAGAAAATTCCTACTTTTCCTTTGATTTTCAGCCCCCAGGTCATTTTTTAAGGAAAATCTGGCTGTCCTGTCTCTGTGAGCACTGACTCCATGAACTCCCTGGGACTTGCAGTTGTCACCAAAGAATTAGCTGTTAATGTCTGCCTTCTCCTTCCATGGAAAGGTAGGTTGCCTGTTTTATTCAGAGTTGTATTCCCAGCATCTACCACAGGAACTAGTGTAGAATGGTCAGTAGGAATTTGGTGAATTTTAATGTCAGGGATATTGTCATGTTGAGAGGTCACTTAGACAATCCCTCAAACCTAAAAGAGTGAATTTCTCTTAGCAGATACTACCTGCCTTGAGGTTGTTACTTTGTGAAGCAAGGACTTCTGGGGTCGTGTCAAAAGTAAATGGTTTTTGATTCAGACACTTCATAAGGCTGATCCTCCTCACAGCAGTAAGAGGAAGAAATGTTGCTGGAGAAGTAAGCACAAGAGCTGCTGGATAAAATAGAACCTAACTGACATTTTAGTGCCTCCCTGAAGTACAGATTGCCTGTATACTGTTTGTACACACACACGGGCATACACCCTTACACCCGTCTCCATGGGCTCACGTGCATGGACACAGGACACTTTAGTTGGAATCTCTCAGGAGCATTCCCTGGGAAGAAGGGACTTTGGAAAGTCAGCTAATTATTCCTGCACATCCCTTAGTTACCAGCAGGGACAGTGTCCATCATTCAGCCACAGAGGCAGGCAGTCCCTGTCCCTTGCCACTCCACACAACTCTTTGGTTCCCCAGTCTTCTGTCAGCATAGCTTCCAAAATTGAAAAGTAAAGAAATAAGTAGAAAAATTTCTTTTTCTAATAATAAATGGATGCAAACCAAACTCAGCTTATACCTAGAATCCAGGAACATATTCTTGGACGTGGCTACCTGGAAACAAGAAATTTGAGGCACTGTCCTCCCAGCGTGACTTCCTAACCACCAACATACTTTGGGATAATATACATGCACAAGACAAGGAGGAATGGGCCGAGACGCAGAAACAAAATGGAAACATTCAAGGGAGACAGTAGGAAAATTTTCTCAACTGTGCAACCAATCAGGCAATGGAATAAATGACTTGGGGAAATATTTGTGGCTCCCTAAATAGAGGTGTTCAGGAGAAAAGTGAGATGGAACACATATTCTCATTGTTGTTATTAAGCAGCATTTATTGAGTGTGGACAGAGCATGAAGTAGCTTTCCAAAGGCTGAGGCACCCCCAGTTCCTGTGGAAAAGTGTGGGGAAGAGCTTACTTCGGCAGCTCCAGGCTGTGGCGGAACTCCTGACTCACTGTCAGAATCTGTGACTCCGGGGCAGGTTGACGGACTCTGAGATGCCTCCTGCTCAGAAAACAGTCTCAGGCTGGGTATGAACACGAAAACATTAATAATTGTTAATGTTTAATCGTGATCGTTAAAGGTAATTCTAATACTTATTACAGTTAGAATTCTATGTATTATTTGTTATGTTTTAAAACATAACTAACCAGACACATCTTTTCTTCTTGCTTATTTGATAGAGAATGTCGTGATTGGGAATAGCAGCTAAGCCCCGAGGTAGACCGCCTCCTTTTGAATAGAAACAGGATGGTTAACAGAGAACAGTAAAATAAAGTGGAACAGGCTGCAAAGGTGTGTAGGAGACAGAGAAAAAGGTAAGAAAAGTCTAGGGAGGGCTTTGTTCCTGTCCAGAATCTTATTACAAGGGGGAAAACGGGTCAGTGAGATATTTCATAAAAACCTTGCACAGAGACCTGTTTTTCCTTAGAACCACTTTACGGATAGAAAATAGGAACATATTAATATTAGAATTGTCTCATTGTTTCACAGGAAAGCCATCCTCCTGATTCCTGTTTTGGTTAACTTCCATATGGACAGACAAGCAAACCAAGAATTTAGGGGATAATTTTATTAATTCTGATTTCCTTGGGCCTGATTGGTCAATCTATGCACTGACTGATGAAATAAAACAGAAAGAAGACAGCACTTTTTCTCTTTCCTCCTGATTTTTTGACTCCTAGGTAAAACTGACAATCCTCTCCCCTGATTCACTGCATAGGTAGGACTCTCCAAAGGGGGTCGAATATTGCCCTTTTTCCTCTCTCACCTCGTTTCTAACCCTGTCACCTTTCTGCATCAATCTTGGACTGTCACTTCCAGATGCTGACACACTGAATCCTAGAAACACCATCAATCCTCTTGGTAAAGCCTCCTTCAGGGTTAGAACTGCAAGCACCTCCATAAAAGAGTGTCTGGGCAATTGTAGGTTTTCGTGTATACCACTGATGCGGAATATCATAGGATCAGTGATCCTAAGAAGAACACCTGCCAGACTCTAGGAGTTACTCATTACCTTCTTTCCAGGATATTTTACCAGGTTACAGAAGTCAGAGAATAGAGCCAAAGAATCCATATACTCTGTCTAATTGCAAACATCAAATATGAATAACGCTCTTAGCAGTGGAAAAGGATGAAAAGGAAAAAAAAGAAAACAAACAACATATGAGCTATGTGGCTGAAAAAGAAAAGCACCCTTGATATTTAGCATTCAATGGAAAAACATTCTTCCTAAAGCTATTTACTAATAGAAGGACACATTAGATATATGGTATCTTTAAACAGTCTAAGAAAAAGTGGCCTGCAAAGACAGGGTGATATGATAAAAGCAATAGAACAATTTAGAAAGAAATAAAGGATGAAAAAGAGCTAAATGAGCTTTAAAAAAAACCAGGATTGTAAAGAAACTAAAATTTAAATTGCAGAATTAAAACCTCTACTAAAGGTTATAACAGACAAGGTAGATTTTGAATAAAATTCAACACTGGTAACAGTGACACACTTCAGTAGCTCTTCCGGTAGAAAGAAGAAACATACAAAGAGATGAATAAATACCGAGAGAAGAAAGCTAGGGGGCTCATATTTTTCCCTAAAATGGAAAGCTAACCTAGGAATTGGAGAGGAAACCAGACTAATGATAAGAAAACTTTCTTGAGCTAAAAGAAACAACGGAATGTGAAGATTGAAAAGAGCTAAACATGTTTCAGGAAATGTTAATAAAAATATCACACATCATTCCATTATGATGGGTTTTTGAATTATGAAGATAAAGCAAAACAAAACAAAATAGATCTTACAAGCACCCAGGAAGGGAATAAAAAGACAATAACAAGCTAATTTTGAGAGCAACAAAAAAATCAGGCTGGCTTCAGACTTCTCCAGAGGCAAACAGAAGGCCAGGGAGAGAGAACAACAATAGAGTGTTAAGATTAGGAGATTCCTACCTGAGAATTTGATTCAATCAAGTTTTTATTCATGTGTGACATCCCAGAAACACATTCTCTGATATGTGCAAGTTGACAAAATGTGCTATCACACACTGTTTTTAAATAATTGCTTGTAGACATATGCTATGGTACAATTATGAGTTTAAGATGAAGGCTGGTATTTGTAAAATGTATTGTTTCTAAGGTGATTAAAATATCTTGTAAGATATTTACTTAAATTCCCACAAAACCCTGGGAAGCAAGCAGCTGACAAGATTTATGGTCTCTATATTTAGAGAAACTAGGATTTAGAGAGTTAAATGATGTGTCTCAATAATACAAATGGTATCAGGGCTCATGTCTTCTAAGTCTTCATGCAGAGGGCATGAGTTATCAGATCAGCCCTGCCTCTTTCTGTTTTGATTTAATTTTAGAAAGTTTCTATAATAAAAACAAGAGAAAAAAAAATTGGCTCAAAGGGTTGACCATGCTTAAACTAAATTCCTCTTTCTTTCCCAGGACTAGGTTACTGCCTATATTTCATTAGAAGTTTTCTTTACATTCTACTAACAATGTCAACTACAACAGGGAAAGGCATTCAGTAACAATGGGTTCTTATTTGGGGGGTTCTTATTATGTGCCAGACACTCCTCTAGGCACTAGGGTTTAAGATACAGAGAACTGAACCAAACAAAATCACGTGCTCATGTTTCCTATCATCAAGAATTGGAGGACAGGAAACAGACCTACTTAGACAACTGCAAAGGGCACCTACTCCAGCTCTGGTAATTAACATGCTCCATCTTAATATGAAGGGACAACCTGGGATCACCAGGCATGAGGAAAACCAAAGATATGAAAGATGAACAAACAGAATAATTGATGATGTGGAAAACAGAAATTATTCAGGGTACAGAAGTGTATTCTAGAAGAAATTAAATCCAAAAAGCAGACAGAAAGGAAACAGAGAATGATATGAATGCTTTTACAAATTAAAAATATAAGTTAAGGCAAAGGTAAAAGAAGGGATGGAAGGTAAAGTTGAAGTCTCTCAGAACACAGAGCAAAGATATGAAAAATACGAAAGAGGGCACATAGGAGTATTAATCCAAAAGATCCATCATCTGATTAACAGCTGTGGTCTACAGTGGTGGTGGTGGTGGTTATTCCTTATATATTAGTAAAAATAATAGCCAACATTGTTGAGGGTTTTCATTGTACCAGAACATCGGCTAAGGTCCTAACCTGCAATGTCTGTTTTATTATCCTGTCACTTTTTTAATGGAACAGAGAGGCTAGACCAGGGAAATATTTAGAAGGTAAATGGTTATGATGTGGTTGTTGATTATATTTAGATGTGGGAAAGAGAAAACAGTCAAGTGGTAACTCTTGAATGATTGGATGCCAAGAGCTGAGATCAAAATTCAAAAGTAAAAGTTAGTTTAGGGAGAAAGAAATTGGTTCAATTTTAACACGTTGAATTGAAGGTGCCTAAAAGATACCTGAATGGATAAAATGAATAGATGCTTGTTTATATGAGTCTGAAGCTCAGAGAAAAGGTGGGGCCACAGAGAGATTTAGGAATCACCAACATTATCAGTTAAAACCAGAAAGCGGATGCAACCACTCCAAGAGAGTCTGAGCCTAGGCCCAAGGGGAAGGGAGCCCACAGGAGAGACAGGGAGGGCACGCTCAGCGAGCAGGGACCTGTGACAAGGGTGTGGAGACCGTCATGGGACAAGATCGGCCAAACATGGAAACAGACACACTGAAATTTTCTATGTAGGGATTATTGGTAATATTTGTCAGGACAATTTTAATGGCATTCTGGGAACAAGACAGATGACAGTGTAAAATGAATTAATAACACCTCCCTCTGTAGGCAGATATTGTAAGATTGAAAGAGATAATGTTTGAAGAGTATTTAGAAAAGTGCCTGGGACGTAGTACATGCTCAACAAACATACCAGTGTATTACAGTGATTGAGTGCATGAATTTTGGACCTGGATAGACTTGGGTTTGTAGTCTAGCTCTGCCACTGTGTAGCTGTGTAAACTTGGACCAGTCACTTTGTTTATGCATCTTTTCTTTCACCTATAAAATAGAGAGTGGAGAAATAACTACCTTATGAAATAAATTCTAGGCATTGTATATTATTTTTTCCCATAATGGTGGTATATTAATCTTTGAATATTTGTGTCCTGACATCAGGTTGAGTTCTTGTATCAGATTATAAGCTGATATATAGTTAGGGTTTATTCTGGTCATACAATTTGTTTTAATACTAGTTTTTATCTGTTTTCCCAATAGGTCTCTTTTCCCTGGATGAAAGGTAGAAAGCCAGGCTTTGCATATCTTACCCTCGGGTACTTCCGCAGAGCAGACTCTTCCCAAAATTGGAAAAGGCAATGGTGAGCATCTGGCCTAGGCAGGCGAGAGAGGACAATGGATTGGACATGGCCAAGGGAAGGGGAGAGGTGGGTGGGAGGCTGGTACCCCCCTCACAGGAGCAGTGGAGATCTGCAGGAGGCTGGGCAGTGGCAGAGGAGGGCAGCAGGAAGGTCTCAGTCCTTGTGGGATCTTGCAGATGACACTGGTGTCCCAGCACTAGCCGGTGGGGACCTATGAATAGAGGGGCTTTCCTTTGCTAAGATGCAGGAAACTTTGGAAAGGGGAGGACAAAAAAATCTTAATAGAGGTTTGACTTCTTACTGATTTGCCTTGATTTGAGAACTAAAGAAATGCAATGTGTCTTGCACATGAATTTGTGCACTGGAAAATCATTCCTGCAGCACACTCAGACCATCTACCAAGAAATGAAGCAAGTTCTGTCTCCACTTTGTTGAGTTTTGCTCATTATTTTTGTTTCTTGCCTTACTATACTAGCGAGAACTTGAAAAATAATAAAAGGCGTCATAGTTAAGAGTGAGGAACAATTTAGCTCTGACAGGAATAGACCAGGCAGGAAGAAGGATTCTCGGTGGATACGGACAAAACAGATAATGAGCCACACTTTGTGCTCTCCAGCCCAAGACTGTGACTAAATGAGCTCTCCCATCCCTCAGCACTACCCAGTCCCCTCCCCCATCCCAGATATTTGGTGTCGAAAAAAAAATGTGGAGACTTCAAATAGAGTGATGCTCATGTTCTAGCATATGGCAAATTAAACGCTCATGGTAGAAATTTAATGGAATCACAGAAAAATAAATTGTCTAACCTGACCACCTGTGTATGTAGAGTAAGATTCATCCCCACTCTTGTGTCAATGTTTCTGGAGGTTTTTATCTTGTGCAATATCCTCATGGAAGCAGGTGTCATGAGAACCAGTCGAATGCTACCATGCTAACCCGGCACTCGTAAGTTTAAAAATTTTTCATCTTTAGTACCCTTTGTTAGAATGTATTTGTGCATACATGTAAAAAGTACACGTAAAAGTTTTCTCATGGTATGAGAAACGAGTATAGTCCATGCCATACACATTGTATCTGAAGTACAAAAGTTCAAGGTCAATTAACGTTTGCTTGGCTGTTTTTAGCACCATCCCAAATCAAGGCCTGCCAAATATCTATCCTTTCCAGGAATCCCATACAGTGGGCTCTGTGCCCCCTCCTTCTTCCTCCCACTGCACCTCTTCCTAATAGCTCACTTATTCCTCCGCACACAAGCTGCCACACGCTCTCAATTTCTGCCCTCAGTGCTTGTCCTGCCTTCTAATCTTCTCCGACGTTGAGTCCTCCATGGACATTCTCCCTCCAATCAACCATGCATATTTTCCCGCAGCTCCCAGACCCGGGAGAAGTGGGCGAGGATGGGGGTGGGTAAGAGCCACTAAGGACTCTTAACTGCCACCCACCATGCTCCAAGCAAGAAGGCAGCAGAGCTTGGTGCTAGACTGCACAGGCTTCCCCGTCAAGCTGCCTGGATTGAAATCCTAGCCCCGCCACACCTTTAGTGTACATCCTCGGACAGTTATTTGGTCTTTCTAAGCTTTGGTGGCTTCATCTGCAAATGGCAATAGAAAAGAAAACCTATTTCACAACGTGGCTCAAAGGTGGCGCATATCGCAAGCACTTTGCACCAGGCCAGGCAGAAGTGAGTGCGTGATCATCACCTAATGGAGCATCACCCTCATCACATTTCCTCCCTCACATTAAAACAGCCTGAGGCTCTGGATGGCCCATTGCACATCTTCTGTGCCTGACACCACGCCCTGGGTTTTGTATTCTTCCAAACCTCTCTTGCAGGCCTTTGAATCATTCCTTAACACTGAGGACTTTCACAGCCACTCCACCTTAGAAACACGGCTCGTGGCCACGCCCTGTACTGTTTCACTATTCACAATGGTTTGTCCTTTGAAATCTGAATCTTTAACATTCCACTCTCATCTGAGAACCACTTCCTGTCAGCTCTCCTCGTCTCGCTCCAAACACACGACATTTCACGTCATTAACACCTCCGATTCCTGGATGAGGAACTACCAGTTGCTTTCTGGCTTCACCAAGTTCAGATTCCTGACTGCAGCTATCAGTTTCTTTATTGACATTTCCTCTTACTCTTTGCTGTGCTTTTGTGCCTCCTGCTCTGCCAGACCCTGACTCCGGGTCGCTCGCCATGCACTGCCCAACGTGCAGCCAGTCGTAATCCAGTGTTCAATCAGCACACGTGGCCAGTGGCCACTCTATTGCATAGGACAGGTTACAAACATTTTCATCATTGCCAAAAGTTCTACTGGACAGCGATGCTCTATCCGAACAATGGACTTTCTCTGTTCTACACCTCGGAATGAAGACTACTTCTGGGTAAGACAGAACACCTGTGTGGTTGGGTGCCCCTTGAAACTTCAGCGCATTCACGCTCACTGTCCTTAAGGATGCCTGGAGGTGTTCTGAATTACCTTGCTCTCCTGCCCTCTTCTGCCACCATGATGAAATTTCAGCTGCCTCCTCCTGCCTTCCAGGCCACCACCCTTGCCATCCCTCTCAGCAGCTGAACTTACCTTCTTTTTCCCTGCAAATTCATTTAGATGAAAAATCTCTTAATTCCCTTTTCTGTCAGTTATAATCATGATTCTATAGACCTCTTTTATTTTTTCTTCTTGTTTAAGGCTAATCCTTCCACCTAGGCTTAGGATTAATTCATCAGCCAACAAATATTTATTGAGCAGCAACTACATGCCAGGCACAGTTTTAGGTGCTGAGATTTAGCTGTTAACAGAGCAATGTTTCTACCTTCATTCTAATGTTGTCAGTTAGACAATAAGCAAATATCTCAGATGGTGGTAAGTATAATGGTGAAGAATAAAACAGGCTGGTGTTAGGGTGTCCCGGGGTGGTGTCAGTTGCTATTTTATACTGAGTGGTCAAAAAAGGCCTCATTGATCTGGATGGAGACAACTGACAAGAGAGTCAAGGGGTGTGCCGTGGGGCCGTCTGGTGGACGCTGATGACACTCCTGGCGGGGGAATGTCAAGAGCAAAGGCTCTGGGGCATGCAGGGGCTTGTCTGTTGAAGGGCTGGTGGGGAGATCACGTGGGAGGGATGCAGAGAGGGAGGAGTAGCAGAGAAGCAGGTATGGCGGGGACACGGCCAGATCTCATGGCTCCTTTCTGGACTCAGTAAGGGGCGAGTGAGTGGAGATGCCATGGGAGGGTATGAGCAGAAGAATGACCTCATCAGACATATTTTTGAAAGGCTCATTTTGAATGTTGGATTTCGAATGGTCTACAGCAGCAAGGATGGAAGTAGGGAGACCTGCTGGGAGGCTGTTGCAACAATTCAGGTGCGCTGGGGAATTCGGGTCATTTGGGATGGTGGGTTGGCCCGACGGGCAGGGATGGAGACAGGAAGAGGTATGCTGAACATGAGTCCATTTTGAAGTCGGTCCATCAGTTCTCACTACTGCAGGAAACTTGCTTCTCTGCCTTCTCGTGTACCATTAAATTATCCTTTTTTACTGGCTCATTTCTCTCAGAAGAGAAACATGCTTAAATCTCTTCTATCTCAAAACTTAAAGGGCTTCCTCTCCATCCTCAATGTCTCGATCTCTACTTATTATTCCGTTTCTTCTTCACGACTGTTTGACAGTGTGGTCTAGAATAGCTGCCTCTCTTAAATCGCCTCATCCCCTTTTCATCCCACCTAAATGCGTCCCTTAGTGACAAGGCTGGTCTGGTCAGCCGGGAGCCGGCACTGAGTCGAGTACTGTCAGAGCTATTGGACTTTTCCGTCTGTGTCTCACTTGACCATCCTGCGTCATCTGACACTTCAGAGCTCTCACTTTGCTTGGCTTCCTTGACAACGCTCCCTACTTGTTTTTCTCCTACACATCCGACTCCTTCTCAGAGTTCTTCACAGCTTTCTCTTCCTCCACTCACCTCTTAACTATGAGGGTTCCCAAGTCTCTGCCTTTAAGTTTCTAATTCTCTGCTCTCTCCTGGAAGGTAAGAGCTGCTGTAAGGAATAGATCCCAAAATGATGCTACTTCAGAATCAACAGCCGTCTAGTTTTCACTCAAGCAACAATAGAAAATAAATGTTCCCAGTCTATGGGGTTTTAGAAGTGAAATTCTAACTCAGGGGCCAACATACCAGCTATCAGATACCACAGTGAGGGTGATGTAGACCACTGAGGAGGAATCTTTTAAGCAGATGTCTGAGAACAGGCTCCACGATTCTTAAAAGTCTGACAGTCCTTGAAAGAGTGGAGAGAAAGGGATAGATTTTGTGAGAGGCCTTCAGAAAAAGCGTCTGCCAAGTGGGACCCCACCTCCCCCAAGGGGGCAGGGTTAGCCTTCCTCCACTTTGTGCGGTCATGTAGGCTTTAACAGCAGCCCCTGCAGTCTGGAGACCCTGCATGCTGATGCAGGACCCCTGCCCAAAAGAATGTAAACTGGTCTATGGTGAGGTAGAGGATAAAAGGAGGAAGGGGCTATGTTTGTGAAGAAAGCGTATTCCTACAGTAGTGGGCCAGAAATGCGTGCATTTCCCGTGGACTTAATATGGGCTGTGTGGGAGGGAGGGAGGGCCCAGGGCTGGCTTAGGCCCTGCCCGAGAGGACGGCCTGGGAGGAGGACACGCCCCCACAGACAGTCCGTATGTAGGAGACTGCGGAGAAGCATGGCTGGAGTGGGGAGCTGCTGTCCACAGCACAGCAACTGCCGGTGGAAGGACCTAAAGACAAAAGCGTGAGCCGGAGGGAAGCATCTGCCAAGCCTGGCGTGCACAAGGGCATTTTAGTTTTCTCTCATTAGGTTTTGTTAAACCTCTAAGGATGGAAGAATGATGGGTTTGTCACAGGTAAGAAAAGAAAATGAGGAACGAGCGGGGTAAAGATGAGGGATGATGAAGAACAAAAAACATGTTGTAGCACAAAAGAAAAAGGTTGTGAATTGCAGCATCTTTGTAACCCAGTTAGTTTCAAAGCCAGGGACAAAGCTGAAACCTAAAGGGTATTCCTCCAAAAGAAAGGGACATGTCCCCAAAGTGGCAGGACACACCCTGGCTGCAACGTCAGCTCTTGTCCCAGGCCTCAGAGGTTATCAGCACCCAGACCCGCACCTGAAGATCTAAGACGAAGTATGAGTGATGCTCACAGAAGTAGACAGGAGAGACGAGCACGCACCTGCACTATTTTGGGGCAAACAAGTAGACCTATTGTCTTATCCCATTCAAAAATGAGTTACCAGAAAAGAATAAAACAGCAACATAGGGCTTATGAATAAATTCTGCAACTAACAAGAAGGAACTAAACAAAAGAGCAAAGAGAGCTAAAGAGCACATTCAAAAACTAAAGAATCTTTAAATCAACAATTTTACTTACACATTCAAGAAAATTTGAGAAACAAACAAAAACACTTGTCAAAAGTGCAATAGAAGAAAATGTTCCTGAGATTAGAAAAGGACATAAACCACAATTTTGTTTCTGGCTTTCTTTGGGTGATTAAATTCTAGGGGCCCTCCCTCCCCACTCCCTCCCTGCTTTCTTTCCTTCCTTCCCCCCTCCCCTCCCTCCTCTTTCTCTTTCTTCCACCCTTTCTTTTTTACCTCATGGTGTTTACATTTTAAAAATGAACATCAAGATAACTGTTGGGTGTGGACTGGAGTCCGATACCTAAAGACCCAGGAAAAGAAAGGACTAGAGTTAAAAGAACAACATTAAAACTGGAAAAAGATATGAATGAAAATCAATAGAAGACAATAGATAACACATCAATGGAATGAAATATAGTGCTTATAGGTGTACACATTCAGTAGGTGATAAAAATGGCATTCCAAAGGGGAAAATCCATAAACAGTGTTGATTCAATCTTTGAAAACAATTTTTAAAGTTATAGCTCTTCCTTATTCTCTATGCCAAAATATATTCCAGATATGTTGGAATAAAGAATAAAAGGCCAAAAAATATTGAGAGGAAAATGTAAATAAATATCAATGTGATTTTCCAATGGAGAAGCCTCAGCATAAAGAAAAAGATTCCTTGATTATTCTACATAAAAATTTCAAGCTCTCTTTTGGTCTGAAACACTACAAACAAAATTAAAGGGCCAAGAACAAACAGAGAAAAAATTACAATAACAAGTACAGAAAGTGAGTTAGGGTCCTTAATATAAAAAGAGTTCTCATTAATAATAACACATATTTTAATGTATAATATCATTTATATGTAATAAAATTTTATTTAAAATACACCAGTATATGAATAGACTTCTTATTAATAAGAGATAAACAAGGGACATAGAATATGAACAGCAACTCAAAGGAAAATTGTGAAAATGGACAATGTTTTATCTTAATTAATAATTTTAAAATCCAAATTAAAACAAAGCATATACTATATTTGGCAGGGAGCAGGGAACTATGATGATATCCAGGCCAAAACACAGAGAACACTATTGGTTGGAATGTAAATAGGTAAAAACTTTCAGGAAGGCAACTGGTAATACAGATGAAGATCTTAAGTATTTCCATATTCTTAGATCCAATAATTCAACTTGTAGGAATGTATCTTAAGGAAATAATCAGAGATGTAGTCAAAAATATAAAAAGATCTCTGCAATACTATTTATAATCGCAAAATTTTGGAAATGACTTCAATGTACAATAATAGTGGACTGGTTTAAGAATAAAGACACATATATTTGATAGATTACTCCCCAGTCATTAATGTTTTCAAGGAATAATTTGACCATTGAAAATACTCAACATACAATGATAGGTGAAAAATATCAATATACAAAATTGTATTACAGTTTTGCCATATTGTTTTATACACACACAAAATTTTAATAGTGATTATTTCTGGGAGAGATCGTCATGCATGATTTGCATTTTTCATACTTACCTATATTTTCCACATTTTATATAAAGAATGTGTATTACTTTTTAAACCCGCGGATGGATGTCATTTAAAAAGCAATGATTTTGGCATTGGGAGTGCACGGGTCAGAGGGCAGGGCTACTTCACAGGGTTTCTTTCTATACAGATGCGCCAGAAGAGGGCGCCTCAGCCTATTCCCACGGGCACAATAGCTGGATCTCCTCTTAAGTCTGGGATGCTCCACAAGTCAGCAGTATTCACTTTTTCTGTCAGTAACATTCCTTTTCTGAGTTTCTCAGAAATTTTCATAGAAGAGGGATATGTAGTTTTTAATTCCCCCCTCCCTGCCCCATGAGAGTTTCGTCTGGTCACACAATTAACAAACACTCTGTGGATGATTTGTGTTTGGTCATCCTAAGGGGTTGACTTGATGACCAACAAACTGTACCTGAATCCTACTTTCCTTCTTAAAAAGTATGTGATATTCTTCATGGCACCAGTTAGGGGGCAGCAGATTTCCTGGCATCCTTTGTTGTCTAAAGGAAGCTTCCAATTTGGAAATCCTAAAGCTGCTACAGATGATTACTTTATTTTCCATGTGACATGGTCTGGCAGTTCCATCCTGTACCAGCTGATCACTTGGGAGGCCAACCTTCTCACCTAGCAGAGTGCTTATAATTCACCACTGAGCAAAGGTGAACCCAAGTCATAAATCACCCTATGTAATTACTGTACTCTGCACCAGCCGAGTCAGTTTCATCATTATCTAAATATTACAAAGCCCCAGCCTTTTCTTTTGGTCTATCATTCTGTCTCTCACACACACCTAAGTAAGCTTTATTTTGACTCCTTAAAATACCCTCAGGATGGGAATGCAAGCAAGGGGATGAGTGAAGGCATCTATAAAATGGCTTCTCCTACGGCCCCAAGATGCTAGTTTAAGACGATGAAGTATAGCTCAGTCTGCAGTAAAAACGTTTGTTTTTCTTGAAGCATACAACATTGTGGAGATGTTCCTTTTTAAAATACACACACACACACACACACACACACACACACACACACACATATAGCTACTGAACAGCCCGAGAATTTTGTCTATTCGAAAGGAACAGAAACATGATGCCAAGCTCTTGAGAATCTTTGAACTGATGTCTTCTTTTGGTTTTGGTCACTTGCCTTTTTTAATTTCAGAAGTTCCTCATGGGATAAATAGCAGTAGGTGTAGAAACTGAACCACAGAGAGGTGGACTGACTTGTAACTTTCCAGCCAGTGACAGTGCCAAACGTGTAGTTGGGTCTGCTCATCTTTCCAATGTCGCACAGAAGGTTCAGTTTAGCCAGCAAAGCTTTTGAAGGAAAGGAAGAGAAATAATACCAGTAAGCAACATTTACCACATACCAGGCACATTTTATGTGCCTCACATGCTTCAATGTCTCTATCCCTGACGACAATCCTATCTCTGAAGGAGGTGCTAATGGTACCAGCATTTATTAAACGGAGGAACTAAGTCATTGGCCTGGCACCCTCCAGTTCAAAGGTGGCAAATCCTGAATTTGAATCCAGTCTGCAAACTGCAGGATCCACACATCAAATCATGACCATCCACCCTGTCTTCCAATGGTGTTTCTCACACATCAGCGCCCTGGGGTGCAGGGCCTGTGCCCTCGGTCCCCAGGAGGCCACGCGTGGCTGCGCTCATCTGAATCATCAGGGTCCTCTCCGGTCGGAGCTCACCACCAGGGCCACAGTGAGCAGAGAGTTATTTGGGATGCTGTGGTTCTAAAGACCACCTCCATTTAAAGCCCGGGAAGAAGCTGTTCTGAAAAGGACACTCCTTCTTGGGATAAGGACCCTTAGTGAGATTTGGCCTTTGTGTACCTCCATCTGAAAAGCTAAGCTTTTCTCTGGGAGTTTGAATTGAAGGTTAGGGACGATTGCTCAGAGGGGGAAAGTGTGAAATGGTAATCACTTTCATATGACACTTGAGAAATGTTATAATAAAGCTGAGTAAATTGGAGCATGAGTTAGCCAGTCCTTTGCCTAATGATGTCACCCACTTTGTGCTTCCTCCAGCCTGTGATTAATAAAAGAGGGGTTATGACAGTAACTCACTCCTAGTGGGCAGCAGTGACGTCAGCAGCAGCTGAGCAAACTGACTACATTTAGTCGTGCGTGTGTATGTGGGCATTTTTTTTCCTGTGACTAACATGAAGCTAACAGCATCTAATAAAACAAAAGCTCCTTGAAATTTGGGGAACTTACTGAGTGAAGTCTTTTCTACAGGGAGTACCATTTTAATTATTCTCATTTCATAGTTAAATAATGTTGGAGTTGGCCAAAATTACATTATTGGCTTTCTGCCCCTGTTTCATTAAGCGATCACAAATTAACCTCTGGCCTTTGGGAGAGAGGTTTATTGGAGCTTTTTTCCCCCCTTCTAATATAATGGTTCTTCCTTCATTCATCATTCTGTTCCATGTTTCAAGAGGAACTCAATGAGTCTTAAGAAAACGGACTGTAGCCATAAGCTATTTTTTGCAAGTTTAAGACACGTGGTAGAATTCAGTGATTGCAGTTAAACTCCACAGGAATATTGGCTTAATTAGAGTTTGTTTTGCTAACCCGATAAAGAGTGGCAGAAGTCCTGCCTGCTCTTTTACCTTTGCAAACCTGACCTTCCTAAAATTAGAACAGGGCACCTGAAAATATTTACTAACCCAGCTGAGCCGCTGCCAGTGTACGTGGAAGTGCACAGTGCCCGTGAACAGCGGCACTCAGGTCGTGCCGATCTGGACGTGCCTCGGAGCTGCTCCCAGGGGGCAGAACCTTTGGACTCTTTCTATCAGGACAGGAGGGAGGCCGCAATTCACTGATAAAAATACACGTAGGACTGTCCCCAGGCTTTTCCCCTCTGAAGCTACGATTTGGGAACAGGTCGTGGGGATATCTTTGTAGATAGGCAAAATTGGATCAGAATCAAGATTTCTGCTCTCTTATCAGTCCAATGGAATCTATATGCTAAAACTCTGTGTCTTCAAGTCAGCACAATGGAACTTATTACCCGAGCAGATCCAGGTGAGAAAAATGACTACGACAATCTGTTGTATGTTCTTTGGGGAGCATTTTCCAATAATCTTCTGGGGCAATAGGAGGATCAATTGTTGTAGCAGATGTTTCCTGATTGGGTTAGAACTGAGTTACGATAAGCAATTTAGAAATATATTTTGGTCAAGAAGAACTTTGAGGGCATATTTATTCAATTTGAGTTAGTGTGGTTTCTTTTTTCAATATATGTTTTTCTACAGAGGTTGTAAATGAGTATTTCTCTCAATATTGAATTTTTTACATGCATTATATTGTGACTTCTTGGGAAAATATCCAGGCATTTCTGAGTCATTTGGAAGTTGATTGAGGCCTTTGGTTCCAAAATGACGATTTACCTGAGGAGACAGTGATTCACATCTTGGAGGAGATGACATGGCGTCAGAGTGTCTAAGACATTCCCCTCATGGCTCTCTTCATCTTAACATGATCTCTGGCCCACCCTCTCCTTTCGGGATGACCCAAGCCATTCAGGAGCTCAGTGATGAACCAGGGAGGTTGGCCCTCATTGTTTGGAAGACACCATTTCACATCTAAGCTAGTTTGATCCAGGCAACCTCCCTTTTGCGGGTTTCACCAACACTTGTTTATTATTATTATTTTTCATGATGTGGGCTCCCCCACAACAGTTTCTCCAGTCCTCACAGGACAGCGACACCTGTACAGGTATGGCCTTCCTTTAACAGCCTTACCACCTCCTTTTAAAAAGGAAGCTTGGAAAATACAATGTTGCTTGCAACAAGCATTAGGCTTTACCAAAGCACTCTGTTTTATCTCTTTGGACAGTGATCGTAAGTCATTCTCCTAAGGTATTAAACAAATAAAATCATGCTGCATCATATTTGTTTGCTCTAGGAGAAAGGCACGGTAATCTCACTTTTGTGAATTTTGCTTCAGGGAATTCGCTAGTGCATGGATTTATCTGATACTGAATTGCTAAAATGAACAATACGGTTCTTCATTTTTTTACTCTTTTGCGTGTCTCTTGCCTCCTAACAACTTGGGCACGGGCCAGCTCATCTCATTTTGTTGCTGGTCACCAAGATTCTGCTTTTGGTTAGAACAAAAAGCCAGCAGGAAAATGTATTGAGGCCATATGGGAAAGTTGGTTGGAACGACAATATTGCCAGAAAGAAACTCTTACTGTTTCAGGTATCTGTAGTTTCCAGGAACCGGGCACCACAAGATGCATGAGGAAGCAGAATCACTTGAATCATTAACAGTTTGCATACCTGCGATATTTTTCTCGTTTTCCAAGGCCTCTTGGCGCATGGATGAGAAGGGAGTTAGGTGAAACTTTAAAATCATAACTCGAAATCAGAGTATCCCAATGCAGAACAATTAATTAACAATCGGGCCAGATAATTTCTTGTTGTGGGGACTGTCTTGTACACTGCAGGATGTGTAGCAGAATCCCTGGCCTCTACCCACCAGAGGCCGGTAGCACCTCCATCCCAGTTAGGACAACCAAAAATGCCTTCCAACAGTGCCACATGTCCCCTGGGGAGCAAAAGCGCCCCAGTTGAGAACTACTGCTCTAGAATGATGAAGAATAAGAGTTTACTTACTGGAGTTTTTTCCTTCATCTTCTTTCCTTAATTGTTTTAGTTCTAGCATCTGGGTTCCCTCGGTTCAGACAACAGCATTTCCACACACTCTGGAAACAGAGCGCTCTTACATAGCAGAAAGCCTTGCAGGATATGCCAGTGGTTCTGAAAGAAATGTGAGGTTTAGGAATTGAGTCTTGGATTAACCATTTCTGACCCTGTTGTTTTCCATGAATGCCAGGGGAATTTTCATGTTTCCCTCTCCCTCACTGTTTAGAACTTGTCATTGATTTAACTTAAAAGCAAAACAGCTCCCCAATTCGATTTTGAATGTGAAATGCTGATCTTTCTTTGTCCCATATCTTTCCACCTAACATTCAGCCCAAGCTCTGCGCAGGCTGCGGCTGTCCACCGGACAGGCAGGGCTTGTCAACCCCGTATGCGATTTAAACCATTTGATGAGAGACCCTTAATCACAGACTCCCGCAACTTCACTGCAGCAAATATCACTCTGGATCCTGCCCACGTTTTCTGGATTCATAGCTGCCTCTCGGGGGAGTCGCAACGCACCAACGAGGCCAGGTTTTCCTGCCTGAGCCCCAGAATAACACTTCAGCTGCTGAGAACACCTCGAGTCCTTTTGATTCCTCCCCATAGTCACGTTTTATGTTCAGTTTCCCAGACGGGATGAACCAGAAATCATGCTTTTTTGAAAACAGATTTTTCATAGGCAGGAACTAAAAGCACCCTGCCTGACTCGTCAGCAGCCCCGTCCATGCCTCTGAACCCCCGGCCTTGTGTCATTTCAGCTGAATCAGAGGGCAGCGTCCCAGTCACCTGCTCGGGGTGTTCCTATCTCCTGGGTTGTATTTTTGACCAAATAACAGCAATCCCTGAGCAGCAGCTAAAATAACAGAGCCATGAAAAATGGCCCCTTTTTTCTGGGCCTGTCTCCTTGTTCCAGGAGTAGTGAGGAAAGAGACCAATTAATAGCCTAGATGGAAGCTCAAGGACATACGGTTTGCTTGAGAAGAAAAGTGAACATTCTTGCTTCTTCCTCTATGCCAACTTTGAACGGGGACAGCTGCTGCCACGGGTAAACACCACTATAGTGTTAGCCGCGCCCCTAAGGTATGTGCCACCGCAAGCCACAGGCGGGCACACGAACGCTGGCCTCTCCCCCCTTTCGCACAATTGAGCTCTTATCCTTAAACGAACTTTGTTTTTTGACCGGCTCACTAATTGTGATTGAAAACACCAGCTCCCCAGCAATGCACAAGCATTGGAGTTAGCAGCAGCAAGACAGGCCCTAATTGCTCCATTTACATAAAAGTAGAAACATACAACTTCTAAATATAAATCTCTGGCACATCGTTCCTTTTGCAATTACAGTAAAATAAGGTACCACAGTTTCCCTCCCGGCTCCTTCTCGCAGCAAGCTGCTCCACCGGGTTCGCTAGTGGCTGCTCCTCGAGGCGAGAACAGAGCCGTGCAAACGCTCCAGCGTGGAGTTGGGAGGGTTGTGAAGTAGCCAGTAAATCAGGCCGCCTCCGCTAGGTGAATAACGCGGTGGCAGCGGGCCACTCTGCCAGTGCGGTAGCTGCTGGGACCGAACCCCGCAACCAGAAAGGGGGCGGCCGGCGGGTGCGTGAGCGCTCCCGGCTCGCCTCTGAGCGCTGGGAGCCCGCCGGCCCCGCCGCCCGTCCCGGCCCCTGACGTTTGCTGTGGTTTCAGTCCCTGGCACCGAGGGCTGGGTTCAGAGACTCCCAGCTGCACTCACTGAACAGTGAATTTTTTTTTTTTTTCCCTCCCTGAATTCTTTAGCTGCCAAAAGGGGGGAAAAATCAAGAGCTGCTCTTAAAAGAAGTTGCCCTTGCTGGTGCTCAGGGTAAAAATAGAGGCGGCCGCTCAGAACGGCTTGGCCCTGACTCCAGGCGTCCCGCGAGCTGGGCTCGAGCAGCGGCCGCGTTCCGGCGTGATCCCAGGAAGCCGCCAGCAGGTGTTGCTCAAGGTACAGTAGCAGGGCCGAGAAGCCGGGGCCGAGGGCCTGGGGTGTGGGGAAGCTCTGGGGGAGGGGGCAGGAAGTGAAAGAGAAACCAAACCGAGGCAGGAGAAGGAGATTCTTGTCAAGACTGGGCTGACCAGCTTTCTGCCCTGGGCCCTTGAGTTGGGAAGGGAAATCTCATTCCCAGTGCAGAATATTCCAAAGGAGCTATTTTAACCTGCCTGCTTCCTCTACCACCCCCACCTTGATTTCCACTGAGTGAGGAGGCATTTCCACTGGGCTCAGCTCCAAGGTGGGGGTCCGGGTGGAGAGGTCCATCTCGGCTGGTGGGCTGGCCTGGCAGGTGGGCACTTCGGTGGCATCGGATGGCCAATGCAGTTGCAGAGACAGAGTCAGTCTTGTGGGGTGGCTCCTCTGGTCAGAGTGCTGCAGATTCCTGTGACACAAATGTTTAGAAAGAGCCACCAGGCTTCTCAGACATAATATCACCTATTCTTTTCGGATCACTGCATTTGACCCCACAGGCTAAAATTACAGATCCCATTTTGTAGATGGGAACACTGAGGGCTGAGTTTACGTGGTCAGTGAGCAGGGGAATTGGGGTCTGATGTGGGTGGGACATGGTGGCCATGTGTGGGACAGGGGGTGAGTTTAGATGCCCTGAAGGCCATTGCTCTCTGCTGATTCTCAGCAAAAAGGGTTTGAGTTCAGCCCATGCTAAACTGAGGGGGCAGGTTTGGAGTTCACCATCACTGATCCTATTTCTGTCTTTACCACTTAGATTTCCTCTCTTCCTCTACAACCTAATGATTTTATTTCCTACTTCATTTCTGCATATGCAGTTCTTGGAATACTCCTCTCCCTCCCCCATATGCAGCTCAGCACCCACACTTTCTCTGTGTCTAGCCAAGAGAGACCCTCTTCCACAGAAAACTTCTGGTGTCCTAATAGAACCTGCTTAAACCACACATCAGGAGGCCAGAACCTCTATATTTTGCTTGTGGGCACAGTGAAAAGTTTATTTTATGCATGTTCAATCCTGCATACAAAACAACATATCTGGTCATATGGCTCTCATTAGCTCCCAATTTTGCACATTTTATCCAACTTGTCATGAGAACACAGCTTATGCTTCAACTATACTCCTTCGAACAATCCCGCACCATTCTTGTCTGAGGATTCCTTCCCTCTGTCTCCTGTACCGGACTTGCCAGTACTCCCCCCACCCCGAAAAAAACACCTGATCAACTTTATCCCTACTTCAAGGAGTGTTCACTTCTTTTCGTTAATCTCCTGTTATATTTGTAGCAATTTAGAAATCACAGGACTTGAAACTCTTGTAAAGAAGAATGTGCATGAGGTTTTTTTTGTTGTTGTTGTCATGTCGTTTGTTTGTCTCTTTTTGCTAGTTATGATGGGATTCTAAAGACCTGGGAAGGATACTTATGAAGTTCACTTGCAGAGAATGACTGTTTTCAAAGTTCTTGGTGATAAATGATTTATGAAGCAGGCATTCAATTTCGAGATGTAAAATAATATTGTAAGTCAGGAGAGGGCAGACCATCATCCTGTGGTTATATAGATTTTCCTATTTTTTTCTCAATGAAATAGCTTATTTAAAAAAATAAAATTAGAATCCCTGTAAAAAAAAACACTACAACTTTCTTCCCTGTAAGAAACAATAAAATACTTTGTAAATAGAGGCAACTTCGTGAAGTAACAGATGTTTTATGTAAAGACATAAAACTGAACCTGAATATAACGAGACGTGTGTGTGCGAGTAGTAAAAGAAAAGTTGAAAGTTGGACACACTCATTGAGACATATCTGTTTGATTCCAATATTTTTCTCAAAGGTAGACTAGTCACAGCCAGAGGTTTCACTGGCTCAGTGCATCACCCAGTAGTGTCTCAGAAGCCAGGAAGGGCTTTCCATTAGATAATGAATTATGAAATGTCTCACACTGGAAAAACCAGTCATCCGCTGATGTCATGCTGATTCTAACCAATCCCAAACAAAGCCCCAGCCCTCCTCTGTTGAGTAGTACCAATGTGTGAGTGTACAAATAAGTAGTACAGTATAAAACTTCACAGTGCCAATACCATGAAGAGGAACTCAGACAGCTCTTACCACATGATACAAGAGCCGGCTGGTGAAATAGAGGGGACCAGAAAGGTAATACTTTTTAACTCTTACTTCTGAGCTCTTTACGCGTTCAAAGTAAGGATGGCTAGAAGGAATTTTACAACTAATTGGCACTTTCATGCGCATTGTAATTTGTACCTTTTTATATTATTCAGGCAGGTTAATACAGTTTTTAATAGTCCTAGAGAGCATGCAAATAGATTGTGTGTTTATACAACCCACTCAGCACATATATACAAGTACATATGCCAAAGAGAAAGCTATTTTTAAGAGTTACATTCGCAAACAGTAAATTCAGGGAACACACACATACTCACATGCAGAGAGAATCCAAATATTGATAAGTTGCACTTATCTAAATGCTACCATTAGGACTGTTGAGTTGTTTGGAGTCATTAAACTTTTAGTTCTATTTCAGACTCTCTTGTAAAACTTAATTGGACTACAAGATGCTTTGGGTACTGTATATGTGACTCCAAATAGGTGGATGATGTTAAGTATTATAGTACAAAGATGTTTTATTAAACCATTATAACACAAATGCCCCCGCCTCCCCCATTCTCTTTCACCTCCCCCCACTAAAATTAGGAGGCTTTTTAGGCAATGTTGACAAAGTTTTAACAATAATAGCAGAGTAATTGATGTTCCTGGAGCTGAAATCCCAAAGGTGTTAGGTGACTTAGAGAGAGTCTTGCAAATCGTTGTTTTGGAAAAGGATACAGTGTATACAATTCAGAAAAGCATTGTTACCTGTGCAAACTGTAATTTTAACTTAGTGTCATAATTTTCTTGCCCTCTTCCCTTTGCACCTTCTGCTTGTAGTAATGATACTTGTTAACTCTTTCCACCCAAACTGCATTGCTTGACTATAATGCTCTGAACACACTAGGTGTCAGATATAAGCTGACTCTATCTTCAGAAACCAAGAGGGCTTGCTTATGTGTGGGAAAGAAACCGAGAGGGAACGCAAGCTTTGACAGATGGACCCCTTAAAGATACTTCTGCAAGATAAAAGCAATAAGACAGAAAATGAAAAAAAAGGGGGAGGAGGGGAGAATTAAAAAAAAAAAAAGCCTCAGAAGGCATTGTTTAAAAATTCACATTTTTCTTTTTCTGTGAACACTAAAATCCATGATGATTTCATCTGTGCTGTTCCTTTGAGGGAAACAGAAGCAGGCAGGGAGGCTGTCCGTAACTGCGCTGTTCTGGACAGGATGGGGGGCAAGCTGAAAAAACTGCCACATGACAGCGAAAAATAATTTGCCAGTATATATTAGAGATTCTTTTCCCCTGGGACCCATTATTCAAGGCATAAGAGTGCACTCTTTTTTATAAAAGAATGTGGGAAAGGCCAAGTGAATTTTGCATTTTTATCTCTGAACTCGGGGCAAGCAGTGGTAGGCTGAAATGTGTGAGAGAGAGTGTGTCCCGGGCAGAAGGGGGCGGCTGAAGGGGACACGGGGAGAGCGCTTCCTACCACTTGAGCATGTGACACGTTGCCTGCGCTTAGGGTCTTTCACTGCCAGGCTGCATTTTGAAGTTGGGAAAAGTAGAGTGTGTTATCTGACCCCGGACAAAAGTTCCATTGAGCTCTCTCAGATCTCCCGCCAGTTTTGACGACCCTGGGCATTTAAATATGAATGAATGAGGAAAAG
>NW_012150186.1:948393-971010 GCF_000956105.1 Propithecus coquereli
GGACCAACGGAGGGGAGGCAGGGGAGGGGGAGAGGACTTCACAGAAATGGAATTCTCAGCTGAGCTCTGCCTGGAGATGACTGGCTTACACTTGCTAAACTCAGCCGGTCACACAGGGAGGAAGCTCTTGGGCCAATCTCGAACTGGAAGCCAGTCTGTGCGGGGCTCCCTTGCCCTGCCTGTGAAACCAGATCCGAAAGCCCGGGCATTGTGGGGGGCTTGGGCAGCAGAGGAGGCTTCCGGACCCCATTCGAAGTTTTTACTGGGGATAGGGGGATTTGAGAGTGCTGGGATCGGGGTGGAATGGCACAGATGAAGTCATTGTCTTAAAACAAACCTTCCCCTTTAAAAGTCCAATCTGGGGCCACATCAGAGAAGCAGGGCATATTTATTAGGGACAGTCATTTTTACCTTTAGAAACTGTCTATAAGTGCACAGGCACCCCATTCTAGGCAATGAAGAGCTACTTTGGAGGACAGTTGACACTGAACCAGCAGTCACTTTCGGAACACTGACTTTTGCTCTCTGAACTTAAAAAAAAAAAAAAAAAAACCACAGTTTTGTTCTATGTAAAGTTACTAAGAGCTCTCTGCCAAGGAACGCAACCTTGACAAACTGCTCTCAGATACCACGCTAAACTCTCACTGGATCCTTAAGGGGAAGAACTTTTAATAAATAGATTCTAATCGCTGGTCCAGGACCACACTAACCTGTTGCTGAATAGAAATACCTGTCAAAAGTATGGGGCCATAGACGTGGAGCCAGACTATTTTTATAGTTAAGTGACACAGATCCTTTTGCGTGCCTGCAAGCCCATGCACGCTGGGCACACAGATGTGTTAATACCGTGTTACTTTCATGGTAATGCCAGGCTAAAGAATCGCATCCCTTGCCAACTCCATTTGAAAGGAATGCCATTGTTTTGTTTGGTAGAGCATATGGCCAGTAAAGTATGTGCAGGGACTCCCAGCATTTTTGTTTAAAAGTTTGCCGCAGCAGTATAAACAATTAAGGCAACACTCAGAATTTCCAATCCTGAAAACCTGTTGACTCAGATGTTCTGTTTTCAAGAAAACCATGAAAGACCTAAGCATCCTTTCGCGAGTGCAGATAGCCTGCCGGTTTTGTGGCTCCCCACTGTAGGAGAAGCCCTGGTCTCCCATAAGCTTCCCAGGCAGTTTGGCTCTCTTACTAGAAACTTCTGTCCTGTAGGGAAGGTCCTACTTTCTTTCTCTAAATCTCTTTCTTGATGTAGCCCCAAAGGTCATGATCATTAGGACTTTATCTTCTGAAGCTTATTGAGAAAAAAAAGCCAGGTTGGAGTTTTCAAGTTGCCGCCCAATTTACTCAACCTTTCATGGTGGTTAGGTAAGAAAGAAAACATTTATGGCATTTGGTCGTGCGTATGGAATGGATTCTAGCGGTCTAGAGGGCGGCTCCATGTCCTGACACAAAGGGACCCTGTATATGTCTTTATATAGCGACTTCCACACAGAATGGCCTCGATGGCAGCTCCTTGTCAATTGGCTTTAACCGCATCATATGACTAAGTATGCCAATGCCTTTGACCACTTTGAACTGCACACTGGTGCTAGCAATATGCCCCTCTTTCTGACTTACTGGACTTGTATAGCAAATCACTCTCTTGGCACACAGAGATCTGGCAGTGAAAGAATGTGACCATTTACATTCTTTCTTACTTATGCCCTAATCTCTATGCCAGTCTTCTCCCAGTTATATGGGATTTTGTCTTTTTACTTCTCTGTTAGGTGTTTAGTTTAAAAGAAAAATGAGCTACTTTTTAAAAAGCGATTCATCGGACTTACCCGCTGAGTAAACTTTAAGATTTGTAATGGCAAACTCCTCCTGATTGAGTTTACAACTTGACTTCGGATTCTTAGAAGAGGTTTATCACAATTGCTTATTTTTCTCATCTAAGGAGTTCACACATCAACTTCAAGTTGATGTAATATAATTTCACAGATTCCATCATTGCTATTTGGACAATCTGCTCTTCAGGTAGAGTACCCTATGAGCATTTTCTCCCTATTTTGCTAACCCAGGAAAAGATATTTATCATCCGAATGATTGTAGCGAATATATAAAAATGAATAGCAGAGATCTATGTCTTGTTGCTTTTGTAACAATTCAACTTCAGTAACATTCCAACTATGGAAAGTGTCAAGATTTTTTGGAGAATAGGAAAAGGCATGCATTTTTCTTTCCTTTATAAACTGTTTTGTTCAGTATAGAATCCAGTCCCTAAGTGTTCATTGCCACCAGCGTGCCAGGGACACACCTTTCCACCTGGACACTCCTCAGTTTGGGGATACGTGTTTAATTTTTGCCTTTTCTCTCCTTGCTTGTTGAATAAAGCCAAGGCATGGCACCAGAAGCAGAGGGGCTACAAGAGTGCTGGAAACTCTTTTAACTGAGTCTGTCCCATTCTGCTTATGTGGAAAGTGCCCCATCTTTATAAAGCTGATGTGAGTTGTTACTGACTAAACAGTGGGGACTTGCTCTAAGGCTCTCTGAAATTTATTCCAACAAATAAAAATGATTTTCTTTTTATGCATGTCACCCAAGTTTGCTCACCAAGTTAGTGTGTTCTTTGCATAGCTGGCACAAAATCCTCTATGTTTACCTTAAGGCCTTAAAGAGACATCCTCTCTTCAAAGGAAAGGTAGTTGGGATGGGGAAAGCCAAGCCAACTCACTATGATTGGCAGTGAAGCTAAAATCAGTGGCCTTCTTGGCTGATGCAGCTTATCTTATCTCATTTTGATTCACATTGTACAATAACAATATACCTTTGAGTCTCCACACACTGCCAAACCTAAATGTGCATTCTGGTAATTAGCTTAGCAATTGATAGTACTTGTAGAAAAGAAAGGGGGAGAAAGACAAATGAAACACCAAGAAATGGATAATGCTCACATAGCCTAGGTGGTGTTGAAAGCAGCATATAAATCTCCCCTCTTGGAGGTACTATTTGCAGGAGATTTGAGTTAGAAATTTATACTGCCCAAACAGGGGTCTAAGAAGGCTTGCTCGGATGACTCATTTCCCCTACCTGCAGAAAACCATCTCAAAGTGGAGTTGACTCCCACCCTTCCACCCCTATCTTTGAACTTTTCCGTGGATCACCCCTCACTGAAGGATGCCTTAGGGGCTACACGCTTGCTTCTCTGAGTAACGGGAAAAGATCGTCCACAAGAGGGCGCATTCCAAAGACTTTTGCTTCTTGTCTGTTAATCTTGCAGGGAAAAGCAATTGTGCCTAGCCAAGCCCCTGTCTACAGCGCCCTAATCTTGGGTTAGATCCGGCTCCCTCTCATCCCCCAGAAAAAGTTAAGGTTTTATGGGATGGGAGAAACACGATTACCTGTAACACATTCAGTGAGACAGAAGGAAAGGAAGTGGAAATGCTAGTGATACGTGCGCACATTCTGGAGCTCTATGGAAGGCAGACGAGTGATAAATTTCAAAAACAAACAAAGCGGAGCAGGGAGAAATGTGACCATGAATCATCAGCGATGCTGATTTGCTCACAAGTCTCTCCCTAATACGGTTGCCCGGGTTGTACAAAAACATCTTCCGTCTCCCTTGATTTTGTTGCCCGGTTTGCTTCCCTTATCAACACACTGTTCACCAGTGAGAAATGACAAGTGACTTCCAATAGGGAGGAAAGAGGCTATTTCTTTAACGCCTTGTGGGAACATGGTGTTCAGCCTCTGAGGATGCGTCCAACCCGAGGGTGTGGAGAGAAATGGTGGGAAAAGATGTGAAAAGAGATTAAGCGTGGTTTGCGGCCTGTGAAGGGCAGCAGGGGGGGCGCAGAGATGTCAGGGTGGAAAGTCAGATTTAACATTTAGAGAACTGGGGTAATACCTTCCCAGGCACTTGCAACTTGCAAACACATACGTACGTCTTGGCCCCTCTGCTGCTAAAAAATACTTGAGCATGATCTCTTAGCTGTCGTTCAGAATCTTTCATACTCGACTGGTTCCTAGGTCCAAAATCGAAAGTGTCAAAGTTCTCAGGAACTTTGGAAGAAGTCTGAAATTTTGTGGCTTGAACCTTAAAAACATTTTCTACTTCTTTTAGGGACCTAAATCTCCTTTCTCCCTAAATATTTAACTTTCTTTTTCATCACCAATTAAAGGGAAGAGGCATAGATGACGAATGTTTGTGGGTGAGCATTTGCAATTCAATAATGGATCCTAAGGAGAGTTAGTAGGGCTGAAAACTTAATCAAGATAATTTATGGCCAAACCTATAGTTCTACTACAGGAAAGATCCTCTACTGTAGGTCAAAGGAGGAATAACCTTAGAGACCTCACTTGCTGCTTTCTGCAGAAACCCCTGGAAGCAGTCCAAACACAAAGTTAGTGCTTCAGAGAACACACATGCTGTGAATGGTTGTGCATGCCCCTACCGTTGACTATACCATATCTAGGCACAGTGAAACCTTGATGAAAAATGGAAAATTAAAGTAACAGACGCTTTTTACAACAAGACTTCTCCCCCGCCTCACCATGGTGAGTTTAAATACATTCTATAAACAACAAGCCTTTCCACATTCACAGTAGAGACGTAATTATTGCCCGTATGTAAAAGGCAGCATACTTTAAGCAGGACCCTGGTAAGGAAAACAAAACAAAACTGAAACACTGCATGTGTGTGTTGCTTATTTCATTGGACATGTTCATACACCCAGAAATATGAGATGCTGGACTTTTGGATAAGTGACATTTTGCATCTTCGGGTGGGGGAAGGGATCGACAAGGGGATCGGCTGCTTAACCCTTGGCATGCCTTCCTGATCGAGCTACTAAAAACATTTTTAAAATTCTGAAAGCAAAGGAAAATGTGCTGCAAATACCCTTTCAGGCATCTTTCCTTCCATTTTACACAGTCTCTCCTCTGACGAATCCCTCCCACCCAGCAACATTTCAAAGGTATTCCCTTTAAGGTACAAAATGTATCCCTACTCATTTTTCTGCACCTTTTTTCTCTCTCTTTGGTATGTGTCCACCAAACTCATAGAGGTTTAAGTGATGAAATATTATCACCCACATGGGTTTGCGTGGGACTTTCTTAGTGAATTACTCAGGCAGAGCAGGCTGTGATACAGCCTTGCTCACAAGCCTCAGGAGGGAAAAAATAGCACAGAGGATGAAAAGAATATTATCAGAGAGTAGGTAATGAAAGGTTAGTAAAGCAACCAGCTATATCTGGTTAGCTAGGTAATAGTGTAGGAACCATGGTCGCACCTGTACCTGCTCACGAAGCATTATGGGAAGGCTTCCATGTCAAGATTTTACAGCATGAGATATTTAAATCAAACCTGAAACGAAATTGATCCTAAACCTCTCAGCCTTAGGCAGCCTTCTTCCATTTTTCAAATTGTTATGCATAAAGATTTGAAGATTGGGGCATCCTGAGAGTGTCACTGCAATATAGCAATCTCTCTCAGGTAATATAGAGATAAAGGGAATATAATCAATTGACTAGTTATTGATTCTATTTTTCATACCTAGGACATTCGAGGGTCTATTTCTGAAACCTACAGCCCTGATAAACATCAATCCCGTGGCAGCTTCCAGCAGTCTCATCTCCCCACCCCCTTCTGCAATGAAAGCTAATGTAAAAGAAAGAAATATGCACTGCTTAATAAGTCAGAATACAATAGAACGTGTAAAATGTACCTGCATATAGGGTAGACATTAGGAAGACTTGAATCTCTCTCTTCCCCCTGTTCTCCTGAGCATTATGGCAACAGCATTTTCATGAAATTGGATCTCAGTTTTATTTTTTTTCCTGATAAAATATCATGCAGTATACAAATAGCAGTTCCAGAAATGGACACCAGGAGAAGGAGGCGACAGGCATGTCAATTAGTAGGGGAAAATCCAAATGTCAGAAATATGGGGGAGAGAGAAAGCAGGCAGGCAGAGGATGCAAATACAGGGAGCAGAGTCTTTCCGTTCAGATAATTAAACCGATGCATAAATCAGCGCCCGTGCCTCTCCACACTGTGCAGGCAATGCCTTACAGTTCATTATCAGCCAAGACCAGCATGAAAGTCATTTTGGGATGACTCTCTGATCCTAATATAACAGCACCTGACAGATTGAGCCCCTCTGATGAGTACTCTCTTTGTACAATCCTCTCCCAGGAACACTAAATCATTTGCTTCCAAGTACAGCTGCTTGTGAAGAAGGGGTGGGGCTAGATCATGCATCAGAAACCTGCTCGTATGAAATGAGGGTTGTCCTGCCGGCTGTGTGACGGGGAGCAAGCAGCCTCAGCCTCACTGGCCCTACAAAAGCAATTTGCGTGAGGCTGTCACTTGTTCCCGTCCACCGATTAACCCTCCCCAATCCCCAACATCTGCAGATATCTCTGGACTTCATTTGTGGACAGTCCACTGCGTGCAGGTCAGCACTGCCATCCATCTACCTTCACCCTCAACCCCTCCTGTCAAGCATGGATGGGAGCAGAGCAGAGCCTGTGGGGTTGAGTTCCTGAAACCCAGTGAGCCTCCCCATCCCGGGCATGAGTCAGAGACTCCTGTTTTACACCCTTTCCTGGAAAAACAAAACACAGCAGCCATGTGCCCTCTGGCTTCTCTAATTTAGCAGCTACTATCTCTCTGTCTTCAAAGTGAGACCCTGTGCAGTTTAGGATTTCGGAGGCTGCCCGCATAGAGGCAGAAGGGGAAACAGCAGGTGGCTTGTTAACATTCTCCACAGGGCAGGGCGGATGTGCCCACGCTGGGGGTAACCTGCACACTCCTCCAGGCCAGGTATCAGAGGCTTCGAAGGTCCCTGCCAGCCTTTCCCTCTGGTCTTGACAGCACCCTACCACCTTAAAATCTGCTGCTGATTGCCCTTTTAGATTAAATGACTAAGCTCTGCTTCCTGGAATCTTCTCTTTCACTTTCTTAAAAAATAAACCACAAAAAGCCCCCACCAGTTCTCTGCAAAAGGGAATATAGGAGTCATATTTTGGAAAAAAAGTCACTGCGCATATTAAAGTAAGACAGCTTCCCCCTTTAACTCCTCCCTGCTCTGGCGCTCTATCTAATCATAAGCCCAGTTTTCTTATTCATTACAACTCCTGCCAGAGACTTGAGGTCGGTGTCAAAGGAACTCCCCTTACCACCACCACCGTCATCATCGGGGCCAGCATCCTAGCAAATCTGTACAGAGATGCCAGAGAACCTTTCATATCCATCTGCAGCTCTGCTTGGCCCTGGCCTCAGTGAATTTACCACTATCATAATCACAGTGTGCAGAGTGTGTTAAATTAAGAACAGAATCTACAGTACGCAATGCACAGAAAAGCCTGCCTTCTGCTGCAGAGAACTTGAAACTGTGCCTAAAATTTATAGTACCGTAAACATCTCAGGGCCTCGAGTGATAAGTATGGCTGGATTTCCGTTAGCTATAGAAATCCAGGCAGGGAGATCCTCCTAGGGAGTTGCGAGTTCTAAGATGAACTTCTTGAAGATTGGTCCCAGATTTGTACATGGGTTACACGTACAGCGGACAGTTGTAAGTAGGCACATGGACACGAAAAAGGGGACGTGTCTCTACAGACCACTGAGTGGTAACAATGGACGGGAGGGAGAATATTTGATATAATCAAAAAATTCTAGTCTGGACACTCGCTTTTTACAGTAAATGTTGCTGCATGAATAAACATACAGGTGCTTATGGGAGGAATGGAAATAGATGACTTTCTAATTTCAGAGTTAGGCTAGAACTGAGTAGCTGCTGAATCCAGGTACTCTGATAAGGCAGGGATTTCCTCTCTATTAGCAGCAGTTGCTGTTTGAAATATGTTTTTAGTGCTCATTAAGGTGCATACCAAAGGGACAGAAGCAAAAATGGGGGATTCAGAGGTACAGTGTGGCTCTCTTAATTTAATAGAAGCCAATGCTAAGGATGCCTCCATTTGTTGAAAAGTAATCAAGTAATTGCCTGCTTTCTGCCATACACTAGACAGTGACAGTGACCTCAGACCTCAGCCCTCCTAAGCCAGACTGGCAGGCGGGTGGTGACGGGGAAGATGCGAGGGAAGACTTCTAAAGGAAGTGTCATTCAGTCTGAAAACTTACTGAAGTCAGCCACTAAGGGTGCCATGTCGAGGGTGGGCAGGACTATTCTAGGTAGAAGGAACAGCAGGTGTCATTGCCTGCAGGTAAGAGAGAGGGTGGGATCCTTAAGACTTCAAGGAAACATGGTGTAACTGGACCACAGAGAACAAGAGGACAGGTTGAGAGCCAGTGTTGATGGCAGGAACATCATATGCAGAGCCCAAAGTCCTAGGGGCTTTCCGTTGGAGATTTAGAGCAATAGGAAGTGAGTAAAGGACTTTTAAGAAGGAGTGGCATGATCAGATGTACCTTTGGGAACGATTCCTTCAGCTGCTTAATGGAGAAATGATTGGAGAGGGGCCTGACTCAGTGTCACAGAGGCAAAGTAAAGAAAAGGCTGCTCCAGTGGCCCAGAGAAGAGGTGTTGGAGGAGGAAGCCAGCCGTCACAAGGAAAGAGGAGGCTGGCTCAGTGAGTCCCGCCCACACAGACCTACACAGCGGGGTGGGGCCGTAGGCTGCCCTTTTGTGTGAGAATAATATTTCCATAGCTTGCCAGAGCTTATAGTGAGTTTTCATGTATGTTATCCAATTTGATTCTTCCAAACCTGTGAAATAATAGGTCAAATGTCGTTATACCATTCCCATCTTATAGAAGGTGAAACTGAGATCAAGCAATTAGTCAACAGACATAGACCCCCACAGGCCCTCTTCATTGTTGCACAAGGGTCTGCGAACTTTTTTTTCTGTACAGGGCTAGAGAGTAAATATTTTAGATCAGACAGTCTCTGTACAGCTACTCAACTCTGTTATAGTGCAAAAGCAACTGTAAACAACATACTAAGAAATAAGCATAGCTGTGTTCCCAAAGAACTTTATTTACAGGCATTCATGTTTAAATTTCAGATAATTTTCACATGTCACAAAATACCACTTTTCTTCAAAATGTTAAAAACTGTTCTTAGTTTGCAGACCGTATAGAAACAGGTTTGGCCCGAGGGCTGTCATTTACTGACCCCTGTTTGAGATGGTCTATCACAGAAGACTTTGCCTGAAATCTGGAGTAGATGCAAATGACAGAATTAATAAGTGTCCCTCTTTTCTCTTGTGCTGTGTTTCACCTTCAGGCACAGCCAGGAAGACACTGCACTTCGAGATTTCCAAGGAAGGCAGTGACCTGTCGGTGGTGGAGCGTGCAGAAATCTGGCTCTTCCTAAAAGTCCCGAAGGCCAACAGGACCAGGACCAAAGTCACCATCCGCCTCTTCCAGCAGCAGAAGCACCCGCAGGGCAGCTTGGATGCGGCGGAAGAGGCCGAGGAAGTGGGCTTAAAGGGGGAGAGGAGTGAACTGTTGCTATCTGAAAAGGTGGTGGATGCTCGGAAGAGCACCTGGCACGTCTTCCCTGTCTCCAGCAGCATCCAGCGGTTGCTGGACCAGGGCAAGAGCTCCCTGGACGTTCGGATTGCCTGCGAGCAGTGCCAGGAGAGCGGCGCCAGCCTGGTGCTCTTGGGCAAGAAGAAGAAGAAAGAGGAGGAGGGGGAAGGGAAGAAGAAGGACGGAGGTGAAGCAGGGGCGGGAGCAGAGGAGGAGAAGGAGCAGTCGCACAGACCTTTCCTCATGCTGCAGGCCCGGCAGTCCGAAGACCACCCTCACCGCCGGCGCCGGCGCGGCTTGGAGTGTGACGGCAAGGTCAACATCTGCTGTAAGAAACAGTTCTTTGTTAGCTTCAAGGACATCGGCTGGAATGACTGGATCATCGCCCCCTCTGGCTATCACGCCAACTACTGCGAGGGTGAGTGCCCGAGCCACATAGCAGGCACGTCTGGGTCCTCGCTGTCCTTCCACTCGACGGTCATCAACCACTACCGCATGCGGGGGCACAGCCCCTTTGCCAACCTCAAATCGTGCTGTGTGCCCACCAAGCTGAGACCCATGTCCATGTTGTACTATGATGATGGTCAAAACATCATCAAAAAGGACATTCAGAACATGATTGTGGAGGAGTGCGGGTGCTCATAGAGTCACCCAGCCCACGGGGAAAGGGAGCTAGAGTTGTCCAGAGAAGACAGTGGCAAGATGAAGAAATTTTTAAGGTTTCTGAGTTAAACAACCAGAAAAATAGAAATTTAAAACAAACAAAAACAGAAACAAAAAACTAAAAACAAAACCTGATGAAACCGATGAAGGAAGATGTGGAAAAAAATCCTTAGCCAGGGCTCAGACGTGAAGCAGGGAAGGAGACAGGAATTGGGGGCGGGAAAGGGAGAGTGTACCCTTCATTTCTTCTGAGATCAAACTCATGACATCAGTTGTTTAAATGGGGTATTGTCCCCTCCCGCCTTGCGGTTCCCCTGTGAGCCTTGAATCAACTTGTCTAGTCTGCAGGAGTGTGGACTAGCACAACCCAAATAGCATCTAGAAAGCCATGAGTTTGAAAGGGCCCATCACAGCACTTCCCCACCCAGTTACCCAGGTCATAAGGTATGTCTGCGTGACACTATCTCTGTGTATATCAACACACACACATACACACACACAGGCGTTTCCACATACCACATACATACACATGCTGGTAAAAGAACAATAGTGTGCAGGTGGTCACACTTTCTTTTTCTGCACCACTTTTACAACAAGACAACAAAACAAAACAAAATCCAACATAAAAAATTGAGAACAAGAATGGGAAGAGTGAAAGATCAAGGAAAAAAGAATACCAAGTTACATTTCGTTAAGGTGCTTATGATCTTAGAACTATGCAACCTAATAGGTTTGAAACTGTTTACCTGAGAGAGAACAAAAAGAGAGACTTTTTTGTATCGGAAGTAATCTGATTAATTTTTATTTTCTTCAAGGAGAGATACTTGAAAGGAATATGTTTGTCCATCTGTTGGATCCAAACATTTCTATATTTTGTAAATGTTGTTGTTGTTTTTTTTTTTTTTATCGTTTACTATTTGCACTACAATGGTGTTTGACCTGTCTAATCCTTATTTAACAAGTATTTTCTTTGGGTGGGGGTGGGGGTGGGGTTTAAGAGCTGCACTTAATGTGAGCTATAAAAGAACTGCTACAGCACACAAAATAGCTATTTTTATTATTATAATTATAATTATTATTATTATTTTGTACCTTAAAAAATAGACACATACACCAAAGACATTTGTGTGAGCCTTTAAACAGTCTGTCTGTGGTTGGTATCATTCACCATCATTGAGTCAGGGGTTGGGATTAAGATTGAGTAGGGTGGATTGTGTTCAGGCTTAAAAGACCTGAGAAGTTTGGTTTTTGACTCCTACATCCATGAAACAGGACATTTCATACTGGATGTACAGTAGTTGTACACTGTTCGATATCAAGTTCAATCAAATTCATGAAACTACATGCTTGTATGTGTATATATACATTGCTTGTGCATATGCATATCTGTGTGTATATATACATGTATTGTACCATGTCCATACACATTTTAAGCACTTCAGGCTGTCATTTTTTAATGTTCTTAAAGCAATGAATGTTTGTGTGCAAAACACAGTATTTTTAAGAAGGATAGGCTATAGTTTTTGCTTTTACTCTGAACTCGGTGGGCACATTTCAAAAATCTGGATGGGATAAAGCCTGGAAATTCCAGTGAATATTCAGCAAGGCCCTCGCTAAACATACAGGGATCAAATTCCCTCCTCTTTCTTGCCCCTCCCACCCCACTTCTACAAGTTATCCCCTGTGGGGAAAATAGGATGTTAATCAAAACTCGGGTTAATTCTGATTTTTTTTTCAACTTATATTTATTGTCTGTTGGAATCAATCTTACATCAGAAGCTTTTTTGGAAAAAAAATAATCTTTAGGCCAGAATGAAAGAGGTGAGTGTATTTCTTTCTTTTTTTTTTTTTTTAATGATTCAGGCCTGGTTGTGAGAAATATTACTTGTACCCATTGGGTTTGATAATGTTCTTATCACTAGTTAAAAGATACATGATTTGGGGGAAGATGTTAAGAGAGTGAGAGTAGGAAGAGAACAATTAAAAGGAGGCAGGGACGAGGGCAGTAGCAAAAATCTCTAATATCTTAATTGATAGCCAAAACTCCTGATGTATGAGTTTGCATGTATTGATTTGGATGCAAAAAGAAAAAAAAAACAACTTTGTTTTATAAATATCAAAATACGTGCTTAAAGCTAAGTTTCTATCTAATTTATTCTAGTATTTAGCTTGCCTAGAATAGCTAGTAAGTTATTCATTTATGTGTTTTTAAAAATACAGAGCCTTATTTTCACTGACTTGTTTGAAGTTTGCAAAACTTTTTAAAAATTGAAAAAAATTCTAATAATTGGGAAAAATCACATTCATTCATATTTTGTAAACTACGGAAGCTGTTAGCTCTTCAATTGATTTTTAAGAAATCAATTATAGGAAAATAAAGTATCAGTGAGAAATCAAACATTATAAAATGTGGTTTAGCTTTTCTTGAAAAATATGTTAAGTCAGTAGACTATAACACTGGGCTGTATGTAGGCAAATTACTTTAATGTCATAACTGGGCAAATACACTTGGTATGTTCTAGAGGTCCTCTTTTTTTAATGCAGGAAATACAACATGTACTGGGTGAGAAGCTTCAGAGTGGATTCTCAGGAAGGTCCATCGACCTTGGGTTACATGCATGGGAAGGTGGGTGTGGGGAGGGAAGTTTTAGGGGAAAGTAGACGGCCATGTTCACCTTAACAAATGTAAATGTTCATGGAAGAAATTTAAGGGCCTTTTGAACTGCATCTTCTTTGGTACTGGAACTAATCCTGAAATAATCTATAGAAATAGTGTGAGGGAATAAGTCCTAGTTCACTGTGCAGCAGCAGAGCTGATTGAGGCCATGGAAAAAAAATTTAGAAAGACAGATGATACCCATGTGTAGTCTCATTCATCTCAAATAAATCTGCCATCTTTTTAAGCTCTTTATGTCCTAGACATATTGGGGGTAATATGAGGTTTGATTGGTGGCCAGAGTAATTAAAAGCAGAAAAATGAAATTCCATATGATAATATTTTAATTGGATATTAAATGATTGGGTTATCATACACCCACAAACTTTAATTTTATTTCGTTAAATTTATGTGGCCTTGAAATAGAATTATAAATTGCTACCATCTTTAGTAATATTGAAAGATACTATTTTACCATCTTTAATAATTTTGGAAAATACGAGCCTGTGAACAACCACTCTTTGACGTAGCAGGACAAGACCAAAAGAAAAAGCTTTTAAATTCTACCATATAGGGTTCTTCCTAATATGATTTTTTCTGAAATGGGGGTGACTCTCATCTTATTATGTCTCCCCTCTTTCTCTAAGGCTAATCTCTAGGCTCTTAAAAATATGCCCACGCCAATTATAGAAGCTCTGAAAGGCATTTGTCTTCAAATATATTTTAAGAGTAATAAATACTTTATAGACCGAATTGACATTTTCTATTTTTTTTCCAAAAAATTAAGGTGAATTCCAGCACACCGAGTTGGTATTTTCTTGTCCCGGAAGACCAGCCAACTTCATATTTATTTAAGATTGATTCCACACTCCATTTTCAAGGAGAGTTTCTGCATTCTCCTCAAAGGTAGAACAAGTACATTTTTTTTTCAACCCTTGTGGGATTGGACTTTAAGAGGTGACTCTAAAAAACAGAGAACAAATACGCCTCAATTGTATTAAGCATAGATTCAAATTATCATGTTCGCTTAAAAAATGATTTCCTGTGAGCCTTTTGACAACTTCCCTTTTCAATATAGAGAAAAACTTAGTCACCCTGAAAATCTACAGAATAAATGAAACTTGTAGATGTGGGCAGAAGGTTTGGGTGTGGACATCGTATGTGTTTAAATTAAACCCTGTATCACTGAGAAGCTGTTGTATGGGTCAGAGGAAATGAATGCTTAGAAGCTGTTCACATCTTCAAGAGCAGAAGCAAACCACATGTCTCAGCTATATTATTATTTATTTTTATGCATAAAGTGAATCATTTCTTCTGTATTAATTTCCAATGGGTTTTACCCTCTATTTAAATGCTTTGAAAAACAGTGCATTGACAATGGGTTGATATTTTTCTTTAAAAGAAAAATATAATTACGAAAGCCAAGATAATCTGAAGCCTGTTTTGTTTTAAAACTTTTTATGTTCTGTGGTTGATGTTGTTTGTTTGTTTGTTTGTTTTTATTTTTATTTTGTTTTGTTTTTTTGCATACTACATGCAGTTCTTTAACCAATGTCTTTTTGGCTAATGTAATTAAAGTTGTTAATTTATATGAGTGCATTTCAACTATGTCAATGGTTTCTTAATATTTATTGTGTAGAAGTACTGGTAATTTTTTTTATTTACAATATGTTTAAAGAGATAACAGTTTGATATGTTTTCATGTGTTTATAGCAGAAGTTATTTATTTCTATGGCATTCCAGCGGATATTTTGGTGTTTGCGAGGCATGCAGTCAATATTTTGTACAGTTAGTGGACAGTATTCAGCAACGCCTGATAGCTTCTTTGGCCTTATGTTAAATAAAAAGACCTGTTTGGGATGTATTTTTTATTTTTATTTTTATTTTTATTTCATGTCTTATTGATTTTCTAAGGTCAACTTTGCACACATATTGCCACATCCTTTGCTGGGTGATAATTTTGTTTCTACTGTAATGATGCAGAAGAGGATGAGAAACAGACTGAATGTGGGAGAGAGAACAAAAGCTGGAGTGAGAGAGCTCGAGTAGAAAAAGAATAGATATTGCCATGGCAGAGGCTGGTAATGGGCTATAGATGCTTGGACCAGCAATATTTATATTTTATTCATTTTGTTAATTTCCCATTTCTCCAACTGTAGTGGCGAGTACTTACAAGAAATAAAGAGATGTTCCTTCCTTACTTCCCTCCCTCCTTCTTCCTTCCTTCTTTCTTCCTCCTTTCCTTTCTGGCTAGAAAACTGGAAATGCGTGGAGTAACTAAAGCTAGAAAACCACAAACATGGGGAAAAATGTGCTTAATCCTACTACTAGGAGCAACAGAACCAATTTGGAATCACAGAAGTAAAGTCAAGAATCAATTGAACGTTCAACTTTTTCTTCTGTGATTTTTCTCTAGTATCTGTGCCCATCCCAGAGGTTATATGGAGAACGGTATTAATAACTTCCTTAAATGTCCATATGAACCAAGAATGTCCCCATGTGTCACTTCATTCAATATTCACATATTATTGTTTTAACCCTCCTGCAGAGTAGGTGTTACCTCTGCTTTTACAGGTGACTCTGAGGCACAGTTAAGTAACATTAATTGGAACTAAAATCACAACGCAAGTCTATATTCAAGTCCAAAATTAATTTTCTTTTTGTTCTTCTGTGATTTCATTTTTGTGTTAATTTCCTTATGTTGTGAGTAAAAAAAGGGGGCAGGAGTGGATTGAGTGTTGAACTCCCTTCTAACTTTTTAACACAGACCACTTTATACTCACCAGATAATTCACTTGTACTTATCTCCAAGTGAAATGCCAAGTTCATGTAAATTCATCCTAAGCCCTTTTTATTTCAGTAGGAAAGTTCCAATTTTTTAAAATTAGAAATTGGGAATTTGTATAGTCTCGCTTTATATTTTCTACTCTATTTTATTTTTCTATTCTTATATTTTGCTAGGAGAAACTTTTTGTCCAAAGTACTTTATGGGCCCAGTGATGTGTGTGTGTGTGTGTGTCTGTGTGTGTGTGTGTGCACACGCGCACGTTTGAGCACTTGCATTAGCCTTTATTTCCTGCCAAGTTTAACAATGAATACATATTAGAAACTAAGTAAAAATCCCATTTAATTATAAATGAGTAATATTGTTGTGAAATGTATATGTACATTATCATAATCAAGGCAAAAATAGCTTAAAAAAACAAAGTTGGAGTCAAGTATAGAAAAATATATTGAATATGCATATATATGTATATATAATATACACACACGTATACATATAAAATATATATAAAATGTGTATAGATATATGTATAGGATATATACTCATATATGGGGATGAGAGAAAATGTGTTATCATTTAATACCTAAATCCATTTCATATAGAAATGGAAAACAATTGTCTGACAAGGTGCCCAAACTGACAAAAAGAAATAGGGCAGTGTAATAATTCCTTTTTTGCATCAAATCAAGTGCCGGCTTCTTTAAAAGAATTCTGATGTTTCTACATTAATCCAATTTAGAGTCCTCTCTTTGGGCCATGAAAAGGCCAGAGTCATTAGAATTCTCCATTACACTCTTTTAGGCTTTCTTTAATTGTCATGTAATTACTGTAAGAAAAATAGGAAAGGCAAATTGCTTATCCACAAGCAAAGAACTAGAGAACTGTTTCAAACTTCTTAGAAATGGACAATTGCCCCAAATGATGATATCCAATTTCAAGAAGAGCCCATGATCCTAGGAGTTCAACCATGACTTCACATTCACCCAATGGACATCAGAGAAGCATTTTTCTTGCAGAAAACGTGGCAGTTAAAATCTGGAGGTGGTTTTGGCTAATTGCTTCAAGAAAAATAATGAAGAATTTTTTTTAGCTGATTTTTGCTAAGAAAGACAGAGGAAGTGTTGAGAGGAGTTTCCATCATTGTCAGAAAAGAACATTGAAAAAGCCACCCAAGGCCAGAGTTGATTTGCTGCTGTGATTTTTCCTGTTATGGTGGTGGTAGTGCCTGCATCACTGTTATGTGGGGGACACAATGTTCTAACACAAACACTGCAATGTGCCAACAAAAGATCCCATGGAATATGCCTCTCATTAATGAAGTTGTCTCAACACAGTTGAGTACCATGGCCTAAGCCATTTGAAAAGCTTGGTACTCACATGGGATAAAGGCAGTCATTAAGGGGAAACTCTTGCATTGTGAAAGAAAGAAAGAGAGAAAGAAAGAGAGAGAGAAAAAAAAAGACAAACACTCTTAATCTATGCCAGAAACAGGCAGGCCTAAGGCAGGAGGATGACAAAGCATTGTGCTTCAAAGTGTTTATTGTGCTAGAGCTTCCAAGCACTTTGAAGACCATCATCAAATCCTTCTAAATGGAACCAGGGAGCCTTCTTGCCATTGATCTCAACAACAAATGTTTGTGTTTCATGGCCAATTTATTTGTGCCTCAAAGACTCTAAGTAAAGTTGTTATTAAATAGGATTTTTTTAAAGATAAAACTAATTTTCCACCAAGTAATCATATCCTAAACATAATCAAATTGCCAACTAGATGAAATGGCTTAGGTTATCCCAATAGCATACATTTAGTGGCTATTATTATGCTAAGTATCATAGGGTTCATAATTCTGAAATTGAGTAACTCCTATGTTCTCAAAATAGTGAATTTGAAGCAGTCTCTATCAGATCATTAGTCCATACTGCCATGAAGTCATTAATGGCCTCAGATCGAAAACATGGAACAAAAACAATAGAGCCCTTTCCTTGTGGGCTTCGGATAATAGGATATGAGTTACACTTAAAAATCTAGCTAATTGGGTTAATTATTCATTTAGCAACCATGTGAAAACAGTCTAGGTAGAGGACTCAAGAGTGATCTCCAAGCTAAACACTGTTAAGTTTTGCAGATAGGATGGCTCTGAGCTTCCTTGAAAGAGGAATAGACAGCCAGTGTTAGCTGGCCGGATTGATGTCCCCAGCAAGCCAGTGTCAACAGGTACAGGGAAACAAGACAAGCATGGCTTCCTTTTCCCATGACAGCCAGTTCTTACCCCAGCACCAGACCACTGTAGCTCACTCCTACAACCAGGCATCACAGGTGGGTGAGAAGGTAATGGAGGAATAGCGTTTATCTTTGGGATTTAAACATTTCACAAAACAGGGTATGTGACCTTAACCCATTGTATACTGAGCAAGTATGCAATTATGATTCTGGCTAGATGCATCCATCACCTGGAAGACTGATTTTCAAAGCCCAGAATTGGTAGTTCATAAATTGAGCACTGGAAGTACATTCTGTGGAAAAGACAGAAATTGCTGTAATAAACATCTTCAGATTATCAAAAATGAGAGGGAAGTAGACGAAATCCACCGGTGATGAGGGCAAGCTCAGGTGCCTCCCTCCAGCCTCAGCTGTGGCTTTGACTTGTCAGGGAGTAATCTGCTGAAGGCGTGGGCTGGCCTTTAGGAATCAAATTGCTTGAGGTTTCTTGTTGGTGTCTTCCTGAAGGAGGAGTAGGTATCAGGGGAAATTAGCGTGGGGAAAAGCTGCATCTTCCACCAGTCAGGCTTCCAGGACTTAGGCCTAGACCAGTGGAGAGAAGGGGCTGCAGGCAGAAATGGGAGAACCTTTTGACAGCAAGGATCTGGGTAAAGAAGGCACTCCTTGGTTCCCAGTAGCAAATTGTGATACTATATGGGAGAGGGGAATATTTTCCTTGATTTTGCATTGAAAATAGCACCATAGATGCTGCATGCAAAATGGGCTGACGGCTTTGGGAGCCTTGGGAGATGGGACCTTCACCAGAGTTTGGCATTCAGAAGGTGGCCTCTGGACGTGGTGGCAGTGCAATGGCTCACATGAGATACCTGAGAGTCCCCAGACATGACTGGATAAAACATAGGGATGGGGAATGGAGTTGACTAAGGTCTGTCTTTGAGAAAGTGAGACAAGAGCTCATGAAATTGGGTCTATTTCAGTTAGTATAATCTTGTCTGCTTTGACAGATTTGTAAGGGTGCAAGGAACTCAATTTACATTAGAATTGCATATAGTGACTATTAGTCGAACCCCAATTCAAACATATCGCAAATGTATTCACCTTTAAGAGTAACTTATTTATTTATTTATTTATTTTTTGAGACAGAGTCTCACTGTGTTGCCCGGGCTAGAGTGCCGTGGCGTCATCCTAGCTCACAGCAACCTCAGACTCCTGGGCTCAAGCGATCCTCCTGCCTCAGCCTCCCGAGTAGCTGGGACTACAGGCATGCGCCACCATGCCCGGCTAATTTTTTCTATATATTTTTAGTTGTCCAATTAATTTCTTTCTAATTTATAGTAGAGACGGGGTCTCGCTCTTGCTCAGGCTGGTCTCGAACTCCTGAGCTCAAACAATCCGCCCGCCTCGGCCTCCCAGAGAGCTAGGATTACAGGCGTGAGCCACCGCGCCCGGCCACGAGAGTAACTTATTTTTTGACAATTTGAAATAGATTTTGTATAAGAAGTGAGGCCCAGAAAATGATATCTATGTATTGCTAGAAGGAAGGACTTGGAAAAAGTTGAGATCCAGACGTGGAAACAGTGCTTCCTGGGCAAGAGTAGCTGAGAGAAACTACCTTCAATGTGTATGGGTATACCATATGTTTAATTTAAAAACTCCTATCATGATGTTATGTGCCGGGCACTGTTCTGAATGCTTTAAGCCTTGTAAAAACTCTTCTCCCCCCACTTTTTGAAAGATGGACCTTAGCCACCATCTCATAAGAAAGAAAACTGTGGCAGAGAGTAGTCGAGTAACTTGTCCAAGGTCAAACACCTAGGATGCTACAGAGCTGGGGTTCAAACCCAGGGAGTTCTGCATCAGCCATTGCACCTCCAGCCATGTGTTCTGCTACAGCTGCTGTTACCCTGTAACTCTGCTAACACAAAACTCCCTTCTTCTACCTCTACATCGAGCTTGCATATTTATAGCTGATACAACCAACTGCTTGTTCGGCTGATCATTTACGGAGAGGAGGCACTAATGAGGAAGGAATGCTGGATCATGACTCAGGAAATCCAAGCTTTATCCTGCCTCAGTCACTAAATAATTCCATCATATTAAGTCACATTTATATCTTTCAGTTTCAGTGTCCAAATCTATGAAAAGGGCTGAGTTAGAATCTCTCAAATGTATTTCAGCCTTAACGTGCTAAAATCCAAAGTTGGTAGACATGGGTAAGACACAAATCTTTTGGCCAGAGTACTTGCATCTCCCTTTGTAACAGATCTTACCCACAAGGACCTAGCTAATCACCAGATATATTTTTTAATTGATTGTTTTTGTGTTTTTGCTGTCCCAATAGGTACTTTTTGTTATAACAGCAACAACAGTGAAATATTTGACAAAGTGACTTGAGGAAAAAACAATTGTCAAAACCACTCAACCAAGTTGACTGGAAAACTTAATTCATCGTTACTCATGTTGCTTTTTAAAAAGAGGCCAAAGCAAAGAGCAAGGTCTGGATCCATGAAATGCGTTTTACACTTGGCGTGATCAGACAGATGTGTTTATATACATCTTTCTTGCTTGCCGTTGGCCTGTCAGCTTTTTCATGCATTTCTGTATTTCTGGATCTGTGTTTCACTTCGCACATCCATGGATTTCGACCTCTTTTTTCTTCACTATCAACAGATTGTATGTTTTTGCTTCTTTTTCTTTTCTATCATTCTTCATATTCCCAGAGAGCATTCTTTTTCTGGCTTCTTCTGAAAGCCAGAAGGGAAGGTCACTAAGAATACAACGTTTGTTTAGACAGGGAAAGTTTCAAATGGGGCTTCACGTCCTAGGCCAGAAACTCTCCAACTTTAGTGCTCAGAATCACCTGGGAACCTTATTAAAAATCATTATTCCCATGCTTCACCCACCAGAGATTTTGAGATAATGGGTCAGGAATGGGACTGAGAATCTATACTTTGTGAAAGTTCTAGAGTGCAGGCTTGGGGCTTCCCATTTAAAAAATTATTCAACACGTCATCACAGGGGAAGGGCTTTGTGAAAATGAGGCTTTTGTTTTGCTTTTGCAAAAAGATATAGATAAACCATTTAGGAAAACTGGAACCAGCTATATTGGTGACCCTGAATTCTTCTGTAGAAGCAAGTAGATGGTGTATTAGCACAAACTGCCAAAAGCCACACTCACCCACATCTGAGTATTTCCTCTTCTCGGAGTCTTATCCGGGTTCATGGATGGGAAGTGTGAGCACATGGTGTAATAACTGCAGAAGTAGACACATTCATCAAAAGATTATTACCCAGGATCTAATTAGAGATGGATATGGTTTCAAATTTTATGCATAGGGCTTAGTGATTTAGTACCACTTCTTTGTTTTCCCTTTAGATTTAATATGATGACAATTTCTGTAATTGTATAATCTCATCTCTGAGAAAAGTCAACTTGGTTTTATACACATGGTTAGTATGTGGCATTAACCCTTCTGGTTACAAATCGTGTATGCATGAAGAAACTGAAGATGAGTTGAGCCCTGGAGTGAGTACTAAGTATGTGTGGTCCAGGCTGTCCTTTGATTCAGTGATGTGACCTTGAACTAGGTGCTTTGATCCTTGATTTATTCTTCTGTAGGGTGGATCCCATGACACCTATTTTGCTTATGTCCCTGGGGTGCTGTTAGGGTAAGCGCATGTCAAACTGCTTTCGTGATTGAAAAATCAAAATAATGATGAGGCTGCTCCTTCTGTTTCTTTAGTCCATAAACGCAATCTCCCAGGCCATTCATTTGTTTCTAATTTCTATTTTTTGATCCAATAATTTAACATTGTACCCCAAACCACCTCAATGAACCACTGAGAGATGAGTTTATAGTAAAGAGATGCAATCTGTTTGAATACAGCTTTTTTTCATGTATATCGATCATCTGGTATGAATACAGTTTTTAAAGAACGTTAGTGACCAGGCAACACAACCTTGATTAAGCTGTATTTCTGATAGTACATTTTTAAATTTTGAAAGCTGTTTTTTCCATAATGTTTTCAAGTAGTGCCAATCTCAAAATCTCTTTGGATTGATATGCTACACATGTACCATATCATTCTAATGTAAAGTCATTAGAAATACATTTACTGTAGAACTATCACCTTCCAGAGACCTACCACAGAAAACTTTTGTATTTGAAAAGGCCCATCGAGTGGGTACATGCTACAGAACAAGCGAAGCTGAGTTAACTGTCAGTGGAGGAAAGTGTTGGAAGATGTTTCTAATCATTACAGTTATGTGTGCCCTGTAATGCTTGGCTTCCAAGTATTTCTTTTCTTAGCCAGTAAATTTAGAAATAAGTAAATGAAATACAATGTATAACACGATGAAGGGAATAGTTTCCTGGTTAAATAATACAAAGTTTCAGTTAGCCACTTAGCAACTTTATGGCATTGGGCAAATTGTTTAAATTCAATGACCATTTTCCCTTCTCCTCTTAAAATATGGGATAAAAATGTATATACTTGGTAGGGCTATTTGGAAAATTCAAGTGGAAAGACATCTAAACAGCAGAGCTTAGTGCCTGACATGGTGAGTTCACCATCAGCCCCTGCTAGAAATATTCCGTTATATTTTTACGGCCCCGCCTCTAAGGATTATCAGAAGTGCCTCCCTCAGTCATACCCCGGGTCCATGCATTCTAGGACTCTGGTTCTGACAGTGACGCCACGGGAGGTTTTGGGATGTGGTTGTTGTTTTCTCTCCCTAAAACATCTTCCTTTAATAGTCCTGCTATAACTATCCATTCTAGTTTAGTCTACCTCTTAAGGTGACAAATTCTATATAAA
>NW_012150186.1:971060-973179 GCF_000956105.1 Propithecus coquereli
TTTTAGTAGAGACGGGGTCTCGCTCTTGCTCAGGCTGGTCTCGAACTCTTGAGCTCAAACAATCCGCCCGCCTCGGCCTCCCAGAGAGCTAGGATTACAGGCGTGAGCCACCGCGCCTGGCCACGAGAGTAACTTATTTTTTGACAATTTAAAATAGATTTTGTATAAGAAGTGAGGCCCAGAAAATGATATCTATGTATTGCTAGAAGGAAGGACTTGGAAAAAGTTGAGATCCAGACGTGGAAACAGTGCTTCCTGGGCAAGAGTAGCTGAGAGAAACTACCTTCAATGTGTATGGGTATACCATATGTTTAATTTAAAAACTCCTATCATGATGTTATGTGCCGGGCACTGTTCTGAATGCTTTAAGCCTTGTAAAAACTCTTCTCCCCTCACTTTTTGAAAGATGGACCTTAGCCACCATCTCATAAGAAAGAAAACTGTGGCAGAGAGTAGTCGAGTAACTTGTCAAAGGTCAAACACCTAGGATGCTACAGAGCTGGGGTTCAAACCCAGGGAGTTCTGCATCAGCCATTGCACCTCCAGCCATGTGTTCTGCTACAGCTGCTGTTACCCCGTAACTCTGCTAACACAAAACTCCCTTCTTCTACCTCTACATCGAGCTTGCATATTTATAGCTGATACAACCAACTGCTTGTTCGGCTGATCATTTACGGAGAGGAGGCACTAATGAGGAAGGAATGCTGGATCATGACTCAGGAAATCCAAGCTTTATCCTGCCTCAGTCACTAAATAATTCCATCATATTAAGTCACATTTATATCTTTCAGTTTCAGTGTCCAAATCTATGAAAAGGGCTGAGTTAGAATCTCTCAAATGTATTTCAGCCTTAACGTGCTAAAATCCAAAGTTGGTAGACATGGGTAAGACACAAATCTTTTGGCCAGAGTACTTGCATCTCCCTTTGTAACAGATCTTACCCACAAGGACCTAGCTAATCACCAGATATATTTTTTAATTGATTGTTTTTGTGTTTTTGCTGTCCCAATAGGTACTTTTTGTTATAACAGCAACAACAGTGAAATATTTGACAAAGTGACTTGAGGAAAAAACAATTGTCAAAACCACTCAACCAAGTTGACTGGAAAACTTAATTCATCATTACTCATGTTGCTTTTTAAAAAGAGGCCAAAGCAAAGAGCAAGGTCTGGATCCATGAAATGCGTTTTACACTTGGCGTGATCAGACAGATGTGTTTATATACATCTTTCTTGCTTGCCGTTGGCCTGTCAGCTTTTTCATGCATTTCTGTATTTCTGGATCTGTGTTTCACTTCGCACATCCATGGATTTCGACCTCTTTTTTCTTCACTATCAACAGATTGTATGTTTTTGCTTCTTTTTCTTTTCTATCATTCTTCATATTCCCAGAGAGCATTCTTTTTCTGGCTTCTTCTGAAAGCCAGAAGGGAAGGTCACTAAGAATACAACGTTTGTTTAGACAGGGAAAGTTTCAAATGGGGCTTCACGTCCTAGGCCAGAAACTCTCCAACTTTAGTGCTCAGAATCACCTGGGAACCTTATTAAAAATCATTATTCCCATGCTTCACCCACCAGAGATTTTGAGATAATGGGTCAGGAATGGGACTGAGAATCTATACTTTGTGAAAGTTCTAGAGTGCAGGCTTGGGGCTTCCCATTTAAAAAATTATTCAACACGTCATCACAGGGGAAGGGCTTTGTGAAAATGAGGCTTTTGTTTTGCTTTTGCAAAAAGATATAGATAAACCATTTAGGAAAACTGGAACCAGCTATATTGGTGACCCTGAATTCTTCTGTAGAAGCAAGTAGATGGTGTATTAGCACAAACTGCCAAAAGCCACACTCACCCACATCTGAGTATTTCCTCTTCTCGGAGTCTTATCCGGGTTCATGGATGGGAAGTGTGAGCACATGGTGTAATAACTGCAGAAGTAGACACATTCATCAAAAGATTATTACCCAGGATCTAATTAGAGATGGATATGGTTTCAAATTTTATGCATAGGGCTTAGTGATTTAGTACCACTTCTTTGTTTTCCCTTTAGATTTAATATGATGACAATTTCTGTAATTGTATAATCTCATCTCTGAGAAAAGTCAACTTGGTTTTATACACA
>NW_012150186.1:974474-997134 GCF_000956105.1 Propithecus coquereli
TGTTTTCTCTCCCTAAAACATCTTCCTTTAATAGTCCTGCTATAACTATCCATTCTAGTTTAGTCTACCTCTTAAGGTGACAAATTCTATATAAATTAAAGTAGCACCTCACTTCTTTGAATTGATAGAAACTAAAGTTTCTCATGTAAAGAATGATTTTTTGTATATAATTGAAAAGAGTCTTTTGAATACTGAAAAACAATATAGAGTACGTGTGGCTATATGAAATAGAAATCTGAACAAACAGGTTTAAATAATAAAGACATTTGTTTGCTCATGTAATTGAAGAACAAATTTTCAGGTATGGTGTGGTCAGGGCACCAGCTCTACTTCTTTATAATTCTCTGATCACTCTGATCATCAGTGTTTCAACTTCTTCCTCAAGTTCACGATCACAACAAGGCCCATAGCAAAAACTGGCTGTTACTCATCTCTGCATGCATCTGGCATAGATGGCTAACCATGGCTATCTTTTAAAAGTAAGGACAAAATTTCACAGAACTCACTGGCAAATCTTTCCTGGTGTCCTGGCCCAGGTTGGCACAGATTGATCACAGGACAGGTGGCCATGATTGACAAAGACAAGTCAGAACCAACTTCCAGAAATGAGGTCGGTTCCCTACATTGCTTTGCTGCTAGGTAATGTGGGATTGGAGAGGGTGAGTCAAGGGAGGGGAGTCAGGCATCACAAGTGCAAACATTTTATTTTAATATTTTTAATGGAACTCTTTATACAGTGTTCCTACTTTCTCCATCCTTAAATAGACAACCCTGAATATAATTTTGCCATATTTATTTTTTTGGATGATGATGCAGAGATTATTAATCAGGGATACTCTCAGTAGTTTCTACTTATGTAGGTAGAACTATTTGCCCTGAATCTAAACAGTTCCTGGCTCTTTTTTTGAATTTTATGCCTGCTTTTCTGAATGCCTTGTCTCTTCAGTCATTGTGATGCTAACGACTTAAGTTCTTGTGGTAGACAGCAATCCCCTTCCCAATTTTACTTTGCTATGGGAGGAAATGTTATAGGAAATCTCTTAATGGATCCCATTTTATTGATTCTGATTGATGGACAGTCTCTATGTCCAGCATAAAACACACTGCCTGATGCTCTCAGAAGATTGAACACATGTAACTAGAGGGTCACTCTGTGCGTTTTTGGTCTCACTGGTTGAATTGTATGCTCATTAAGGCTCAGGTGTGTTTGTTCCCAAGCCTGTTTGTGCCAGTTGTATTTGTGACTAGATCACATATAACCTTGAAATCTGGGAAAAGCAAAAACGAAAATCAAGCTAACAAACAAGCGAACTGTTTCTATAAGAGTTAAAGGAAAATTACTAAAATCATTTCTGGGTCAATGAGCCCATGAGAGAGACAACTGTAAGAGAGTGAATAAACAACACTAAATATAGAAAGGGTCCACATTCATAGACCCTTTTTTTGCAGGGATTTTTAAGTTCTTGTTGTACTTTAAAGGATCCCAAGCTAGAAATTGTAGAATATGCATTATAACTGTGATCTACGTAAGAAAGATGATGGCAACCTGCAATCAGCAGATCTGCTCTCAAAGAAGAAAAGACTTTGGCTCTGTATCAACAGGTCAATGAATGAATGTACAAGGACATACTGTAAGTTAAAACCTAATGTTAACTGTATATATCATTTTGTATAATTATCCTCTTTAACTAACTTCTATTAACCAACCAACTCCACATTAGGCAAGAAGACTTTTATGGTGTATTGGAAGGATGGAGATAACAGAAGTGTGTGTGTGGGGGGGTGCGGGGGGTGCGGGGAGGTGGTTTTTAGGATATAAGAATCAGAATGTTAAATCCTTATCCAGTGTCTATGTCATTTAGACTTTAGACAATGTCTAAAATTAGTGAATCAAAAATCATATAAATGTACATTTGTTAGCACGTTAGAATAACTACTCGAAAAAACTAAAAGTGTAAAAAGGAAGTGTCTTTGGAAAGTGGGACTGTTACAGTGGAGAGTGGGGCTGCTATAGGGGGCTGTTGTTTTCATCATATGCTCATTGTTTCTGATTTCTTTAATGATGTGTAAATTTTACTCCCATAAAAATATTAAACAGGAACATCTACCAGTCCTGAGTTTGTTGGGTTGGCAACCAGCCCCCAGCATAGCCCCCACTGAACCTTGCTTGCTGGTGTGCACACCGTGTGTGTAATCACCTTGCACGTCCCATGCTGTATCGGGTTGGTGTGTGACCAAAAGAATGCTGCAGAAGTGAAGACAAGTCAGTTCTGAGTTTCCGTTATAAAAGCCCCCATGTGGCTTCTGTCTCCCTCTTTCTCTCTCTCTCCTCTCCCTTGATTGTCTGTTCTGGGGGAAGCTGGCTGCCATGTTATGAGAAACCCTATAGAGAGGCACACACAGTGAACAACTGAAGCCCCCTGTCAAATTCTTTAAATTTCATTTCTTATTTATAAATCTTAGATAATAATGCCTTCCTTATGAGTTCTTGTGGAGTTTAGATATAAAGTATATAAAGTTCAAGACAAGATGTAGACCCTCCATCATAGCTAATCTTATCATTCTAAATATTATTAATATTATTGATATATTTAAGCTCGCCAAAGTCATTCAGCTTGTATATGGCAGAGACAGGACTCCAGAACAGATCTATCTGCCTCCTAAACCCATTATCTGCCCACTATACACTGGTGTAAATAGACACCCATAGGAAATTTGGGTAAAAATTTCACTTTTTTGTTGTATATTTGTGTGGATTTCAAGAATCCCTATAATTCTCTGTCAGTGACCCCTGCAAGGAAGGAACCTCCAACTGTGCCCCGGGGATGTATGGTGACATAAGATAGAGTACTAAAGGACAGAAAGAACAGGCTCTATGGAATTGTGTGCTTCCAGACAGAGAGAGAAAGAGAGAATATAATAAATATAGTGTATATCAACTCACAGTGAAGGAAATGGACCAAATGACATGCTAGAAGACTTTTGATAAGAGAGAAGCAGAGTGGGGGTATGGGGTGTGATGGGGCAGGAGAATGGTTATGAGGAGAGAGAAGCCAGATGTGTGGGCATGGATGAATGATTCTCATTAGCATCATGGAGAAAGATCCTGATGTATATCACCAGGAGAAAGATCAACCAGGGACTTCCTGTAGATTTGAACCTGGAGTCTGGAAGGCTGCCAGGTTTGTAGCAAGGCAAGTCAGGGCTGGGAAAGTTGTTAAAATTGAGCCAAAAACAGATGCCAGGGTTTGGTAGGGTAGTAGAAGAGCTCACCGTGTCTGGAAGGTAGAAATGAAGTGAGTGTAGTGAGATGGGCAATGAGCCCAGCAGTGAGAGATTAGAAGGGGTAAGAGAAGGGAGGAGGTGGGATGACATGGCAGGCCCAGGAGGGAGTGCTGAATGCTTGTGCTTGGCCTTGTGAGCTGAGGATCAAGAGACTGGTCATCTTAAGGAGAATATCCCTAAAATACGGTAAAAATTAGTTGTAGCGGATATATATAGCAGATGAATTCTCCTCAAGACCCGAGGCAGAGGTAGTGGATGTCAGTGGTACAGAATCTTGGAGAAGACCACTCTCCTTCCCCTGCACTTGGCCACCAACAATGGTTCACTCTGGTGTTCTGAGAGTGAGGGGACAGCCCTCAGTGAAGGGCAGCTGTACCTAGTCAGGATGGTCCTCTCTGGGACGGCCTGGCAGGATGGATAATAGGGAGGCACCTTGATGAGGTGTCAGGAAAGAAGAGAGAGAGAAAGTATTTTCCTGAACACAAGTGAGAAGCAGAAATAGCATGTAATAAACGCTGTATTAGCTACAGAGTATGAGCTTCCTGGTGGGTGGGAAATCTGTCCCCCTCCTTTAGAGCGTTGGCTGTAACACTGAAGACCGTCTGCTGTAAAAATCTCAATAAATGCTTGGGTGAATGAATGAATGGATGATGAATGAATACCACATCCTATTATGGAGTTGGATATGTGGATCTGAACACAACAGAGGTCTTGGGGTAATGTAGATGTGAAGTAATAAAATCAAGAATTTGGTTCCAATTCGAAGGAGAGACTGGGAGATGACAGAGAGAAGAGGAACGTAGGGGGAATCAAAATTTGAGGAGTGAAAAGAAAAGAGGACATACATGAGTGATCCAAGGATGTGGCCCTGTAGGCAGGAAGAATGCTAGGAAATAATGTCAGAGAAATCATGGAATGAAGGTGTATGGAAGGGCAGGCTCAAAAGGTACAAATGCCATGAAAATAACAAGGCCAACGAAGATACTGACTGAAAAATATCTGTTGGATTTAGCAACAAGGAAGTCATGTGTCATTTTTGGTGTTGTCATTTCACTGGAGTGGTGGAGGGAGAAGTCAGATTAGTCTGGTTGAAGACGTTAGTGGAAAGCGAAGAGGTGAATACAGTGCAGTCTTTGTCAAATTAAGGAAGTTCTCCTTTACTGCTGTTTTTTTCTGTGGATTTTAATCATGAATGGTATTCAATTATGTCAGGTTACTTATCCGACATGGCTGCTTTAAAATCATTGTCAGATAATTCTAACACCATTGTCATCTTTCTGTTGGCATCTATTGATTACCTTTTTCCACTTAGCTTGAGATCTCCCTGGGTCTTGGTATGATGAGTGATTTTCAGTTGAAACCTGGACATTTTTATATTGTGTTATGAGACTCTGGATCTTACTGAACCCTTTTTCCTTTGCTGATTTCCATTGTCTCCCATTGCAAGGGAAGAGGGGGCACCGTCTCGTTGAGGTGTAAGTCCAGGTTCTCCACTCGGCCTCTGTTGACAGGCAGGGGGGAAGTTCTTTTTTACTGCTGGGTGAGAGTGAAAGTCCTCACTCTCCAGCCGGCCTCCTTGGACATCACCTGGCAGGGAGGGTGGAAGGCCAGGCTCCCTGTGTGGTGGCCATTGACACTGCAAGGCTGGATGGGGCTCAGCAGTGGCTGGTGGGGTGAAAGTTCTGGTTCCCTAGATGGCCTTCTGTGCCTCCACCTGTTGGGGGTGTTGGGGCACCTTGTTATAGCTTCATGAAGGTACAAACCCAGGCTCCCTGGCTTGGCCTCAACTAGCATGGGTTGTGGCAGGACTACAGTTTTTTCTGTGGTGCTTTGCTAGGTGGAGTGGAGCAGTTGCTATCTAACAGTTTTCTGGCTTGCGAGGCTTCCCCTTTCCCAGTCCTTTGATTAGAAAGAGCAGGCTTTGTTGGGATTTTTTCTGTGTACGTTGTTTCCAGGTTGCCAACTTCTGCAGCTCCAAGTCTGCAATATATGTGAAAAAAGAAGAGCCGGAGAATTCACCATCATGTTATTCCTCTCCTCCTAAGGTTTTAATAGCTTTGAATTCTTTTTTCCACCTTTCAGAGTCTGTTTATTTTATTTTATATTTTATTTGTAATGCCCAGGGTTTTTAGTTCTACTTAGTGGAAGGAATGGGGAAAAGTATGTCTACTCCATCTACCCAGAAGTGGAACTCCACTCCCCTGAACAGTATTTTAAATTTCTTGTTACTATTCCCATATCCATACTGCTCAACGAGACCTGTCCACTGAGCTACAGGCGAGTGAGTTCACCTTTCTGAATGTTTCCACCTGCATAGCCCACAAGAAACTTAAATTAATCTTGAACTTATGGGTTCCCTCCCTTGTTCCCCAACACCGCTCTTCCTTTTCCTCTATCCTGTTATTAACACCATGTGGCCATCCAGCCAGAAGCCAGGAGCTATTCCTACGTGCCTTTCTTTTCCTCATCTGCCAGGGCTTAGCGCGCCAGATACTTAGCTACGCCTGCCGTCCTCACCATTACCTCTGTGCACGGCACCATACTCAGGCTCCAGTAGCACTTAACATTTATAACTTTCAAAAAGGAATAATCCGTATCATCCTCTGTTCTAAACATTCTTATCCTGCATGTTTGAGGTTTACTGTGAACTTCATTTTCCTATTCACTAGAGTTCAACATTTTTGCTATACTGTATTGTTTATTTACCTTTGCCCTGCATCCAATAGTCCCAAATTCTACCAATACTACGGTTCTGACTTCTCTCCCACCGGCACCTTCCTGTCTGTTTCCACTGTCACAGTCCAGAGCCCACGTACTGGTAGAACTTTATTTACATCCAGGCCTTCACCCCATCACCTGTGTCACTGCAGTTGCCTCCTGATTGGCCTCTCCTCCTGCGGCCCGCGGCGGTTGGTCCTTCACGTAGGTTGTCTGATGAATTTTCTTAAAGCTCTGCTTCTTAACATGGCTCTCCTGCTTCAAAACTTCTAATGGTTTCTACTGCCAGTAGAATTATGTCCAGGGAGTTTAGTTCGATGTCTAAGATCCTCCATGCTCACTTCTTTTATGCTGAATTTCTTCTCTGAGTTTTGTTTGTCTCTCTCCCCTGGCCCCTGGCCCCTTGCAGCAACCCCGGGCAGGTCACAAAGGATGGGCTCGTCAGTACACTGCTGTATTCAACGACAGCACCCATCATGCCTGGTTCATTATGCTGCCTTCACTGCCTGAGATGTGAAGTGAAAGAGGGAAAAAAGCATAGCAAAGAAAAGATGAGTGCTGTGAGTACATGTACACACACACACAAAAAATCACTCAGCATTGAAACTATCCTTTTTATACATGACAGAGCTAAACCAGAGTGCTTGCTAGGTTACTCTGCACAGGCAGGCCAGGGAAGCGCAGGCTCACGGAGACCCGTGCCTGTGACTTCAAAGACACGAACACGCCAGTTGACAATAAATATTTATAAAATGAGACTTAGGTATTTAGACCATTAGCCTGCCACATACTCCTTCCACACAATGAAATATGAAACTGAAATCATGATAAAGACAGGCAGAACAAATATTAAATAATAGGGGTCCTGAGTTGACATTTGGGTAAATGTTCAGATTTATTTTAAAACATGGATTTGTGCACATAGGCATTATAGACAAACTAGATTTTCAAATGGCCACGACTATTTTGTGTTCATATATCTGTTTGTTTCTTGTATATTTTTTTTTTTTTTTTGAGACAGAGTCTCACTGTGTTGCCCGGGCTAGAGTGCCGTGGCGTCATCCTAGCTCACAGCAACCTCAGACTCCTGGGCTCAAGCGATCCTCCTGCCTCAGCCTCCCGAGTAGCTGGGACTACAGGCATGCGCCACCATGCCCGGCTAATTTTTTCTATATATTTTTAGTTGTCCAATTAATTTCTTTCTAATTTATAGTAGAGACGGGGTCTCGCTCTTGCTCAGGCTGGTCTCGAACTCCTGAGCTCAAACAATCCGCCTGCCTTGGCCTCCCAGAGAGCTAGGATTACAGGCGTGAGCCACCGCGCCCAGCCTGTTTCTTGTGTATTTTTTATGAATGAAAAAATTTTTCTTTCAACTCATAGAGTTTTCTTTTGTCTTGTAATCCCTCATCATATCCAATATGACTCGAGATATCGCTGCTTTGTTGAGTCACGTGATTCATTTGTTGAAACAAAGAAAAGAGGCGCTTGCCTCTAAGGAGGCTCATTCATGTCACTCAAACCAAATTTTCAGACTTTCTTCAAAGTCTAGGCCAAGTAATTCCCAGCTAAGTGTCTCATGTAGAATCTTCCTTCTCCACAGATCTTCCTATAAAGTTATCTATCACAATCATGAACGAGTACATTTTAGGAGTGAACAAGATAGGCTCTCAAGAGAAGGGTTTAGGTGAAGTTTAAGGCTTATTTCAAATTATGGCCTTTCTGAACTCCTTGGTGATTATAAACTAAAAGTCCAATTTTCTTTCGTTTGAGACAGTGGGAAACCACTAGGTAATGGGACAAACTCACTTAAGTTAAGGAGCTAACCTAAGGCCTGCCAGAGAGTTAATGTGCTATACCTTCCAGATGCAAGGGACTGCCTTCCCGGGCACCCTCGGCATCCCTCCCCTGAGGCATGGCTGCAGCAGGTGGGGGTCCCAGTCTGGGGCACTGCCAGAACCTTCTCATTTGAGTGAGGCCTTCTATGGGAAAAACAAACATATTGTCTAGTTAGATGGTACATAATTGAGTCTCACCTAGATGAACTTGAACCAGTTTTGGCCTTTAGTTCTCTCACCTATAAAATGAGAATACTATTGGGTTCTCAGTGTTTTTGTGAGGATTCATTGAGAAGTTCTATGCCCTCCTACTACCACTGTTACTGCAGGTAGGAACAGCTTAGGCCATGGAGGACTCATGATGGTCTCACACATCTCACCCCAGAGAGAGGAGGACAAGTCCAAAACACTGATTTTTGTGTTCTGTTACATTTTACTATGGTATTATTCAATTATTTTTTAATTAGGTTTTTGAAAACACCTTCTCATCTTCTACCTCATTGTATTCTTTCAACTGCCCAGCGGGGCCAGATAAAAGAATTATGATCATTCTTCTTTCACTGGAGCAAAAGATGACATACACAGAAAAGAGGTACCCAAAGCCACATTGCTATTTTGTTTAGAAGCAAGTCAAGAACCTTCTTAATGCTGTATCGATAGAGGTTAAATTCCATAGAATCACAAATTCTACTGGCAAAGCCCTTTTCAATTGAAGAAGAGGAATTCGAAAATGCTCAAGCAAGAAACCTTTGATGGTGGCACCCATCAATCAGCCTTTGTAGTCCTACTCTGAAGTTCACTGCTGAAGTTCACTGGATATCATTTCTGCACATTGATAATGGGTAATTATAATACCTTGAAAATGCATACTTTAAATACAAATATGATTAAAATATCTTCCTTTTGTAATTCTCCCTCCTGCAGCACTTTAACCTTACTACTAATATAGGCATGCAGAGACTAAAACAGAAGAGGGTTAAATCACTTGGGCTACAGCTTGTCTGCATTCATGGAAAAAAAGGACTGGGAGCCTGAGACACCTCATTCTGAATCCTGCCTAAGTTACTCCCAGCTCTGTGACCTTGGCCAAGTTACTTGATTTTATGAGCCTCATTTTCCTCATATACAGTAAGTCCTCACTTCACATCATCAATAGTTCCCTTGGAAACTATGACTTTAAGTGAAATGACTATAAAGAAACCAATTTTACCCACAGGCAAATTGATATACCCAAGAGTTAAGTTCCTACAGCATATTTCTGGTCACACAAACATCACCAAACTTTTGAATAAAGACAAAAACACTTCTAATATTGAACATTGAAATAAATGTGAATGATGCGTACATTTAAGAAAGATTAATAAAAATAAATAAGATCATTATCTACCCAGTTATTCCAGTTCAGGGTTGTGAGTGGCTGGAGCCTATCCCTGCAGCTCAGGGAACAAGGTGGGAACCCACCCTGGACAGGCCGCCATCCCATCACGGGGCACACTCAGACACACACTCACTCAGATGGGGGCCATCAGTCACACCGATTCACCTGACATGCACACCTTTGAGATGTGGGAGGAAACTGGAGGACATGGAGAAAACCCACATAGACATGAGGAAAATGTGCCAACTCCACACAGACAGTGGCCTCGGGTGGGAATCGGATTCTTGCTTTCTAATCAACATTGTAAGGAATAAACGTTGAAGGAAAGGACATTATTTGAGACCCTGCTGTATAAAGATGGTGATGAGGTTGAGGAGGAGGGTGATAATTACCTCATAGGAATATTGCAAAAATTAAATACAAAGTGTTTGAAAATCACTAGCACACTGTCAGGAACGTAATAAACGGTCAAAACACATTCGTTTTCTTTCTTCCCATATACCATCTTCAGTGTATCTTTTAGGGAGCTGAAATTAATACACCAAATTCTAGTTTTGGTGGAAGCTTAGAAAGGTTGGTCCTTAGGTCTTGCTTTCAATGAATGCGTAAGTAACATTTAGCTGAGCGAAGAATTTGCTGTGATTATTTTTATAAGAATATTTTAAAAAGTTTTTGAAGTTGCTAGAACACTGATGAACTTTTGGAGGGAAAATTTTGTTTGTTTGTTTGTTGCTTTAAAAAAGTACTTGCTAGGCCAGGCACGGTGGCTGACGCCTGTAATCCTAGCACTCTGGGAGGCCGAGGCGGGTGGATCGCTCAAGGTCAGGAGTTCGAGACCAGCCTGAGCAAGAGCGAGACCCCCTCTCTACTCAAAATAGAAAGAAATTATCTGGACAACTGAAAAAATATATATATATAGAAAAAGTTAGCCAGGCATGATGGCACATGTCTGTAGTCCCAGCTACTTGGGAGGCTGAGGCAGGAGGATCCCTGGAGCCCAGGAGTTTGAGGTTGCTGTGAGCTAGGCTGAAGCCACGGCACTCTAGCCCGGGCAACAGAGTGAGACCCTGTCTCGGAAAAAAAAAAAAAAAAAAGTACTTGCTAAAGAGATTTGTAAAGACAGCTGGTTTGCCCTAGAGACAACCCAAGAACAGGAAAAAGAGATCCGCTCAAAGTCTGACCTGGAATCCAAGTAATTGAACTGAGGAGCCCTTCTGGTAAAAAAGAATAAAATGTGTCAAAAAGTAGACTGGTTCTTTTCTCATGCTCTCTTAAGGGAGAAAATGGTCCTATCTCTAAAGGAGATAGTTTTGTAAGCTTGGGTCAGCTGAAAATTAATAAGTTTCTTTATAAAAAGCTTTCTGTGTCCCTAAATATCCACCGAAGTTTGTCAAAAGCCTCTATGAAATTAGGCACCATAGTCTTCTAGATCCCAAGATTTTTGAAGGTGTTGGAGTGGAGAAGAAAAGACAGTAATTTTTGTTTCCAATGGATGGAAACTTGAATTTGCTTTGGAGGCTTAAAAGAAAAAACCATGTGTATATTTATTATTCAAATGTAATGTAAGAATTCACTTACTGTTTTGGTGATTGACTGGAGTCTTGAAGAAGACTGAGGATCTGCAGTTAAACATTCTATATAAGGGGACAGCAAATTTCACATGAACTACATCTTGAGGACTGTGTTGTGTTTATGGGATAGCCATTATTTTTCTCTATGTAGATCTAGACTTCTCTATGCCTGTGTAGCTATTACATGTGCTGACGAAGTTGTGAATTCATCCACTTAGAAGAAGTTTACTAAATGTTGACTGTGTCCTAACCACTGTTGTAGACACAAGAGATACAGCAGTGAAAGAAAATATATAAATGTTTGCCTTTAAGGAACTTACATTCTAATATAAGAAGTTAGTCATCTGTTAATATATAGTGTATACTAGTTATATATTAATATAGAATATGATCATGTAGTTATTGGTAGAACTTAATATATGCAAGATTGGTCCTGGGTAAAAGGAATCCCTGAATGTCCTTTTGGTGGAATACCTTGTTTGCTAGATCCTCAAGAGTTTGTCTGAATCTATAAGCTGTTCACCTTGGACTGTTTTTGATTGATGAGGCTATTTGAAAACTGTAGGGATAGAATTTCACTTGTAGAAACTGCTAAGGATGATTTTCTATCCATAGCAAAGTAAACGCTTCCTCGGCGTGGCAATGAAAATTACTTTTGTCAAGTAGAGAATCTAAGTCTCAGAGAACCACTTTTAACATCTTACTGGTTCATTCATTAGTTGATAAACTAAATAAAATCCTTGGCTTTGTATTTTATGTTTGTGTGAAAGTTATAATTTTACCTTTTTGAAAACTATACATTTGCATTGTGCTGTAGGTATATTTATATGAAACATTACACTGGTATCTAATATGGCATATTATAAGGTGATATGTGCTAGGAAGAAAAATACTGCAGGAAAAGGAGATGGAGGGAGGGGAATTCCAGGTAGAGGGACCTGCTCTGATAGAAAGGCCTAGACATGTAAACCTAAGTGTCCCAGGAGAAGCAAAGAGGTGCAAGTGTCTGGAACAGACCACAAGGAAATGGGGGAAGATATTATACAGCCTTAGAGGACTTTAAAAGACTTTAGCTTTTCCCTGGGTGACATGGGAAGCACAGGCCAGTCTCTAACAGTTCTGGGGCTAAGGCAAGAGGAAAAATAGAAATCCACAACCACACCCTTGCCCTCACACCTTAGCTAGCTTTTGAGCCTAGGGCTGTGTGTAAGTCTCATACAGTTTATCCCAGAGGACAGGCAGAGAAGAGGCCCTCACAGAAGGAGAAGTGGTCTGAGGCCGTTTGGTCAGAGAATTCCTGTTCAGGGGACTCAGATTGCAGCAGGAAGGGGACAGGGAGGAGGGAGGGGCTCTGGTGATTACTTCTCTTTCTCTCAGAGACAACTGTCAACCAGAGGAGCTTCTGAGTGGGGCTTGAAAATATGGGGCCCAGGCCAGGAGCTCTATGGCTGGTACTGGGGAAGGAGTGGAGGATTCTGAGCAGAGTTTGAAATAATTGGACCTAAATAGTAAGAGAATTCCTTTAACTCTTGAATAGAGAACATAGTGTTAGGGTCAGGTAAAGCAAGGTATAAACAAGGTCGCAAATTAGGACGCTTCTTCATTAATTTCAGGCAAAAGATGATGGGTGCTTGGAACCAGTGGTAGCAGGAGGTTCTGAGAAGAATCCACATTCTGCATATATATTGAAAATAGAAGTAACAAAGGGGGAGTTCAGAGATGACTCTAGAAAAGCTCTGGCCGGATTACCTTGAAAGATGAAGCAGTTGCCACAGAATGAGATTAACGTTAACTAAACATTATGTTTTTCTTCCTACGTGGTTTACCTTTTGTTCAAGAGAGGCTAGGCTGGGCTAGAGAGGACTGTGCAGACTTGATTAGGGATGTTCACTCTTTATTGTGGAGCATGGTTTTGGAGGTTCAGGAGAAATTCTCATTTGGGGGAGGCACCTGGCCTCCTCGGGATGTAGGAAATCTGGGAACAAGGCAGCGATGCCTTTCTTGGTCTGGGAGCCCCAGAAACACAACTAGTCACAGTCAAAAGTTGTTTCTCTCTTTTGGTTATCCCCCAAATTCCAGTAAAATCTCTAAAGGTGGAGCTCAGTCTTCACTATCACTCTGGGGAATTGAGGCCAGGGCCTGTGCTCAAATGCAAAGCAAAGCAATGCAGGAAAAAAAAAAAACCAAAAACAATGTCTTGAAAGACTCTAGGCCTAAGGTGGCAAGGGGTGATCTGTTTTGACCTTCTTATGAGAAGATCAGAGCACCTATCAAAGCAAGATGTCTCCTCAATAAAAATGACAGCAGATTGGAACCACAGCTCCTTCTTAGAGAGGGTAGCCTGGCTTGAGCCTGGATTTCCCAGTCAGTTAGAATGGAAGCTGGCGCTCTTGTATCTTGGACAGTGTGTCCTCACAGACTGGCGTCACATAGACACCTTCCCTGTTTCACAATTAATAAGAAATAATAGCATGTAATCAAAAATAGAACTGCTCAGACTAAAAATTAATAATTCAAAAAATTAGCAGGAACAATACAAACAGTAAAATACATGGTAAGTTTCAGAGCTTTGTGTCTATACCGGTAGAACGCCCGGAGTGCAGTCTGTGAGCAGATACACATGGGATCACGCTACAGGGAGCTTCGTGTCCACCTCAGGAAACCCTATTAGAAGATAAAATCAAGACACACTGGGAGCCCCTTGACTCCTTCTCACACCTTCTTGGAAATGTGCTGTTTATTCCATCTTGTATCTGGAGATTTTATAAGATTTTGCTCCACGCAGTGTTTTCAGTTAAACCTCAATGCATCTAGAAAAAAATATTCTGTCCCAGCAGTTCAAGATGTCTGACTTATGAGGCTAAACTTCCTTCCAGGTCAGTTATCTGCCTTTTGCTTTCTTCTTCAGTTGTCTATGTATCATTTTCTCCCAGCTTGAAATGGAGCAGCCTACCACACCATCAATTCTACAACATTCAACAAAGCATTTTCCACTTTCCAGCCTTACGCCCATAGCCCAGGCTTGCATTTCCTCTCTGAACTGAAAGGTAATATTTATTGACACTCAATGATCCTCTATTTTCATCTGCTATTTCAGAAGGGCTAGCAAGTCATGCTGCATTAGTTTCCTGCAGCTGCCATAACAATGTTCCACAAACGTAGTGGCTTAAAACAGCAGAACTGTATTCTCTTACAGTTGTAGAGGCCAGAAATCCAAAAATAAGGTGACAGCAGGGTTGTGCTGCCTCTGAAGTCTCTAGGTGAGAATCCTTTCTTGTCTCTTGCAGCTTCTGGTGGCTCTAGGCATTCCTTGGTTTGTGGCACATCACTCCTGTCTTTGCCTCCATCTTCAAATGGCCTTCTGCTCTGTGTCTGTGTCTTCTCTCTTCTGTTTGTCTCCAATCTTCCTCTGTCTTTTTTCTGATAAGGGCATTTGTCATTGGATTTAGGGCTCAGTAACATAATCCAAAATGAATTCATCTCAAGAGGTTTAACTTAACTAGACTTACTTAGATCCTTTTTCCAAATAAGGTCACAGTCACAAATTACAGTGATTAAGGCATGGACATAACTTTTGGGGACCCACAATTCAACTCACAACACTTGGTCACTGGGCAAAGGATCTCTGCTCTTGGAGGTCTTCGTTACCATAGTGGCTGTTGGTTATCAAAAGTGATGTTGCCACTGTGAATTTCAGGAAGAAACAGGCTTCGCTGGGTTCCAGGATGAGCAGCTATGGTGTGAGCCTGCTCTCCACTAAGCACCTGCACTTAAACCACCCTGGGCCAAACACAAATATTCCTTCTTTATTGTAAAATTACAAACCAGAGGCATATAATAAGCTGAATATAAATTATTCATTTAAGAATCAAACAAAATCCTGATTAGACTTACCTAGTCACATTTTTATATTTCCCACTTTGTAAGAATAGAAAACCCTTGCCATTTCAACAATGATGAAACTTCATCTAATGTAAATATTTTCGGAAAGCCCCTCTTCAATACTTCAAAGCAAGATTGCAACTGGACACACAATAGCTGCAGCATACAGTGGCACAGCGATCACATGCTGCAATTGATCGGACTGAAAACTTCCAAGGCATAGAAAGCCACAACTTGAATTCAGGAACAGTAAATGACCCCATTAGTTAAGATGGCGACACTATAAATAAATATCGCAACATGAGACTTCCATTTTAAACACACTTTATTAATTATGTGAATTAGTGGAGTCTGTTCTCGAATGCCCATCTATAACCTTCATTGGCCAGATGGGTTACGGTCGCAATAGCAGACTTTGACTTGAAGTATATTCATGTGTATGTATGTGTGCTAACATATGCTCATCATTTAGGCATGTGCAATGCACGCCTTCTTCTGTAAGAAATGACTTGTGAGTGGCCAAAATTTGAAACACATGTTGTCGCCATAATAAGATAGGGTACCAAGGAAGAATTTACTAATATGATTAGCATAGATCTAGGGGTTTCTAAGCAATTGTATTATATGTAGACATTCTGGTGCAAGGACAAAACAATTGATGAATGGTTTTGATTTAGAAGTATAATACTCTAATTACAGTGCAGAAAAACATTATATATCTATTAAGAATCAGAAATGGCAGAATGCACAGGATTTGAGACATCTCAATCACACTTAAACATAGTGGTTCAGGAGTGTTCTACAAGGGACCAGTAAATTATGTAGTTCAAAACACAAAGAGATTAGGAAGACTCCCTTCTCTATCCACATTAATTAATTCTGGCCAATATTACCATTTACATGATCTCTAAGTCTTACCAATTTAGGTTTTAATTACAATGAAAAATGCTTTCTTTAAACTAAGTTTAATAACTGAATCCTTGTGACAATGCCTGAAATTTACCATGAAAGTATAAAAGAAAGACACCTACACGTTTTCCTTATATTTGGAATTTAGACAAGAGACTAGTCTATGGGGCTGGGCAAAGGCAAAGTGATTGCAAAGAGGGGAAACGGGTGGGGGTGGCAAGGTTCCTTCAGGAACCAGACGTACAAAAAGATCCATCGATCATCTCTTACGGAAGCAAGTTGAAGACTCAGGCAAAGGTAGAACTTCAGGGATTTAGATTCACTGGTTCTTGTAGTTTTCTCTACAAAGCTAACATAATAAAATAATTTCCACTGACAGTTATGGCCCTCCAAGGTAAGCAAAGAAATTGACACTGTGCTGGTTGCTTAGGTTAACGTATTCTTGTAAGTGAGTATTATGCGGAATGAGAGAGACAGGTTGATTGAGGAATTAAACCTTCTAATTGTTGTCACTTGCCTTGAAGGAATGCCAAGGAGGCCCCTCATGGATATCATCTGAAGGGTCATGCTCTCTGGCCACCACGAGATATGATGATTTAGAAGGTTGTTTTCAAACTTTCTTATGCCCCAGAAGCCAGATAATTTTCTGGAAACCATTTATGCAAAGAGTAGAAATTGTTCTTTGGGAATCAGTGGAGCCCTGGACCTGGAGACCCACCCCACTCTTCCATCACCTCACCTCCACCTCCCCTGGGGTCTTCCCAGGCAGAGTTTTAACTCACCGTGAAACAGTGTTTGGATTTGAAAAATCACTTATCTACCATGAAGATCAGGGGAAATGCTGCCATAAACTCAGGAAGTGATGTTATGTCCCATTTTTTCCCTTTTGTTCCCCTATCATGTTGTCTTTTTCTTTTTCTTTTCTCTTCTTTTTATGACACTTTTGTTCTAAAAGGTTGATGTGTCATCTTTCCCAAAATTACATAATCATAATAACTCTACTATTAAGATTAGCTCAGTTTCACCCTTGGGAGACAGTTTTGTGTTTTGTTGTATGCCACGGTCATGTCATCAGAGAGCTTGATCCATAGTTTATTGTCTGTCACCTCTTCAATATCATTTTTCCTCTGGAAAACCAGTTTTCCATTGCCTTTCTAATCCAAAACTTTTTAATCCATTTACATGAGGTAGTCTTTCCTCTCTGTCTTACTAAAGTTCAAACCCATTGTTTTCCTGCTCATGCCCTTGAGTTCACCTTCCTCTTGGCCACCTCGATCCATTTTCTACAGAGTAGTACTCTGTCTGTCTGAAAGAGTGATCCTTACCCACCCCTCCATTCTAAAATGAAGAGGACACCTGCCTGGCCCACCAGGTCAGCTGAATGAATGCTGGCACTTGATGGAGTGGACAGTATAGGATCGGAACTGTCCACACATCTGTCCACCCCAACTTGTCCGTGACATGATTGTGCGGGGGACATTCATTGTGGGAAGAGAACTTTGATTGATCATTCTCTGTTTGATTAAGAGTATTTAAAATATCTCTCTCCCCTCCTTCTTTCTCTCTCTCTTTCCCTCTTTCTTGCTTTCCCTAACGGTTGGTATAGAATCTGATGCAGAAAATCTATTGGTTATTACTTAATAAGTAATACCTAATCTTTTCAAAATCAAAATTCATATAAGCTACAATAAGGTGAGGGGTAGTTGACAAGTCTAACCCCAAATAAATACAAGTCATTAATAGGTAATATGTGTGTTGCATATTCAGTGTTTCCCTTTCCCTACCTCTTTTGCTCTCAGTCACTATTTACAAAATCAAAATAAATTAAAAATAGAAAATCACAGAAGAAAAGTTTGCCCGCTATGTCTCTACTGGAAGCCTGTGTCTCGAGAGCGGGGAGTCTGGGTGTTTCATGAGTATACTCTGCCGTATGCACCTAAGCTCCCAGTGTTCAGCGCAGTTGGATGCTGGTGTGTGTTGAGCCAGATCACTGTGAGGCCAGCAGGAAATACACCCTTACTTGTTATGGTGTTGTCTCTCGTAATTGCCTCAGTCCCTACAGATGGAGAAAACACTCTCTTGTCAATTGTAGAGAATTCCAGTATCATTTTCCTTCTGGGTAGCCTTGTCTTCTTTATACATGGACATATCCTTGGAATTAAAACTACCATAGTGATTCTTTTTCCTTATTATATACAACCTGAGGGAAATCAGTCACCCCCTAGGATTTTAGCCCGAAAGGTAGAGCCCTTTGCCAGGCTCCCTTAGGCCGACTCTTTGCCTGGATGGCTCTTTCTGCCCAACCTGCATCCCCGCACGGGAAGGGAGCGTTCAGCGCTGGTGCTCCACTGTGGCTTGACACACATTCTTCTGGTTGAACGAGAGACCATCTTGTCTATCCACATTTAAATCTGGAAGAAAAAACACTAAAGTAGATCCAAGGAAAATTCTTCTCCAAACTCCTCAGATTTGCAGCTAGTGCCCTCCTGAAAGAAAAATGAAGTTGTTCATTAAGTGACTGGTGTGCTCCTAGGAACTGGCTCTGGTTCCATGGGATGGGGATGGGGGTAGAGAACAAGCCACGGTCCCCTCTGCCAGAGAACAGACATGGCTGACCTTTCCAGTGGGCAGATGTGAGCTGCCAGCATCTCCGCCCAACTGCCTGCCCCAGTTTCAGAAATGGCACCATTAAAGTTTAATTCCTTTGGGTCCGGAAGTTTTCTCAGTCTGTGAACACTCCGTATTATCCCCTCGCCACAATAAAATGTAGATAGGTAGGTACCCCCGGGATTTTTCAATTCAGTGAGAGCAAAAACCAATGGAAATAAAATTTAGGCTTCCTAAATTATGAATGTGGTGAGTGCTTACTACTTTTTTTTATAGTGAAAGTTCTGAGTTTATCTTTATCACGTTAAGTATAGATTTTAAAATACGATCTCACACAAGGCAGGGCTTTAATTTATTTCTTTTGTTTGAGGCCGTAATATGAATGTTCATGAGATTCTCTTTAAGTGCCTCTTGAAACTCCGGGAATGGAAAGCAAAGCGCTTGAATACCTTCTAATAATTATCCCCACGTGGAGTGCACTGGCATTCATTAAAAATTACAGAAGTTACTCAGATTTGAAAAACTCTTTTTGCAATTTTGTTTGATATGGTGAATTCCATTTCAAATTGCAATTTAAATGTGTGAGCTCCTATTGATACAGTCCCAAGTATTGTCAAAATCCATACACACATTAGAAAGCTATCTCAGACAAAGCAGAAACAAAAGAAAACAAACACAAATACTGAATGGTTGGAGTATAACGGAGCCCTCTTTTTGTTGAAGCAATGATGCAGGGGTAAAAAAACTAGGTTTTTTTTTTGACACAGAGTCTTGCTCTGTTGCCTGGGTTAGAGTGCTGTGGCGTCAGCCTAGCTCACAGCAACCTCAAACTCCTGGGCTCAAGCGATCCTTCTGCCTGGGCCTCCCAAAAAAATAGTTTTGCAGACATACAGCATTAGAGTGTATTTCTTAGTCTTTGGTTTGATTTCTGTTAGGTGTTTGAAACATAATACATTCTTGTTGAGTGTTCCCATAAACTTTTTATACTATCAGTATTTGAAATGAGAAGAGTCTGCTAGACGTGGGGTGAGGGACCACGAACACAGAAACAACCAGAAAGTCGTCTCTCCTTCCCACTTTTCTCCTCTCGGTAAATACTTTGTGCTTTTATCCATGAGGGGCCACTTCTGGTGACCTACTTGTACATTTGGGACGTGTTATGGAATGAACGCCAACTGCCCTGCCGACCAAGCTGGAAGATACACACGCCCAGAGGACTCTGTGATAGCACTGGGCATACGAAACATGCCTCCTGGAAGTGTGCCTGCCAGAATTCTCTGGTTATTATTCTCTGACAATAAGACGTGGTCTCTCTTGATGTATCTATAGTTCAGAGAAAATTCAGCTTACAACTGGAACCCTGAATTCACTCAGGAAATGTGGCAGTAATATGTGAGACATATTCCTGGTCTTGAGCCAGCATCATAGGCACAGTAACACCAGGGACTTAAAGGTTGGAAATGTGGTTTCAATAAGAATGTTCTCAAGGAAATGTGTGTATTGGAGATAATTTAGATCTACGTGGAGACTTGCACAGACCTCTACAAAGCCCCAGGATGAATATCCAAGATCTGTGTAACGTAAAAACAATGAATCCAGTAAAAAGCTCATATTCCTTCTTAGATCCTTCCTTCTTTACTCAGTGTTACATGCTGCCAGATAGCGTGGTTTCTCTGGAAAATCTTTTTTTTTTTTTTTTCACTGAGGGTTTACCTAGAGCAATTATAATACAGATATCAGAAAAAAATGGAATCATGAAATTTTTCACTACTAAGGGGCTCTACAGTATATATGCTGATCATAAATTATTTTACACACACACACTTCATTTACAAAACACAAATCAGTAAGTAATCTTGTCCCTTGGAAAGAATACTAAAATTCAGCCTAAATCTTTCAGGGAGAAAGTAGAAATTTCTGCGTGTAAACAGTTATGTGGTACAGAGGCCATTCTTAGCCTGCAGAGCTTTGTAAAAACTCTGAAAACACAAAAACAGACAAAAGCGGAGGAAGTAATCACAATTACAATCCAGGTGAGGAGCAGCACATATTCTAGCAACATCTTTTTGCCATTTTCTGTGAGTTTGGGTTTGGCACAAATGATTAGAGCTCAACGCCTTTTGTTGTTGTTGTTTTGGGGAATGAGGAAGATCTGGTTGTAGCCTTAAGTTTGGCTCCAGAGCAATTAGATGTGTTGAGCCTCAGAAAATTTCAGACAGTAAGATTAGTTCCTCTACAAGCATTCAAAGGTTTATGGACACAAAGCTCATCTGAACTCTCGAAACCTATGGAGTCTGCCAAGTTGGCTAGAATAACTGACAGGGTTGGGCTTTTTCCCAAGCCTTCCATCACTTTCACTCTGATCCCTGCCAGAAATCAAACAAGAAAAAGCCTTTCTGGTCGTGTTTTGACACCCCCTGCTTTAGTCCCTGCTATAAACTCTGCATCCAAATATTTCAGCATATCAACGGAAGGTTGATAATATACATGGGCAAAGGTTCAAAGGGTGGCTAAGAGCCTGAAAAAGGGTCACTCAACCTTACATAAATAACGTACTCCTAGCATAAATTACAAAGTGACTGATTACAGGTCCAGCCACGTTAGCAGTGCCTTTTCCTACAGCCTGGATGTCTCCAGGAGAGCAGTGCTGGGTGTAGTGTCCAGTTGAATAGGCACCTTCTAAGGCTACAAAAAATATCATCTGTAATTCAAAATTTTCCTTCTTTGGTGAAAGAAAAAGAAAAAGAAAACCAGAATTCAGTAAATTGTTTGGATATAAATATATATTGGCTGGGGATGGTCTTAGGAAAAGCTAAACTTTCACCTTGATTTTTATTTTTTGATGATGGGATCTCCTTATGTTGCCCAGGCTGGTCTTGAACTCCTGGGCTCAGCTGATCCTCCTGCCTCAGCCTCCCAAGTAGCTGGGACTACAGGCCTATGCCACTGTGCCTGACTTTAAAATTTCATTCTTTAATTCGATTTTTAACACAGTTTATCTACATATGATTATATGATTTCTAACGTGCCCTACTACTCTATTTTATTTCCCTCTCACATAATATTTGACATTAGTCTGTCGAATCCAATAGTTTAATCCATAGTTTGGGGCTCTATATCTGTGCATTACCTGACATAAATATTGTCATCAGTTGCTTCCACCAAAAGAATATATTGAACTTAATATTATTTCAATTATGTTAAAATTAACTGATCTCAGCCTTCCCCAGGGTAACCAGCACCAAGACTCCTGTTGACCACCTTGGTATACATTATGCAACTTTATGTACTAAGATTCTTTTTCAAGTGTTTCTAAAACTGCAAGATATACCTGATACACTCATAAAATCAGTTTATCCGGTGACAATCAGACATTTCAAAAGTGAAATAGAATAACCTAAACTACAATAGAAAACATCAGAGTCCATCGTGTGTAGCATAATTAGTGTAAGTGTATAATTTTGTATTAGTTATATATGTATGTGCATATATCCTGGTAATCATATAGAATGTGTTTCTTCCCATGAATCACAAAGAGTATGAGAGCCATTGATTTAGACATTCAAGTAGTAACTCTGAGGCATCCAGCTATTCTTGGTCTAATTTATGTCTCTTCTCACCTAGAGGACAGAGTGGGGCCTTTTCAAACCTAAGCCAGATCAGGTCACTCATTTGCTCAGGACCTGCCAAGGGCTTCTCCCTTTAACTTGCAGGCACCTGTCTGGCCGGCAGCTCTTGGCTGTCGCCTTCAAGTGTTCAGTTCCAGACATGCACAGTTCCTTTCTGGTCCTCAAAGGCATCACATGCAAGCTTGCCCTCAGCCCTTGGGCAGGTTGTTCTCGTGCCTGGAGTTGTCTTTTCTGAGATCTGGCTCTTTCCCTCACATCCTTCAAATTTTGCTTCAATGTCTCTTTTTTAGTGAGGCCTCCCAGAGCCACCCCATTTAAAATTGTGACCACTGCCCCCTCTAGCCCTATGTATTCCCTTCCTCTGCCCTATTTTCCTGAGGTGAATATGAATACCACCATCCTGCATGACTGACTTCTTGTGACGTTTGGTCTTTCTCTCTTTCTTGACTAAGACGTAAGCCCCACGAGGAAGACAGGAATTTATCTGTTTATGCACACATGCCTTTGATGCTTACAGCTGTGCACGCTACAAAGTAGGCGCTTAATAACTAGTGGGGGAATCGACTGCATTTAGGGAAGAATCACATTCAAATCCACGGACGGGGGCACATTTCTTTGTCTCCGGGCAACTGGAGGTGCTAGAGATCTTCAAACTTTGCGTATTTCCCGTTAACTCCAGCTCATCCCTCTGTTCTGCGCTGCTGCGGATTCTCTGCGCGCCCGCCCACAGCTCAGGCTAAGCCGAGAAGATGGTGGGATGGAAGGCACGTACCATAGCGTATAAAGTCAAACCTGATCTCCCACAGTGTCCTTTCGTGATCTAGTCATTTCTCCTGGCTCTTCACA
>NW_012150186.1:997184-1001703 GCF_000956105.1 Propithecus coquereli
AATAAAAAAAATAAAATTGTGACCACTGCTCCCTCTAGCCCTATGTATTCCCGTCCTCTGCCCTATTTTCCTGAGGCGAATATGAATACCACCATCCTGCATGACTGACTTCTTGTTACGTTTGGTCTTTCTCTCTCTCTTGACTAAGACGTAAGCCCCACGAGGAAGACAGGAATTTATCTGTTTATGCACACATGCCTTTGATGCTTACAGCTGTGCACGCTACAAAATAGGCGCTTAATAACTAGTGGGGGAATCGACTGCATTTAGGGAAGAACCACATTCAAATCCACGGACTGGGGCACTTTTCTTTGCCTCTGGGCAACTGGAGGTGCTAGAGATCTTCAAACTTTGTGTATTTCCCGTTAACTCCAGTTCATCCCTCCATTCTGCGCTGCTGCGGATTCTCTGCGCGCCCGCCCACGGCTCGGGCTAAGCCGAGAAGACGGTGGGATGGAAGGCACGTACCATAGCGTATAAAGTCAAACCTGATCTCCCACAGTGTCCTTTCGTGATCTAGTCATTTCTCCTGGCTCTTCACAGGCCCCTCCTGGGTACCCAGAGCCTGTTTCCCAGACCTAACGGAACTGTAGTTCTCTGGCTATATTGATATTTCCTAATTCCACGCCTCTAAACATACAGTTCCCACTGCCTGATGTTTTCCTGCTCTTTACCCAGTTAGTGAACTCTTATTTATTCATCTAGAATGAAAAACTTCCATCCTCTGTGAACAGTTTTCTGCCCCTCCCTGCCTTTCCCTGTTGTCCAGGCTTATCGGTGCTCAGGAGACGCCGGCTGAGTGGAGACAGGCCACGGCCAGCAAACCACACTTTGCCATGCAGTGGCAACGCCAACTTGGTCAACTACTTTTGCGTCGGTTTTCTCAGCTGTTAAGTGGGAGAAACAGTGGCTATCTCATGGGACTCTTTCAAACTTACTAAGATGGCATCGTCGGGCCTGACACCAGTGTGTGGCAATGGTGGGCAGTGTCACTTCCTCCCCGCCCCTTCTGAAGCACTGTGTGTCTATTCCTCTCACAACTCGTCCACTTTGGGCATCTAATTGTTTATTCCTGTCTCGTAATTGAAGTTCCTGAAGGCCACACCCATTTTCTGCTCATTTTTGCATTTGCAGCACCCAATGAAGTTCCAGGCATATCACAGGCTCTCGATGGATGTTTGTAGAACAGGGATGAGGTTGATATTAATAGTTATAAATGGCTAGCATTTATTGAGGGCTATTGAGTCAGCATGCTGCATGGATCACCTCTTGTATTCCTCACAGCCCCTCTGTAAGGCTGTGTTCCTATTACCCCCATCTTACAGATGAGGTAACGAACTCGCAGAGAGTTTAAATGATTCGCCCAAAGGCGCAGAGCTCTGATGGATGGAGCTGGAGTTTAAAGCCAGTCAGTGCACTGAATGAGCGTCAAGCTATAGACCACACCTCTGACTGGAATTTTCTTATTTCAGGGGTAAGCCCTTGGTCAATCCTGATGCTATTTCCATGGTTCCCCACTCTACATACAAAACAATCCTGCCGGACAGGCTCAAACATCTGGCCAATGCGAACTGGACAAAGCTCCATCTGGAAGCCATCAGCACCTCTCATGGGTCAGCTGCAAGGGATTTTATTTCAAATGACCCAATACATTTCCTCTGCTTCCCCTTCACAGACAAATTTGTTGGCTGCACTGTTCTGATAGCTTAGGGGTAAAGGGCCCATTTAAATGGCAACTTAATCTCAAATCAGTGAGTCCCCAAATGCTATTTGCTATTGTAAAAGCGTATGTTTCCATTTTCCAACCAAATCTCCTTCGGAGGCATTCAGAAGGCTTCCATGGATTCTAGGTACTGTATATCTGAGAGCTCAGACTGGTCCTAATTGTGCATATATTCTTTTTCATTTTTCCTATTCATTTGAGCAATCTTAAGGCGCATTTTCTCATTTCAAGCCAATGTTCTGCTTTCAAGATTAAGATTTTGATGGCACATGTTCCCTCTGCTTCCTACAAACTGACCATGGGCCTGAAAGTCTGGGAGTCAGAGATTGCCAAGAATCCCTTGTAGGCAACATTAATCACATCCTCATACTTCACACCCTGCTGGAGGGCAAAATTAAGGTAGTGGGGCAATTGGAGTCACTACAAAGCCTTTGGTTCCCATCCATTGTCATAACCCGTAGTTATCAATCCAGCCAGCAAAGCTCAGCTGAGTACTTAAAACACATTTGGATTCTGTCCTCTCAAGATTCAGATTCTTAAAAATCATCAAAGTACACAAATTACTTATTCTACTCTTAACAGTAACAATTGTCTTGATTCTTAACATTTTTAAATCCAGAAATAGCACATATTTTTTTTTCCTCAGGAAACAAAACATCAGAATCAAAGATGAGTTTTCTAAGCAGCCCAGGTAAGCATCTCCAGAAGTTTCTTCCTGGTATAATCAGGAAGGAGAAATGCTGTAAGAACAAGATGCTCTGTGTAACAACATACAGTTATAGTTTAAAATTCATGCTTATTTTTCACATGATTTTTTTGCTAATAAAATCATGCAATTCCTAAAGTCATCTTAATAAAACAATGTTGTGGCTGCAGTTTTCTTAGTAAAATATGATGTGATTTTTTTATAATTAAAAATCTTTAAATGTTATATGAATATACATACGCACACACACTTCTTGGTTCATCTCCCCAAAATCAAGTCCTAGAAGTAGATCTGTCAATCAAAAGATATGCGCGTTTTAAAAAATATGTCTTTAGCCAAATTGCTCTCCAGGAATATTGTACCAATCAATGCAAACAACAGCAAATGAACTTTAATTTTTGAAATGAGAGAAATAGTTATATAGATAAATTATATTTAGACCAAATAATATTTTATAAGTATGTACCATGTACAACTATAACATGTCATGGCAGTAGTGTCTAGTTACATTGGTTTACCACTGTAGAGCTTAATGACATGGGATAGTTTGCATTCTCTTACATCCTAGACGTAGGCACGAGGTGTGACAAGATCAATGGTTATGACTGCAGGTGTAAGCTGGGACTGAGACTTTCATCTTCTGTGAGTCACACCCTTCAGTTCCATGGTACACTCCTCATGCATCCTGACCTTCTAAGCCGGTATATTTGATGACTTCTGGATAATGTGCCCCAAAATTATAGAGCAAGTTTAATTAGAAAATGCCATTCCTGGGAAATTTCAGGCTAAAAAAAATAAATTCAGATTTGTAACTAGTATATAAAATGTCTTGGTATATCAGCTTTTTAGGCTTAGAGAAAATAGTGACTGTCATTTTATTCACCCAGTAGGTATTTATTGAGTGCCTACTAGGTGTCAGGCACTGTGCCACAGGATGCATAGCCAGTGTGTACTACACAGGCTCTGCCCTCACGGGGCCCACATCCAAGTAACTGCAGAATCACAGAGATAACCATTGCTGTGAAGTACTGTGTGTTAATGAGAGGGCATAACAGGGAAACTGAGGCAGCTAGGAAACAGAGACATCTCTGAGTGTCTTTTGAAGGATGATGAATTAACCATATCAACAAATGGGAGCTCTGGCAATTCCTTACAAGTTTAAACTTAGAGTTACCATACAATCTAGCTATTCCACTCCTAGGTATGCACCCAAGGGAAGTGGAGACACACGTACACACAAAGTCCTGTACCTGAATGTTCATGACAGCATTATGCATAATAGCTGAAAAGTGGAAACAACTGAAGAATGGATAAATAAAATACGGTATTTCCATACAATGGAATATTATTTGGAAATAAAAAGAAATGAGGTATGGGTACCTGCTATAACATGGATGAACCTGGACAACACTATGCTAAGTGAAAGAAGCCAGATACAGAAAGCCATGTATTGTATAGTTCCTTTTATATTAATTATCTAGAATAGGCAGATCTATAGAGATGGAAAGTAAATCAGTAGTCCCTGGCCTTGGAGTGAGAAAGTTCAGGGGAAATGGGGAGTGACTGGTTAATAGGTATTGAATTTCTTTTTGGGGTGATGAAAATGTTTCAGAATTGATATTGGTGATGGTTCACACAACTCTGCGAATAAAATAAAAACCATTCAGTCGTACACTTTGAGTGGGTGAATTTTATGAGATGGGAATTATATCTCAAGAAAGCTGTTATATTAAAGAAGAAAGAGAAAAAAATGGGAGCTACTCAAGGAGATTCATTAATCAAACTGAAGACTATTGAAGATTGTGGAAAAAGGAGTAGGGGTTTGGTTTCCATTGCCTTAGGCTCCCTGGAAACTCATTTTCCTGTGGAAAAATGAGAATAAAACTTATCAAATTTTACGTCAGTTGAATCACTTTATTACATGTCATTTTAGCTGCCAGAAAACACAGGTCAGCCTAACACAAAATCATTGATCAGTGGGGCTGATTTCTTACATGCCCCTCCCTCATTGTCTGCTCATGTTACATCATAGCCACAGAGGAGACTGAGGTGAGGTCACCTACATTTAAAATGTATAAAAATATGCACAA
>NW_012150186.1:1004648-1006779 GCF_000956105.1 Propithecus coquereli
TCTTTGTGACTTTTGGATTAAAATTTGATTCAAAGATCATAACCATAAAAAGGAAAAAATTATAAATTTCTCTGCTTTAAAGTAGGGATTATTCTTAGATGGGTGCAGTGGCCTATGCCTGTAGTCCCAGCTACTCCACAGGCTGAGGTGGGAAGATTGCTTAAGGCTCAGCAACACAGAGAGACTCTGTGCCCCCCCCACCAAAAAAGTAACGATTATACTTTACAGAAGAAATTTTAGACAAAGGTAACCAATGGATAACAGATTAGAAGAAGATGTTTAATACAAACAAGAGATTAATAGTGCAATGTAAAAGTAAAAATCAACAAGAAAAAGAAAACTTTGTAGAGAAATGGATACAATTTAAACACAGGCAACACAAAGGAGAAATTTAAATGGCTACTGTGTGGATGAAGATATGCTCAATTTCTGTAATGATTTGCAACATGCAAATTAAAGCAAGATTAGATAAAAACTTACACCCACAACAGTGGCAAAAATTAGAAGGTTGTACAATACCAGTGTCATTAGAAATGGGGAAAATGTAAGTTCTCATACTTTACTGGTAACAGTCCATGTTTTCTAGCCCTTCTGGAGAGCTCTCTAGCAGTATTTAATAAAATTGATAATGTTATATCTTATGATTCAGAAGATCCTTCCTGAGAACAGAGCTTTAAAACACTTGGGTCTATAAAAGGTTGTGTTTGGGATTGTTTATTGCTTCCTGGTGGTAGCGGTGATTTGCAGAAACATAGAAATATCTAGCAAAGAGCAGTGGACACACATGATGGAATACCATGCGGCAACCAGGAGCAGTAAACTATTTACAGCCTTGTGGATAGATCACGAGAACAGTGTGGGTTAAAGAAACACAGAGTTTTATCTAAAATATAATAGCATTTAGGCAAAAACATAAATTAAAGAATTATTTTTTCAAGGAAACATACATATATCCAAGGAGCTGTCTGAAAACATTAGAATAGCGGCTTTATGGGGGAGATTCCTGGCAATGAGGATGAAGAAATGCTGAATAAAAAGTGAATTAAAGTAAAAGAAGGATTTTGCTAAATTGATAATTAGTGTATTATAAACCGAGAGGCAAGATCAACTCAAATCTCAGTACTAGAGGCACAAAAACACCAAAAAAAAAAAAAAAAAATCCAAATCATGCCACAGGTAGAGCTGTGGTATTCATGGCTAGGTCACTTTACCTCTCACAGCTTTAGTTTTCTGAAGTGTGCAAAGTGATGAAAAATAACTGCCTCATTCTTTAAAATTAGGATTAAATGAGATAAAGTATAGTGATCTCTTAGCACAGAGCTGGAGCATGGTGCGTGTCAGTGCCTGTCAGCCACTGTGAAACTGTCGGTGCGACTTAATGGTTTAGGACAGGGTCCTTGATGTCAGGCAGGTTTGCTGCTCCAAAAGTGGCTCTTCCAGAGGACAGCTTTGAGCTTGCTCAGTCATTTATCCTCCTTAAGCCACGGGTCTATTCTCTGTAAATGGGCAGAGCACAACATGTTCTCAGCTACATCTTGAGGATCATATACCAACAGTGTCCATAAAGTTGTTAGCTAAGAGGGGGCACAAAGTAAGTGCTCAATTAACAGTGATTGTTTTTCTTTGTTATTTATTAAAATGTTTAAAATTAAAAATTAGGTTCATCTAAACATTTCATTCAGATAATGGCTGAAATAAAAATAACAGCAAATCAAGGTTCAATTTTCATCATTTTTTTCACTTTTAAAAAAAATCTGTAGATTTAGGGGATATAAGTGTTTCTTGTTACATGGGTGAATTGTAAAATGCTGAAGTCAGGGCTTTCAGTGCACTTGTCACCACAATAGTGTATATTGTACCCATTAGGTAGGTTTTTATCTCTCACTCCTCTCCCATCAATTTTCAGCTTTTATTCATCCAATTCAATGGTTCTCAAAATTTTGGTCTCAGGCTCCCTTTACACTTTTAAAAATTATTGAGGACCCCAGAGAATTTTTGATTATATGGGCACTATCTATCAATGTATATCAAATTCAAAATTAAAATTGAGACATTTAAAAATTTTACTTATTAATTCAGCTAATATTACAATGAGAAATTCATTATATGCTAACAAAACTAATATATTTTT
>NW_012150186.1:1006829-1008640 GCF_000956105.1 Propithecus coquereli
TAAATTGCTTTTCCTTATGCCTTGAAAAATTTATACAAATAAACTGGAAGGAAATGTATCACAATTTAAATAACAGCTATCTATAATTTACAATAACTTGTTCTCAAAATTTTTTGAAGTTTTATTACATCTGGGTCAGAGAAAAAAAAATACGTGCCCTTGAATTTCTCTAGGAAAGTCAATTGCTTATTTGCTTCTTACTTCAAGATAGTATCTGGAATTCTAGTTGTTCCAATGCCTTCGGTCCCCTGTATTTATTACATTGTACAGCATTGGTTTTGGAGTCAAACGAACTGAGGTTTAAATCTCTCCTTTGGCTGACAGAAGAGAACTAACAGAAGATGCTGACCCTTGGTGCCAAAACCAACTCTGGAGATGAAACAAAAACAGGACAGCAGTTGATTGCTCTCAGATCTTTAAAAGTGTGAAAAATTAATTCATGGAGAGACAAATATGGAAAGGAAAGGAAACAGCAGGCAGGAGTAGTAGGAGTGGAACGAGAACCCGAGGGGAGGAAAGTTGGTGGCAACTCCACCTCTGCCGTGAAAACAGCGGCTCTGGCAGCTGAGGACAACAGAGAACAGTAAGCTCAGTCTCGCCTTCCTTCCAGCCAGGGCTAGGTGCTTGTAGCAGAGAAAGGCCAGATCTTCCTCAGGCAAATGTGAAGGGAAGCTCCGTAGGGATAAGTGAAATGTGGAGAGCATAGGTTGTACTTCACAGGTTTTCCACGTCGATGACACCCCCACGGTGAAACTACTTTGTATGACACTGCGATGGTGGATACGTGTCTTTATACGTTTGTCTAAACCCAGAGAATATACAACTGCAGGAGTGAACTCTAATGTGAACTAGGGGCTGGGGGTGATGACGGTGTGTCAATGTTAAGTTCATCCATTGCGACAACTGTCCCGCCCTGTGCACACAGTCCACAGCGAGGAAGGCTGTGTATGAACGAGGACAGGAGTATACGGAGCTCTGCACTTTTTGGTGAGTTTTGCTGTGAACCTAAAACTGCTCTAAAAAATTATTAATTTTAGAAAAGAGACGTGTTTATTCTGATAATTTCAATGTAGTTTGATATAAATCTATCAATTTAACTCACCTCCGAAGTGGAAAAATGGGTCAATGGAAAAACATTTCATTATTATCTTAATAATTACTTCAAAAATTGTTAAAGTTCAATGCCTAGTAATGATAAAAAAAGTTTTTAAAAATACTAGAAAGATATTTTTCTGATTTTATTCAATCTATTTTTAAAAGTCACAATAAACACCAATTTTAATTAATAAATATTTTATGTGTATATTCTTTTTAGGTAGGGAGCAAGACAAGGGTGGCTGCTCTCACTACCATTCTTACCACGGACCCCGAAGGTCCTGGCTAACATAAGACATGAAAAAGAAATAAGAGGCTTAAGGACTAAGAAGTAAAAGTATTTTATTTGCAGATAATATAATCGTCTATACAGAAACTCCAGCACAATTAACAAATTTATTTGGTATATAAAGAAGTAAATTAAGTTGCCAAATAAGACCAGCTTATGAAAATTAATAGCCCCCTTTTTATACTAGCAATAATTATGTGGAAAATTTAATGGAAAATAAGATCTGCTTTACAAAAACAACAGCAACTGTAAAATACCTAAGAATTAACCTATTTTAAAAGCATAAGAGAACTTTGTAAAAATAGAGAAAAATGTGAAGCATTATTAAGAGACCCAAAAGAAGACCTGAATAAATAGAGAGTATAGACCATGTCCATGGATAAGACAACATTGCTTTCATATCAATTCTTCCCAAATTAATCTATAC
>NW_012150186.1:1011255-1148351 GCF_000956105.1 Propithecus coquereli
TTTTTGACATTTTTGCAAACCTCTTCATAGAAAACAGCTGGAATCTCATATCTTCTTTGCACTTAATCTGTTGTGATATGTTGTTTTGGTTGAAGTATATGAAGAAAATCCAGCCATAGATATGTAGGTGGCAAGGAGAAGAGTTTTTAAATAGCCTTTTCAGATCATGTGGATATTCTTCTTTATGCCAAAACTTGGTAAGTGGTAGTTCCTTAAAGTTAGTTGCAGAATCTTCAACTGAGGTGATATCTAAAATTATATCAATGGAATTTTATTTTCTGTTAAAATCCATTGATCTAATTTACACTTTAAATGAATTTAACCCTTTGTGCTTTTGTATTGTCATGCACTGGTCATTTGGAAAATATTCGTTCACTGAGTTGATGTTGACACACTTCATTAAAGAATATCAAAAAATCACATTTGTTAACATCACCATCGAATTTCATCTGGGAACTGTTTAAATATGGGGAAGCTGTCTAGCTTACTGTGGCAGATTCACATTTTCCAAAATTCTAATTTTGGCTTGAAAACCCAACTTTTACCATTAACAAATGCTGTCAGCTGTTTTCTTTGAAATGACAGATTCATTTTTGAGAACATGTGTGCCATATACCCAAGTCTGAATAAGTACTGTGTTTCGCTCAGGTGTTCTTTCAAATAAAAATGGTATTCCTTGAAAAAAAAGTAGCTGCTTTAGCTAGACACCCCAGCACACAAATCCTTTCCTTGAGACAATTATTGTACTTTAATATGCAGCAAGAGATTTTATGTATTCTTCCCATTTCATAATACAGGATGTTAAAAACTGTATTTAAATGTTAAGATGTAATAACAATAATTGTATTGTTTCATCAGGGACATTTTAAATTGGTACATATATTTTGTATTGTGTATGGTGGTGAAAAGTAGAATGACTATTGGTATAGTCTGGTGTTACTGCTTAATTCATGCGAAGGTGCCAACAGTCTTGCCCACCACTCATTCTGCAAATCACACTTAGTCTCATTTTGAAAATAGTCACCTCATGAACTCTGGACCCAGTCTTTTTTTTTTTAGCAGAGTCTCACTGTGTTACCCAGGCTAGAGTGAGTGCCATGGCGTCAGCCTAGCCCACAGCAACCTCAAACTCCTGGGCTCAAGCAATCCTTCTGCCTCAGCCTCCCAAGTAGCTGGGACTACAGACATGCGCCACCATGACGGCTAATTTTTTCTATATATTTTTAGCTGTCCAATTAATTTCTTTCTATTTTTGGTAGAGACGGGGTCTCGCTCTTGCCCAGGCTGGTCTCGAACTTCTGAGCGCAAACAATCCGCCCGCCTCGGCCTCCCAGAATGCTAGGATTACAGGCGTGATGGACCCAGTCTTTAGCACTGTGCATCTAATCTGTTGAAGTTAGGATTTCCAAAGGTAGAGTCTTCCATCTTCACCATCCAGTCTCTACCTGTGGTGGCAACGTGAAGGGAAAACTGGAGAAGGAAATTGCTCACAGCAGACAGGTTGGAGAAGAACAAGAGGAGGGAAAATGTGTGTGTAGGGAGATAGGTTTGGTGAGGCTCTATCACTCTCCACATTAAAAAGTCTGAAGCCTTAAATTCATGAACATATGCGTTTTGGTAAAGGAAGGCGGTACAGATGCTCCTCGGCTTACGATGCACCCTGATAAACTCATCTTAAATTCAAAATATCGTAAGTTGAAAATGAATTTAATACACCTGGCCTACCAAACACTGTAGCTTAGCCTGCCTACCTTAAACATGCTCAGATCACTTATCAGCCTGCAGTTGGGCAAAATCATCTAACACAAAGCCTATTTGAATATCTCATGTAATTTACTGAATACAAGTGAATTTATTTAATGCAAGTGAAAAACAGAATGCTTGTATGTGTACTCGAAATATGGTTTCTACTGAATGCATATCACTTTCTCACCATGGTAGAGTCAAAAAATCTAAGTTGAACCACCCTAAGTTGGGACCTTCTGTATGATCAGTATAATCAGTCTACAATTCTTGCTGATTTTACATGCAGTGAGTAATATGGCCCAGAGCGATTGGCCTCTCTATTTAAGACAGCCTTATGGTCATATAAGCTGCAGAAGGGTAACAATTAACCTTTAATCCTTCCCCACTGGTGGAACATCCTTTGACTGTCATTTAAAGCAAAGGCTGTGAGATAGTAAGGAAAGGAGATGATGCACATTCATTACGACTTTTTAAATGCCCTCTTGGTACTTTCCCTTAAGTCCCGTGTCGTTTAGGGAATTCTGATTGCCCACGACTATCATCACCAATTAGCTCCTTTATTAATGGATTCCCACTGTCTGGTCCAACATTCCACACTCCCTATATTCCATGAATACATATGTCGTCTCCCACATTTATTTTATTTTCACTCTACCTTTACCACTGGCCCTCCCAGTCTCCCCATTCAACCCTGTAATTATTAGCTGCTTGGTAATAAAGTATAAATCACTTTTATGGCTTCTTTACCATATTTCTGCTAACAGCTACCATACCACATTAACGTTATGTTATACACCCCAAAGGGAGGGATATGACCCCCACACACTTTCTAACAGATTTATTACATGGCCAGACCACTAGGCCTGTGAACCTATTCATCTTGCAATACCAGGAGCTTAATATATAATCTGCTCTCTCAAACCCTTGATAGTGTATAATCAGTTGAAATATTTGACTCTTTAACAAAAGAAATAGTAGATCTCCAGTATTGTTTAATCCTGAAGCAAATGTAAAACACATTAAAATAAACCTTTTCCTCTATCACTCAACCCCACTTCTACATACATATACACAAGAAAATGAGAGCAATGTTGAGTTCTGTTTGTTTTTCTTATCAGAGACTCATGATTTGTGATTTCTTTGCATCTTATAATTTGACCCTGATTTGCATCAAGGAGACACACCAGTGGTACTGGAGCACCTGCTGGGCAGACGGACATGGGAATGACGCAGAGACACCCACATCGTGAGGGTGCAGAACTGGAGCCTTTGCAGAATGAGCATTTGCCACAGAGAATGTTTGGAAAAGTTGATCTCAGAGCGAATTTGTCCAGCATATAGAAAAAGGATGGACTTGTTCTTAGACTGAGGAGCCATCCAGGAAAGGCAACTCAGTGGTAGGACAGAGGCAACTCTCGTAGTACCCTATGCTGCTCTAGCTTCAAAACCTCACTTGTGTGACCCAAAGAGTGGACTTCTGCGCTGTTGGACACTGGCTGGGAATGTAATCTAGGGCTACGGACAGAAAGTGAAAGAGATCTAGGCTTGGGTACCCTTCTGGCTTCTTCCCACATTGTGACTTTGGGACATGGCAGTAGGCACTCTGACTGTTGGTGTCCCCAAGGTACAAGAGGGATTAGACCAGATGTGCGGCCCTGGTCTGGCACTTGGGTTGAGTAAGTCGCGCAAAAGTCACCGATGAGTTCATTCTAGAGCTGAGATGAGAATGCTGGTCTGGTTCTCAGTCCAGTGCCTTTGCCCTGACACTTAGTGGGGGTGGAAGAACATCACCACAACAAAGGGAATGGGCTCTGGACATAGCCTGGTCCTGCCGCTTAAGAACCAACCTCATTTGTGGGCTACTTAATTAACCTCCTTCTGTATAAAAATGGGTGGACTTCACGGACCTACCCCTACGGTCAAATGAGCACAGTGTACCACACATTATAAGCACTCAAAATACTATTACTGCCACTACATAAACCATCTTTATTAGCAGTGTCGAATTGGGTGATCTCCCAAAGTCGTTTGTAGCTATTTTCATGATTCTGCTCTTTTCATGAATGTGCTTTTATCTAATAAATAAATTAATGTATGGTATTGACTACATTTTTCTTATATTAGAAGCCATGTTTTTAAAATAAGAAAGCTTTAAAAGTATATAAAAGAACAACTTAAAAAGAAAAGAAAAAAGTCATTCTTAATAATTCTGCTCAGGTGATGATTAATGTTATTTTGAAATATTTCCTTCTAGTCTTTTTTCTACGCATATACGCACACACATTTTTTTAGTGCAATTGGATTCACATTGTCTATACAGTTTGTGTTCATAAAAAAACATGAGTAGAGAGAGTTTTAGGCTTTAAAAATGTGACTTTTTAAATGACTGCATAATATGGCACATGGACGTGAGTTAATGATGAATTAATCTATTTAATGATGGATTAGACAGCTTATTCCCTTTTCGCTGGACATATAAGCTACTTGCACTTTTTCTCTTTCATAAACGGTACGCAATAGCATCTTCATAAACAGATTATCCATGTACTTAATTATTTTCTTAAGATAATTTTCGAGGTAGACTTACTGAATCAAAGTGTATGCCATTTCTGAAAGCTCTTGATGAATATCAACAAGTTAATTTTCTGACCGGTTATACCAGTTTACTCCCACTGACTGGTCATGGCAGTAGCTGTCTTACTAAACCCTTGATAGCATTTATTATTTTTTTTTCCTTCTCAATTTAATGAGCAAAAATATTATCATGTTGGTTTTATTTGAATACAATTATAATTGATTAAATATTTTTCTACAGATTTGTTGGTATTTTATTTTTCTCGTTATTTAAATATTTTTAATATCCCTTGTTCGTTTTTATACTGAGAGGTCAATACATTACAATCTGTAAGAGCAATTTCACATTAAAGACATTACCCCTTTGCCTATCCATTTGTTATAATTTTCCTTCTGGCTTGTCATTTTTTAATTTAATTTTGTTTATTAAGTCTTGTTCAGACATTGAAATTCTAATAATTTTTCCTCCTGTGCTCTTATATAATGACTTTTTCTGTTTCAAAACCCTTGCAGCATCTAAATATAATTTTTACTTTCATAATTTAAACTTTACATTCATTTTATTAAATTGATTGGGAATTCAGTTTTGCATAAAGTCTAAAATGAGATTTTCCTTGATTTTTTTTCAAGTAGCTGTATTCCCCTCAATAATTTAGTGAATAATTTATCCTTTCCTCATTATTTTGTGATGTTTAATTTATTGTATAATAAATATATGTGTGTTTGAGAGAGAAAAACCCTCTTATCTAATTCTATTGATACCACGAATTAATAGGTAAATCAGGAAAGCTGATTTTAAAGTAAGGTATGACAAGAAATGGTTCTTACCCCACTTGAATATTTCCCTACATGAATTTCATTTATTTGTCAATAATTTTGATGTGGTTCCAAGGCTTTTTTGAATGTGTCATTGATTCAAATTCTCAATTTCCTTTCTTATATAAACTATATTCATATTGCATCATTTATAGGTTCTAAATATAAACATGTTTGTCATTTTTAGTGGCTTGGTTTTGCCTATTCTTTTTTTTTTTTTTTAAGAGATAGGGTCTGTCTCACGATGTTGCCCAGAGTGAATGCAGTGGCTATTCACTGGCTTGATCCTTGTGCACTGAGCCTCAAACTTCTGGCCTCAAGCAACGCTTTCACTTCAGCCTCTGGAGTAGCTGGGATTAGAGGTGCACACGACTGAGCCTGGCTAGTTTTGCCTAGTCTTTCTATAGCGTTCAACGTAGTTTTCAATTCATCAACAACTCCCCTTTAATACCCATATTTTATTGATTCTATATAATAATGAAATCAAGTAATTATAATACAAAACTCAACTGCATAAACAGGTTGTAGAGAGACATCGCTGATTTGGGAAACAACTCTATCGGTGGCAAAAGAATCTCACACACGCGCACACACACACACACACACACACTTAGTTTAATCCCTGAGTGTTCTAGGTTCTGGGAATTGGTCATTTTGCTTTATGGAGGAAATGGAGAGTGTTGAATTGTGCAAAGTCGGTTAAAAGAACTTTTTACAATATGTACATGCATATGTGTGTGAATATGTTTTTGTGTTTATATAGCTCATTTAGGGCTAGCAATTCTTTTTCAATGATTTTTCAATTTTCATGCCAGTAAGTAGTGCTTTCATTGTATCTTCATATTTTAGAGCTTTTAGAGAAGGACTTTCCAAACTATTTATTTTTTTCAAAATGTTCCTAGTGAATCTGTCCTGCGAAGACTTCCAGGTGAATTTTAGAATGATTTAGAATTTAGAATAATTTTACAAACTTCCACAAAGAAAAAAATCCCAATGGGATTGTGATTGGCATTCTCTCAAGCCTATATAATAACTGAGAAGATTTTATTTTTTCTATCGTGTGATATGCCTCTTAAGTTATTCAGATCAACTCAGGAAAATGTTACCACCTCCTTACCAGCTTAGGCTACTCCTAGGCCCTGAGGATACTGTGGGCAATCAGGCAACACAGTCTCAGCTCTGGAGGAGTTGAAGGGTTTGCTGCTCCCATGGATGGAACAAGTTGTCTTCAGTGCCCTCTTGTCCTGTCCTTCTCAGCTGAGCCTCCTTTGACTCTTCCTCTTGCAACCAGCTCCCTTCTCCAGACAGAACCCTTCATTCAGAAACCTCTCCACAAGCACCTCATTGTTATGTTCTTTCAACTGAACCTGGTTAAAGGGTTCTGTCATACTGCCTTCAGGCCTAATTCCTCTCTGGGATATTTTTACTGCGATCAGATTATTAGACACTAAAGAGCACTCAGAATTATGATACCATAATTGCATACTAGGATTTGAAATTAAGATGTCAAGAAGACTGGGTCAGAGTCAATAGACCCAACCCTGCTACTCTCTTGGGGAAGTCAATTTTTGTCTTCTGATTTCGTTTCGTTGTGTATAAAAGGAGGGACTAGAGTCACCTCAAGTTCCTTTCAGTTTCTAGTATTTGTAGTGAACAGAAATCTTAGTCTACAAAACGATAAGTTTAATTACTATACTTTCATTTTTCTACAACTCAGCTCGTTTCTATTTTATGCACCCAATCTGCTGGTGGATGCACGATTCATCTGAGGTTTTCTCATCCTTTTGTTATGTGCCTGTCCTTATGTTCCTGGGTCTTTGGAGATACTGTGTGGGTAGAAGGAGGGACTTTGTACAAATTAGAAAATGGTGCTCCTTCTAGCAAGATGGCTGTTTTTGTTCAGTCACCCTCTCCCTCCACTGGAATCAGCTTGGGCCCAGGGCCACAGCAGGGAAAGCAGGTCAGGGGCTCAATTCTAGCCCCACTGGCCTCTGAAGCTAGATCCCCTTGGCACTAACTGGGCCAGGACCCCACATACTGCTTTCGGGACCTATCCCTGGAGTCGTTGGTGGCAAGAGTGTAGAATGGTGATGGTCCTTGAGAAAGGCCCTGGTGCTCTGCTTCCCTCGCAGAGTTAGTGGGAGGAGGCCAAACCACGAAGACAGGATGGCCTGTTGCAGGCACGGGGCTGAGGCAGAGGACATGAACTACCTTACAGAGATCTGGATGTCACAGCTTGGCACGATTCAGAGTTTGAGTCCAGTTGCCATTAGTGCAAGGAAGGAAGACTTCTGTGCATTCTCACCATCCACCTACTGCAGGACTATGTCCCCACCAATGCACCTGCTGTTCTCACTGGTCGCACAGGGTCTAGCTTTAAAAAGTAGGAAGAGGTATTTTGACCTTTCCAAATATATGCTTGCTGAATTTAGCTGGATTTTCATGACTATTGTACTTTTGTGACTTATCGTCCCAAGGACTCCATTTTGCATGATGATCTCTTACGTTGTGGTTTTCCCCCTTCTGTTCAGCACCCAGGGCTGGCTTGTGAAGAAGGCAGAATAGACACTTGTCCATAATCGTGTGCTCTTATAAAATATCAGTTTTAACTACAGGAAACTGGCAACTCTGTGGGTCAAAATGGCCCAATGTTGACAATTTTGTATGATTCAATTGAAATAGAATTACGAAATGAGTGACACATAAAAATACCAGAGCTATTTAATACTAACTTGCAATTGTCTCTTATTTCTGTGTAATACTTTTCACTTCTCTTATTTGATGGAAATGGTTGGTCCTACGCTCCTTGCCTCAGGGGACTGACCTGACAGGACAGAGCTGACAGAGGTCTTGCAGGCTTTGGTATTCCAAACCCAAGCCCTTAGGGCAGTGGTTTTCAACTGGGGTGGAAGTGGTGGAGTGGGGGAGCAATTGGTTGTCACAGCTGGATAAGGAGGAGGGGGTGCTACTGGCATCTAGTGGGTGAGGCCAGGAATACGGCCAGACAGCCTGCAAGGCACAGAAAAGACCTTCCTGTCCCACCACGGCACCAACAAAGGAGTGTCCTGCTCAAAAGGTCAACAGGGTTGAAGTTGAGAACCCCTGTCTTAGGGGAATTTAGGAAACTCTGGAGTAAACAAAATATTTTGGAGAAGCATCAAGGAAGGACAGATTCCCTCCCTCCCACACAGGCTCGTTGTCCCACCAAGACTTAGGAAAAGATTATGTCAAACCGGGGGTGAGAGAAAGAGGGGAGGCATCTTTTCTGTCCTCTAGAAATTTATTCCAAATTTGAGTACAATAAGCATTAGTGGAACTACACAAGTCTGATGGATTCATTTGTGAAATATTTCAGAATAAAGTGTGAAATTGGCATTTCAGTTTGATACATTCTTAGTGATTACTTGTATTCCCTGATGACAAGTGGTTTCTGGAATGCCACTCTCTCTGGGGCTTAGATGCTGCTATATACAAGAACTCAGTGTCTAGGAAGCAGTAAGCATCTAGAAGCACTTCCAGGCTGCTAGAAGGATCCCGAATGTTTCATCTCTGACTTTAACTTGCACAGGTTTCTCAATGGCTCATATTTTGACATATGTTTATCTGAGGTAGAATTAACAAATAGTCCTGTTCAGTCATTAACCTAACAGCTCAGGTGTGCACATCACTCTTCATTAATTCTATCTTTTCACAGCAGCAGCTGAGAAATATCATTCCATTAAACAGAGAATTACTACTGCCTTTAAAGTTTCATCATGTATTATTATAGAAAAGGATCTAAATGATTTTGGGTAAGAAATTACAAATGGAAGAATGATATGCATATTCAATTTTAAATATTCAAATTGACTTGATTTGCCTCTATTTTATAAAGACTCCCTAATTTTTCTAATGTTAAAAAAAATTTTTTATGTGAAGGAAGTTCTGTTGTGCTACCAATATTTTTAAAATAAGCCCTGCTCATTTTAAAGTACAATTTTAGTTCGGTTTAAGAATCCAGGATGGTTGCAATTATAATATGTCTTATTAAACACCAGAAAAAAATGAACAGTATTTTTGTTTCATTTTCATATTAAATCTGCATCAAACATTTAAAAATAAAAAAAATAAAAAAAAATTTTTTTTTTCTAAGTGCCCTTAACCTAAAACAAGTTTTTGAAAAGCAGGGCGTGTTTGGGATTACGAGGTGGGAGAAGGAGAGAACAGAAATGAGCCGAACTTGCCCTAAAGAAAGCCAGTTTTTTTTTCATAGACTATAAAATGCTTCCTACCCATAAATTTATGTAAAAAGTAAATTGGAAGAGATAAATGTGCTAAATGACTCTCTTTATGGACACGTCTATCTCAATGGGGAGTTTCTAACATTAATTGTGATGATTATCCAGTGGGGCACTGGGTTGGGTTGGACTCATGACATTTTAAGGAGTTTTGCAAGTCATTATTAAAAATTAAACTATATAAATTTAGAATTAAGTACATTAGTTTAGAGAAAAAGATAATGAAACTCAAGGCACATAGCTAGCTGTCTTATTACACTTTACTATTATTTATTTAACCTGTGCAGGGGCTGTATCCTCTAACGCTGTGCTGGTGTGCATCTCCTCCCGCACCACGTTCGGTGACAAGTTGGCAGTTTAAAATCAGCCAGGGTGGGGGTATTTACAAATACTTAAGAATTAATAAATACTATTAATTAGGCCTTCCAGGCCTTCCTGCCCTCCCCTCCCCCAAGCCCAGACTCCCCACTCCTTCCCAGACAGTTAAACATTTACCGGTCACATCAGTGACAGTGACTATAATAACAACCACAATAACATAACTAAAACCAGGTCCTGGGAAGCCTCTGCCACGCTGTTATCAAACAAGGTGCTGACTTCACTGATGATAAATGCAGACACCAGGACCTCCATCCTCAAGCCAAACACACACAGATTAAGCAGTGGAAGTGGCTCTCTTTGGGTATTCCAGCCTTCTTAAAAAGAAAAACTCTTCCTAATATGGGAGGAAAAAAGGCCTTAAAAGTAAACTATAACAGACGACAGAACTGGCATTTGGGATGGGGAGCTAGCTGAAGAATAAAAAAGCTCAGAGCACAGAGACCTCATCTCACAACATTTTGTCATGTGACTCTGGACAAGTCATTTTACCTCTCTGATTTTAGGGCAGGAGTGAAATGATCAGATTTGTTTTTTGGAAAGACCCTTCTCTGGTGTTTGGGTGCAGTATGGAAGTCAGGAACAGCCTGGAAAGAGGGAGACTGATTAGAATGTGGAGGTTTCTCATTCCAGTGAAAAATTGAGTACTGAAAACATGGCAAGGGCCGATGGGGCTCGTGTGTTATTAATAACCTCGGGGGTCTGGCTCAAAGCACACTGCCACGCACGGAATGGGCACTCCGTGGTTACCTGATCAATATACTCTACAGTAGTCTCAGGTTTGGGATCGTTTTGCCTGACAGCAGTACAACTCACTAGATGGCATTTGTACGACCACCTAATCTACCTCTCACTTTGGGTTGTGGTTATTTTTCTACAAAGTGTATTCACACATACATTGAAACAAATTTTCTCACAGTTAAGTGAAGAAAAAGTGAGGAGTTACAATTTAGGGCAATGGCTTTTGAACTTATGACCAAGGTCCTACATAAGAAATACATTTTTAGCATAACTCATGTGTATGTACATAAAAAATGTGTGTATTGATAGAAAGGAAGCATTTGCATAAAATATTACTTATCTTTGTTATGTGCAGTGCACATGGATCTATTTTATTCTGTTCTATTATAAAATGCTGTTCAAGCCTTTCGAAATTGTTTTCACGATCCACCAATGAATCAAAACCTACAGATTAGAAAACAGTTTTCTGGTTGGATGAGAAAATGTCATTTAGGTCTTTTTTTTTCAGGCAACCACATTAATCTAAACAATAAATAAGCAGTTCATACATGAAATTAAATGTATAAAAACATGTATTTATGAAACAAACAATAAAAAGAAACCACTGGCAATATTTAGTATAGTCATGGAAAATGTTAGCCTGCCACCTATGGCTATGTGATTTTCCTTCTTTGTCAACACAGCACAGCAATTTTTGATGACAAGTGTCTGTCCTGCTCAGGGATATTCCAAACCTAGCAATTTTTGTTAGTGGCAGTGTTAGGACTCTGTCTCATTATATGTGTGTGCTAGGGATGAATGTTTGTATCTCCTCAAACTTCATCTATTGATGCCTTAACTCCCAATGTGATGATATTTGAAGGTGGCACCTTTGGGAGGTGATTCATGAATATGGGGCCCCCATGATTGGATTATCGTCCTTATAAGAAGAGGAAGCAAGGCCAGAGATTTCTCTCCACCAGCTGGGGACACAGAGAGAAGGTAGCCATCTATAAGTCAGGAAGAGGGTGCCCTCTGGGGAATTGAATCAGCGGGTGCCTTGATCTTGGATTTTCTAGCCTCCAGAACCATGAGAAATTAATGTGTATTGTGTAGGCTACTCAGTCTATGGGATTTTGTTATAGGAGCCCAGGCTGACTAAGACAATGTGTAATCCACCTGCTTTTACAGTAAAAGCCAACAGTGAGTCTCCATCTGGGGGATTCCCCAAGATGGCAACCAACTTTCCCCATCATGTTCTCATTTACAAGTAAAAACCTAAACCTAAACCAAAACCGAAATAACTTCGGAAACTCATTAGTATTATATAAGAACACAGGAACAATACAGCATCCTGTGCTTTGCATCCTGCTGTCAATACAAAGCACTGATTGTTTCTTGGCTACTCTGCAGCCCTCCTATACAACACTGCCTTTGCAAAAATCCAGCAGAATTTAGGGCGCATTTTTACGCTTATGAAAATATACATATGAAAAAGAACATTGATTAACTTCTTAATTGGTTTAGGTCACGCAAATATAAACTGATGACATTACTTGGAAAGGTAGGTAGGTGTATAGCTAAACACAAGATGGGTTATCTATTAATATTTTGGTCATATACTATACTTGAAGATCAATCCATTATAGTAAGGGTTCAAACTCTGCACCTTATTAACTCCACATTTCTTTCTTTCCCAGGTGGTACAGTTCTCTCTAGTGATCTCTTGGCCTGGTCTGGAGACATGTTTTGGATACAACCAGGATCCATGAAGAGAGATGCTGCAGGTTCTGACCCGTGGTTGATGATCATCCTGTGGAACTTTAGATTCATTTGTAAAAAAAAAAAAACAGGATGGTTTTGTCAGTAGCGGCTTCTCCTGAGAGTGGGCAGAACTCCAGAGAGTCCTTCCTGTTGAAGCCAATGATGGCAAAGCTATTGCTTTGCTGTTAAAGATGGCTTACCAAATGATTGCTATGCCAGAAGTTTTGTGGTTCCAATTCCTAATGAGAGAAAAATGCGTAGATTAATTATATTATGTAGGTAGGAACTTGGGAAATTCTTCAGGTGGCTAGAAAGCAGGCCTGGAACTTCAAGCAACAAATGCTTGGATGGACTCAAGCATTCCGAGTTTTCCTGTGCTTAATATGTTACATTGCTATGTTGATATGTAATGTCACAGATGGTAATATTAGTCATGAAAGAACAAAGAGGCCAAGTTCATAGCCAAATGAGAGTTAAAAGGAGGGGACAAAAAGTGAACTTATCCCACAGACAGGTTTTTCTTATTGAAAACATCTTAAACACCAGGAACACCTTCCCAAGATCCATGTGTTGGCACAAGCAGATGGGGAAGACTGTAAATCTCGAAACTGGCTTAGTTCCCACTCAAGAACTAAAGCAAGGAGTGTGGTGAAATCAAATTCAGCAATGAATGGATGATCCTAATTTAACAATGGGCAGCCTTCCCACAAATTCTCATGCAAACCAGTGGTGGCTTCCTCTTTTTTTAATTAACTACACAGCCTTTTCCAACCAGAAGATTTAAATGTTTACTTCTGTTTGCTTTGCGTCATTTGCATTTCTTTCAATTCTGAAAGGAAATTAACCCTTTAGGCCTAGGAGGGCATCCTTTTGGAGAAACAGACAAAATTGCAACAACAACAAAAGTACAAAATGGAGCTCTCCAAGAGATGAGCAGTCAAACCATTCACTGCACATGTTCAGGTCCAGCTAAGTAAGATGGACGGTATTTTGAATGGAAACAGTGGAGTAATCTACACGCAGTAGACAGTGTTCCTTGAAAAGCCCGGAGGTAGAGAGCACAATCTAGATTTAAAGAGTGCTGCTTTTACCAAAAGAACATTCTTTAAATCCCTAAGAAGGAAGAGCAGATTAGCTATTGAGTCACTGTAGAGCAATGTAAAAGTTAAATTCCCTTTCTACTTGAGAAATTACACAGATTTCTTCTCCCCCTCAACTTTCAGATGAAATGTAGGAGGTAAAGAGAAAAGAGGAGTATTTCACCTACTCAGTATTTCTATTGTTGATTCAATTTGACAGATGCATTCTACTTGTCTTGGGCACCTGGGTTATGACTAAGAGAGACTGTGATAGCTGACTCTGACTACAAGAGCTATATTTGGACCGTGTAGCAACAGAGAAGGAGAAGGGCTGGCTTGGGTGCTCTAAATGGTTGTAGTACAAGATAATTAGATGGAATTGTACACGGAAAAAATTTGTTAGAGTTACCAAAAATATTTCCTAACGAGAAGCCTGTTGTGCTCTGAAGTAGTCAAAGGGATGCAATGAATATTTCATCTCTTGAAACATTTAACAGAGAAAGGAATGCAGGAATAGAAAGTATATCTTAAAGCTATTTTCTGTTGGGTGAAGAGTAGGGATCATCCATCTTTCTGGCCTTTGTTTCTGCCTCGACTAACGGGGTGGAGAAAGTGATAGCACACAGAAGGCATTTCCCAACACCGAGGCCATAAGCCACATCCTCATAAGAGATCAAATCTTCGGATGTAAAGTGGTGGGGATAAATCTTTCTATGCCTTATGTAGTGAAAAAAATACATGTTTTGTACTTTTTCTGCTACTTAGTTTCCTTTAGCAGATCCTTCCTTTAGTATTTCTAGTTCTAGAAAAATAAGCAATATATTTTTAGTTTATTGATATTGAGGGGAGATAGTTTATGGGGATAAAGGAATAGCACTGGTGCTGTTCTGAGAATGAAAGTGATTAGGGGTGCCTTTTGTCAAAAGAAAAGAGTTTACCTAAAGAGAGGGTTACCATTCCAAAGAAAGAAAGAAAGCACGAGCTTTGAGGTTGGGATCTGCACAACACCGGAACAGTCAGTTAATTAATTCAGACTTTATACATCATAGTTTATTTATTTATTTTTTTATTTTCCTTTTAGCTGGTTGTTTGGCTTTTACTTTAACTCCCAGTGACGTGACCACTTAAAGACACAATTAGCTCCACTATCTCTGGGTATATTACGTAGCACTTTTCAAACCTGAGTGTGCATAGGATTGCTCATAGGGATTTTGCTAGATTGCAGATTCTGATTCAGTAGGTCTGGGGCAGGGCCTGAGAGTCTGCACTTCTGACAAGCTCCCAAGTGATGCTGCTGACATTGGTTTGTGGACTGCACTTTGAGCAATAAGGCATTACATCACAGCCTGCATTCTTCCGTGGATGCAAACCAGTGAAAGACATTCCCCTTATTCAATATACATGAAGGTATAAATAAAATGACACTGTGTTTCATATTCCTCTTGTATTTCCTAAAACCATGTCAAACTCTGATGGCATATTACAAAATCATTTAAATTCAGTGGTCCCCAACCCAGGCTGCACAGTGGAGTCATCTGAAGACCTCTTAAAAAATACAGATATTCAGCCCCTACCAAAGTCAATTGAGAATCTCTGGGAGGGAGGCCAAAACATAATTTTTCCTCCCAATCTTTTTATGAGAAAAAATTTTTTAAAGTTTATAGAAAAGTTGAAAGAATAGCACATTGATTATCCATAAACTTACCCTAGTTGAAAGAATAACTTTATGATTACTCATACACCCATATGCCTAGATCCATCAACTGTTAATATTTAGGCATACTTAAATTATTTGATTATATATTTTTCATTTATCTAAAGCAGCAGTTGTCAACCAAGGACATTTTCACCCTTTAGGGGATATTTAGCAGTGTCTGAAGACATTTTTGGTTGTCACGACTTAGGGAGGGGGACAGTTTGTGATACTGGTATCTAAAAGGTAGAGGCCAGGGATCTTGTTAAACATCCTATAATGCACAGGCCAGTGCCTCACAATGAGTTATTCAGCCCAAAATGTCAATAATGATGAGGTCGAGAAACCCTAATCTAAATATAATGATTAACATTGATCATTTGAAAGTAGCTTGAAGACATTTTTACTTACCACTCCTGAATACTTTAACATCTCCAAAAATAAGGCTGTTCTCCCACATAACCACGATGTCAATATCATGCCCGAGAATGAGCACTTCCTTAACATCTTTTAATGGTGAGTCCATATTCAAATTTTCTCACTTGTACCCTAAATGTTTTTTGCCAATTTTTTTTAAAAACCAGAATCCAATTAAATATTGTACATTGGATTTGTTTTATTTCTTTAGTCTTTTAAAATCTAGATCAGTCCTTTAAACTTTTTTAAAATTAAGTTGTTGAAGAGATCAATCCAGTTGTCCCACATTTAAGGTTTAATTTGATTGTTTCTTCTCGTTTTATTCTTTAACTTTCTTGTGTTTCATATGAAGTAGATGTTAGATGTGTATAAACGCTTGATTAGCTTCAAATTAAACATTTTTAGTGAGAATATTTAAGGTGGGGCTATGTACCTTGCATTGCATGAGAGAAGGAGCTACAAAATTCCTACTTTCTCTTCTAGCGGTGTTGCTAACTTTGATTACTTGGTTCAGGTGATGACTTCTCTCCATTTTAAGGTCCATTTACCACTTTTTGATCGGCAAATACTCTTGGGGATGGTTCTTTGACACCTGTGAATATCCCAGCCTCCAGTAGATTTCACTTTATAGCTTTAGCATCCACTGATGCTCCTTGCCAGAATCATTGGAGGTCAGAAAATCAGATTTCTTCATTTATTAATGATTTTTAAATTCCACAATCTCCATTTGTTAGCTGAAATTCTTCTATTAAAACAAACTCGTTCTGTTATCAAGGGGAGTGAACTATGGTTTCTTCTAAAGGGCAGGATAAATGTTTAATGCTTTCCTTTAGCTGCCACTTTTTGGAATACATTTCAGAATAAGGAGCTTACATGAGTGAGTCCTTAATAAGTCAGTAGGCAAGTACTGATTGAGTAATTAGTCCTAATATCAACTTTTCTGTGTCACAGACTGTGTCCCCAAATAGGTGAATATAGCAGGGGATGTCACAAACTTTACAATCAGAAAAAATAGAAAAGCTACAAGATTTTCTTTTTAATAGAGTATTTAGAGTATTGAAAATATCATGTATATTAATGTAATTTTTGGTATATTTAGATAGGAACTTCTTTTCAAGTTTCAGAAAGGGACTTATCTTTATAAAGATACTTGTACAATATCACCTGTTAGATGGAAGATGGATTGAAAGTCACCAAGTTGAAATCTATGCTTAATACCTCGGAGGATATTTGAATAGCCTGTTTAGTCTCTCCTGCAGCCATGGGTGGTAAGTGGTGTGTGAAAGCCAAACTCTTTTCAGACAACAGTTAAACAAATAATTCCATCAGGTTCTTGGATTAAAAAGACTGTTGTGTTTGGAAATCCTCATTTTCCACAAGGGAAAATGGACATATTATAGGAAGCAACTGGACCCAGGTTTGCTTCTTTGTTTTGAAACCTCCAGTTCTTTATTTCTGAGCCTAGACTCTCATCTAGGTTACTTTTCTTTAGCAGAGCAATTTTTCGTCCACTGGTGATTTTTAATTCACTTTGCTGTGGCACAGCAGATTCTTCCCAGGCCTATACCTGGGAACTTGGAAGGTCAAAGTTAGTTCTTTTAATTCATTGTCTCAGATCTGACAGTAAAAGAGAGCTCTGCCTTCAGTTCAGAACACGGTTAATTTGTTTTTATGATGAATAAATGGGCACTTAGCACCAAAAACTTGTAGGCTTCATCCAGATGTCTCAACACTTGAGGGAGCACATGGAACTGGTCACATGGAGGCTTCTGTTAACTGAATGCACAATCTGGAGAGAAGATGCATTTTTTTCAAGGTCTGGAAATTTTAACAGAATCTGGCAGTTCCTTGGTTTTCAAGATAATCCTGTCTCTGTTTCTGGTTAGGAGTGGGAGCGGAGATTCCAAAAGCGATGGTTTGGTGGCATGTTGAAATTGGGTGGAGATGTTGTCATGTTGGAGCTTGGAGCTCAAGCACAAATAAGCTTTGAGGGAGAAACCTGTGATTGTGTTACTCTTGGTCACTTAAGCTTCTAAGTGGTGTGGGTGTGATGAAGGAGAGAGCTGGGGAGAGAGAAAAAAGGGAAGGAGAAAATGAGTTCTGTGGACACAAAAGGAATTGGTTAATTCACTCGGACTTTCACTTTTCAAACAATTGTTTGTCTGGTTCTTCATCCTTGGCCAAGTGACTCCCTAAGGACATATTAATTCATTACTTTATCTTTTAAAGATGTGCCATCAAAACAACCATTTCTGAAGTTACAAAACCGTCTCCTCCGTCAGCCTTTGCTCAGTCCATGGGGCTTGATAAACGGCCTATTTTGTGTCCTAATGACTCAGCCAGGGCTGTGTTCTGTCTCTCAGGCTCATCCCTTGCTACTGGTGGCAGAGGAGCAGACTGTCACCAACTGTGCATGTTCACGCTATTAAAAACAAACAAACCAACCACTGAGCAAGTAACTTCTGAATTTTCTTTCCATTGAACTGAGAGACTTTATTGCCCCTTACAGAACAGTCAGAAATAGAAATAAAAAGGCCACTTTCAGATAAGTGTAACGCCAAGACTACTTTGACTTCTTGCTTGTTCTATTGAGTCAAAATGCTAATTTCACTAATTTTACCCTGAAATTACTGAGCCCTCTGACAGAATCAACCAGATAGGTTGGTAATTTAAATAGGTATTAACATATATAAAACATGAAAGAAGTACTTTGGTTGATGACAAGATTGTAGCTTTGAAACACTTCTGTCTCCCTTGAAAGAAATGCACTCTCCTTGGAGAAATTCACATATTTTAGAAATACCAAGGGGCTTGGGCTACTAGCTAGGAAGACCGAATACTTTCCTGTTACTTCTAAAAATATTTATATTTAATTATATACATAATACATTACCCATGAATATAATTATGTAGAATATTAAATACATAATATAAACACTTAAGCTTAGACCCTGAAATGCACAAATAGAAAGTTATGATCCAAAGAAGAAGCATCCTAAAGAAAGTCATAGAAAACAAAAATGACTTGTGCAAATTGCAAATTGATTGATGTTGTCTGTAAGTTCCACGTGGTCCGGCGATAGGATCCATAAGACCAGCCATAAGACAACTTTTTGAGTTGTAGATCATTATAAAGTTTCTCAGGAGAGCACCTCCACTTTTGTCCACCAGCTCTATTATTTTTTACTTACTTGATTACATGACTCATTAATTCAATAGGCATTTATTGGATGCCTACTGTGTGCCTAGCATAATGCCAGACTTAGAGGATAAAAAAAGCACGAAAAGACAGCCTCTTGGGGAATTTGTATTATATGGAAAAGACTGGTGTATAAGCTAGTAAATTGAATCACAAGCTATAGGTGCTACAATAGAAACAAATGCGTGGGTGGTGGAGGCTCAAACACAGGAGAAGCAAATTCTATTTCTTGATAAAACTATTTTGGAGAAGCACGGCAATTTGAAATTGCTCATTAGAGCTGCTACTATACCAAAACAGTCACCACGTCCTCCTGCTAGAGTAGAAACAGTCTTCTGCCACAGCCTGCTGCACGGGCAGAAGTGAGCCGTGCACATGTTTTTTTGTTTTGTTTTGTTAGATTTTTTCCTGTGCAAACGTCCACTTTCGCCTTTTCCTCTATATACTCCTGGAATTAACAGAGGTGCGAGGTCTCTGGCTGTAAAGTGAGGGCCACAGAAGAAGAAACAGCAAAAAATAAATAAATAAATAAATAAATAAACATCATTTGAAGGTGATTTAGGAATTAAAATTATGGTGAGGGGAAGTGGGATGCTGAAGAAGAAGCTGTAAACTAAGCTGCACAGGGCAGGCGAGATGAGGGCACTTTCTATTGTCCTGGCGGGCAAGGAGGTTTCGTGCCAAGTCGGCTCTATGACGCAATCTGTTAGGAATTCTCCCCATCTCAACATTAGATTAACACACAGGGGTTCACTTTCAAAGGGGTCCAGGGAAGCCAGGCAGCCTACTCACACAAATAAACAGGAGTCGTGAGTCTAAAATTCCCCCGAATGCTGAAAAACTTAGCTCCCTTTAATGTCGTTATGTATTTTAGCCATTTGAAACCAATTTATAACAGACATTAAAACACACATTAAAGTACTCTTGTCTTCAGTGGAGCTGGCACACAGCACTTCCCGTGTTAAACATTTCCAACAAGCTTCCATTTGCACAGCTCCCTGTGTTGGTGACGTTTCTGAGCCTCTCTTAAGTGGTTCCCTTCCACGGAGGCACGTCTCAGACAGGCAGCACGATCACAACCACCCCGGATTGCAGAAACCCGAGGAGTCCCTCAAATGCTTTCTCTGTGTTTAAAAAACAAGGAGCTTCTCAGTTCGAGGTACACAAATCAGCTTCCATTTTAGAGTTAGACATCTTCAGTTTATAACTGCTCATCAGTCTGAATGCCGCTGAGGACACCGTGAAAGTGAGGGGACTTTGGTGATTTCTTCTCTTGGGCCTCGACTTTCCACTAGTCTCAGAAGAACGCAGATGAATTTTCTTCTAGGGCTGCCTCCCTTCCCTCCCTTTCTCCTTCTCACTCTTCCTTCCCTCTAGTCTTCCTTTTTTTCCTTCCTTCTTTCACTCCCTCCCTCCCTTCTCTCCTTTCTTCCATCCTTCCTTCTTTCCTCTCTTGACTTCCTTTATCCTTTCCCATTCTTTTTCTCCATTGTACCACACAGATTTTCATTCATCATCCAATGAGAATGAAGGGCAATGCAGTTATTTTAATGAACATTTGAAGAAGCAAACTGAGAACTACTCAAATGGACATAGATCAAAAACTCCCCAAGCCTTTTTTCAGTTTTAGAATTTTTGTAGAAAGTAAAATGACACGTTCAAAGAACACAGCTGCACAATCTGTTTATGCTTAGAACAGAAATGCTGCTTCCAGGTGGGGAGTCCTCTCCAGCACTGAGCGCTCGGATCCATCTACTCCGTCCCAACTCTGCTTAAGATGGTGAGCAACGGGCCACAGGCAGTTGCCCTGCTGGCCCTTGTTTTGAGCAATGAACACTCTATCTTTCATTTCGTCACCTAACTGCCCTGAGAAGTCTCACTGCTCGAGGAGAAGATTTGACCTGCCGATCTCCACTAGTTTAGTGTTGATCCGTGTTCTCCTCATTTTACTTGCTGCCCCCTTCTGCAGCAGACATGGTGGCTGCCATCTCCTTACTGCACATGACTGGTGCAAGCCCACTTAGGACCTGTCATCCCTCCAGCAGTTATTGGTATCGGGGTGAGTAAGCCGAAGGCTGTTTGGGAGAGTGAGATGTAAGAAGAGGTTTAATCTGGGCTGCTAGGGAAGCGATTCCACCTACCACCTCTTGTGCCACCACGTGGACAGGAAACCCCATTGCCTCCATCGCTGCTGGCTGCAGTCTTAGGGCCACCAAGGAACCAGCGATAGGACAAAGCTGACACCCCGGTGAGCAGAGGAGAGAATCAGAAAGAAACGGTACATCATTCAGGCACTGGTTCAACCCACCTTGAATCATACCCCAGCCTCTGGACTTCCTGCTATGTGCAATAATAAATTTCCTCATTCAAGTCGATTTGATTTAAGATCTATCAAACAAAACCAGGAGCATCCTAATTGATACATTTTCTAATATAAGAAAAAAAAAACTCTTTATCTTCCCCCCTCTCTCCCTCCCTCTCTCCTTTCCTTTCTTGCATTATTTAAAACAATTTCTTCCATAGTATTGGCTAGTGATAAATAGCTAGGGTGACTGGTTCTCCTCATTTTCTTGGGATGAAGGAGTTTTTTGGGTTGTGGGACTTTCGGTGCTAAAAATGGGCTGATCCAGCGCAAAGGGGGATGTTCAGGCCCCCTTTAAGGTTAAGAAAAAGTTTGCATAAGCACAGCGAAGTCCACAAACTCCTGAAATTTGTGTGCTACTTGTCATGAGGACAAACTTTCTGTCAAAATCTGCAAAAGTGCTTCTTTTCCATTATTGAGAAACAAGACTAGAATAGGACTGGGCCCGAGAAATAGAACAAACGCTTGGGTTCTCGTTGCTAGCGTTGATGCTTCCCTCCCCTGACTCCCTGTGATGGACCACCAGGAATGTCATATGATTCAGAGAGAGAGAGGGAAGAAAAACAAGGAGGTAGAGAAAGAATGTGGACTCACCAAAGATCACCAAACAGCTAAATGGCTGATCTGAGGCAAAATTGGAGTCTCTTACCTGAAACTTGCTCTTTCCACCCTTTCAGAGACATGTGTCAGCTCTCTCCATACAATGTTCCCCTTTATTTCATTCCTGTCTATTCTAAGAAGAAAATATTGTCTAGTGATCGGAAGAAGCCAGGGAAGCTCCAGATTCTGTACCTGGATGATCTTGGGAATGTCTCTAATTTAATTTTTAATGCCGTTAATTCTGTCTTTCCCGTTGTAAATACACTTGCCTAAAAGCCCTTCCTGACCCAAATGCCTGTTAAAGACACATCTATGTTTTCTTCAAATATTTTATGGTTTTACTTTTTGCTTTGTATCTTTTCCCAGCGGTGAAAACAGGGCACTAATATTCGGTTTGACACTCACATTTAAAACTCATATTCCATTGCCTGCTTTCCTGCTTTGAACTCTGTATGGATGTCTAATGCACAAGACTGCAAAATTAACAGGTTCAAACATTCTGTTGGCTCTACCAGAAAAACATATACCACCCCCCACTTCCTACACTGTTACCCTCCTTCAGGATGGCGTCTCTTCTTGCCTCAATATCACAATATCTCTTGACGTCCCCACCTCAACCTTCACCCCCATGCCCAGAAGATTGTCCACACGGAGGCTGGGGGACTTTCAGATGCTGGGTCAAACCACACCTCTTCTCTGAAGCTTCCCAGGAAAGCCCCTGTCCCCAGCTGGCTTTATGTTTCTGCATAGCACTTATCATCATCCCATAACCTATATATTTTACTCCTTTATTTGCTTGTTACATGTCTTTCTTACCATTATAGAACACAAACCCATGAGGTCAGGGTTTTACTTACTGCTCTGTCACCAGCACTCGGCACGGTACCTGGCACAAAGGCATCATTCAGTAAATACCTATTGAATAAATGAAAATAATTTTGCCATTCTAAATCCTCCAAAGGCTTCCTCCTTTGTGCAACATGAACACTAAGTAATGGCCTAGGAAACCCTACCTTAACCGCCTCCCCACCCCAATCCCCAAGCCACCCACACTCCTCCTCCTTTGCTCCCTCAGCTGTGACACAGGACTCCTCACAAGTCTGGGGCGTGCCAAGCAGCCCCCACCTCACGGCTTTGATCTGTCTCGGATTCTTCCTCCTGCCGTTGGGGAGCTCCTGTTGCAGACATCTGCCCAGCTTCCTCCTTGACTTCCTTCAGCTCTCTGCTCACATGACACACATCAGAGCCTTCCCTGACCACTTGGCACAAAATAACTTCCCCCACCCACACTTCCCATTCCCCTCGGCCAGTATCCTCTTTTTCTATGGCACTCCCGTGATCTTGTGTATTGTCTCTTCATTGGTCTTGCCACACCCCTAGTATGCAAGCTTCATGTAGGGAGTAATGTTGTTCTATTGGCTGCTGTATTCTAGGCTGGCATAAAGTAGTTGCTCAATAAATATTTCTTGAATGGATGAATGGATGAAGAATGAATGGTTTTGTATGGTCCTTTTAGTTATTACTCTTTGCCATTAACATTTATTGCAAATATTTTTCTCAGTTTCACATCTGACTTCTAATTCTTTGTGGCATCTTTATGTGGAGCAGTAATTTAATTTTTAATGCATTTAATTCTATCTTTTCCTTTGTAAATGCACTTGCCCGAAAAACCCTTCCTGACCCAAACACCCATTAAAGACACACCTATGTTTTCTTTAAGTATTTTATGGTTTCACTTTTTGCTTTTTATCTTCTAAGATTATCTGGAATTGGTTGCCTTATGTGAGTTATTAATTTAAATAGATTATTTTCTAAAGAGCAATTTCTGTATAGTATAATGAATGTGTTGATTAGGATTATTGACTAATTCAGCCAATACTTATTTTATCTGTCTGTTTCTATCTTTCTATTCATAGATAATTCTGGTTTATTTATTCTATCCATGTGTACTTAGGATATTATTTTAATCATTATAATTTTACAATGTGATTTAATAATTGATAGAAAATACTGTTATATTATTTATACAAATTTTTTTTCTATTTCCTCTTAATTTTTAGGCTAATTCTAGAATTATATCAGCAAAATTCTAAAACAATGTTAGTAAAACTGACTTAAAATGTGTTGAACATCATTATTTGCTAGAGAAACAGTGAGCTCATCACAATACTCTAATATATATTGTGATTCAAGTGATTGTTTTAATGTAAGATGATCATTTTTGGTAAAGGTGTAATCTGACACTTTCTCCTCTGTAAAGTTACCATTTTTTCCTCTTGTACTTAGTAAATATTTGGAGTGTGATGCACTGACACTGTGGAATTATATTGTTTCTACTCAAACTTTTGCTAAATGATTTCCTCATCCGCTGGTGGATTTTGCCAGCAGCGATTCTTACTGCGGTGTTGTAATGGTGACTTCCCCTTTTCTTTCTGCATTTATTGATTAGAATTCTTTAGTGAGGTGGTTGTCCCTTTTCTCCCATTTATTTATTCAATTATTAGTTATGATGGTAAGGACTCAGATATTTATTTTAGTCTATGGATTGCAATCCAATACTATTGTTATTTATTTTGTTACTCAAGTTGGTCCGGCTTTGTCCATCAGAGCCTTTAAGTTGACTCCTTTGCCCTTTTGACAAGCCCCCATCTTTTATAACACTTTTTTACTCTCTGATACCACGAGATTCCCAAGTTGATCTTATATTTTTTATGACCTAGCCCATTTCTCCAAAGGAAGATGTGGCTAATTCTTAATTACTCAACATTTATTAAATAATTTGCAGATTGTGGATTTATTTTTTTTTCTCTATTCACAATCATTTTTAGACTATAGAAATGTTGATTATCCTACCATGACAGAGATAAATAGTTTTAAGAATCAGAAAGAATATCAATTTTTATATTGCCTTAATTTTTTTGTATTTTTAAGTAATAAGTTTGGTAAAATGTAAAATGATTCTTAGAGATTCCTTATGAATACTAATGATCTAAGCTTATAATTTCTATAAATGATCAGACCTCTGCTGTCTCTATGCCACAGCATGAGCTGCAAGACACCCCGTCTTCCCCATGTCTCTCCCTCACCCACTCTGCTTTGCTCGAACAGTGCTGGCGGCATCTCTGTGGACCTAAGGAGCTCCCTAACACTATTCATAAACAACTGACACTGAAGCAGTCCAATCCCCTCATTTTACAGATAAGCAAATTGGAGCTGAGAGTGAAATGAGTGCATAAGCTCACAGAGTTAGTCAGTGACCAAGTTAGGAACAGAGCCCTGTGTCTGAAACCCATTTTAAGCTCCATTACACGCTGCTGAAGGAGGCAGGATTATTTCAGGTTCTAAATGTCTGAGTAGAGTAAGCCAATAAATATAAGTAAAAACGGACAGAATTCACATTCAACAATAAACAAAGAAAAACTCCATTAATGATAAAACAAACACCTTTGGAGAAAACATTTTTAAATAGATATTGAACTTGGAATAAAGCCCGTGGATGATGCAAGCATTGCAACTCTATCATGTACTCCACGTGGGGCTCTCAAAGCTGTAAAGTAGTATGTTACATTTGGCAAACTGCAATCCTATATTCTTCAAAGGCAGGTTCATTTGTCCTGGTGGTTTCTAATATGAAGTAGTATCATTAAGATCCCTGCAGGAAAAAAAAAATATGTACCCAGACATAGTTTCCTACTGTGGACTGATTTTCCCACCATCCTTCTAAGGTTGCTGAACTCAGTTTTGCTTCATAGCCTCATCTTTCAGGTGATCATATGGAATCCAAACTAGAAGTTTCATCTCAGTGGCAAACATGTCCCAGAGTTCCTGTTTTTCCCCCTCACCACCTTTTTAAAAGCTAATATCTTCATAGCTTATTTTTGGACCAATGTCTTCAATTTTGCTCTAATGTCCCTTTAGTGGATATGGCATTTTATTTTTAATACCATATTAATTCCATTCAGAGAACAAACTATAGTAATCTGTTATGAATTGGTAAAGGTGTGATAGAACTAGCAAGGGCTGGGAAATGATAAAAGAGTATTTCTCCAGGGTAAATAAAACACTACTTAAAGAAATGCATATCTTCAGGAATATTCATAAACCTTCAGTTAAAAGCTCTTATTTATGTGGCTAAAAGGAGAGAAGGAAAATAGTGGTATTATTTTAAGAGTGCACTTTAGACCATTAAGCCAAATAAAGAAAGTCAAATCCGAAAACAAAATAAAGCCGTGACTTGTGACTTTGGCTATTTGCACATATGATTAATGATTTATTTAGTGCAAAGCAAAGTATCTAAAAAGTTCTGGCTTGCATTTTTATGTAGGCAGAGTAAGAATCCTCAAAGATGCCCCCACACTAATTCCCAGAACATGTGAATATGTTCTGTTATGTGGCCCAGGGGAATTAAGGTAGCAAGTGGAATTAAGGTTGCTAAGGTGCTGAACTTAAAACAGGGAGATTTTCCTGGATTATCCAGACAGGCCCAGTGTATTCACAAAGTTCCTTTAGAACGGAAGAGAGAGGCAGAAGAGGAGATCAGAGTCAGAGAGAGACTCGAAGATGCTACACTGCTGGCTTTAAAGATGGAGGAAGGGTCCACAAGCCAAGTAATGTAGGTAGTTTCAGAAGCTGGAAAAGACACAGAAATGGAGCCTCCCCTAGAGCCTCCAGAAGGAATGCAGCCTTGCCAACACCTTAATTTTATTCCAGTGAGATCCATTTTACCTTCTGACCTCCAGAAATATAAGACGATAAGTTTACGCTGTTTTAAACCACTAAGTTTATGGTAATTTGTTATAGCAGCAATGGGTAATGAATATAATTTGAAACAAATTCTTACATATGATAGAAAAAAATCTATGCATGGGTAATGATTATGAAAGTGGTTTAGGGATTTAGGAAATGAATGATATTTGAGAACTTGAAAGACTATCATCTGAGAATGTGTGGTATCCAAAGAAGGGAAGAATATACTCCAAAATTTAGAAAGCAGAACTTCTAAAAGTTTAGTGAAAAGTTTGCATTACTCCATAACATGAAGTTTTGAAAGGAAATATAACTTTAGAAGGTTGGAAAGTTCTCAAAAGATGTAATTATGACTGTATAATCCTATAGATTGAATTGTATGAAGCTACAGAAGGCATGCTTATCAAATATGTAGATGGCATGAAGCCTGGCAAGAGAATGAACACATTGTATGTCAGAACCAGAATTGAAACAACAAAAAAAATCTTGTCAGTCTGTAGCAATGGGATGAATCTCTAAAAAGATAGAAGTTAACAGGGATTAACATAAGATCTTACACTTGGGTCCAAAAACTCAACTGCCCAAATGCAGTTGGAAGTGATGTAGCATAGCAGCATGTGATAAAACGACTGTTGAGTTTTAATAAACCAAAAAGTTGAAGAGATATGATAATGGAATAATAGAAGTGCTAAAGATTCCAAAAAAGTTTTTTTCTACCATTGTCTGCTGGTCAGCTCCTATAAGGCAATTGACTAGTTTTGGATCTGTTATGAGAAAGGAATCAGTAAAGCAAACATGTATGACACTAAGTGATAAGCCATGGTTAAAGATATTGGGGGTGTTTATTCTGAAGAAGAAATAACTCCAAATTAAGGGTGAGGAGGGTAATGATAGATCCCTTCAAATATTTTAAGAACTTGTGAGTCAAAGGTGTTAGGTTTATTGTAATTGGATCTAAAGGTCAGAAGTAGGATCAGTGAGTAGAAGCCCCAGGAAGATAGAACCCAATTCAATATAAAGGAGAAGCTACAATCATAGTTGTCTAAAACTCAGATAGGCTGTTTGAAGAGGGGGTTCCCCATCAGTGGGAATGTCCAAACACAAATTAAACCACCACTTAGTAGAGAATTGTAAAATATATTCAAACAGTGAAAAAAAATGTAGGTCAATTTAACTTACAGTTTCTAATGCTATGCCTGAGGACTATGTTGAGAAATAATTATTATAGGAGACTTGTTTTAATTCAGTTTTTACAGGAGCAAGATTAATTTGTTGGTTACTACAGGTTGAGCATCTCTAATCTAAAAATCAAAAATCCAAAATGCTCCAAAATATAAAACTTTTTAAGTGCTGATGTCCACATCTGACAGTTTTGCTTTCTGATGGTTCAATGTACCCAAACTTTGTTTCATGCACAAAACTATTTAAAGTGTTGTATTAAATTACTTAAATGAATTTTGTGTTTAAACGTGGGTCTCATCCCCAAGATATCTCATTATGTATATGCAAATATTCCAAAATCCAACAAAAATTTGAAATCCAAAACACTTTGGGTCCCAAGCATTTCAGATAAGGGATATTCAACCTGTGTATCTATATCTTGGTAATAAGAAACTCTGTTATATCCAGGCTCCTGGTTGATACAACGTGAAAAGTTCTTCTAGAAAAGAATAGAAAAGAACAAGTTTTGGGGAGCTTTGTTAAGATTTGTTGTCTAGTTATGTCAACTTGGTTACGCCATGGATCCCAGGTTTTGGTCAAATACTAGTATAGATATTGCTGTGAAGTATTTTTTAGATATGATTAACACTTGAATCAGTAGACTTTGAGTAAAACACATCATCCTTTATAATGCGAATGTGTTTCATCCAATCAGCTAAAGGTCTTAAGGGCTGCCCTGAGCAAGAAGGAATTCTGTCTCCAGACTTCCTCTGGGCTCCAGCTTCCAGTTCAGCCTTCCCTGACCTCCAGTCTGTTGGCCTGCCCTGCAGATTTTGGATTTGTCAGCCCCCACAATTTCATGAGCAAACTCCTTAAAATAAATCAGCTTCTCCCTATATCTATTTTATCTGTATCTATATATCTGTATCTATATCCTACTTGCTCCATTTCTCTGGAGAACACTAATTAATATAGCCATAATTTCCACAATCTCTTGTGCTATCCACTCCACTTTCCCCCTTCGATTTCTATCCTTGAAATATACTTTCCTCTGGGGTAAGATCTAGTATGCTCCCTCAAAACTTCTTGTGTCAAAGACACTTCAACTTCTCCTCTCACTTCATAACCACACTTTGTGTAATGCTATCAGGAAATTTGCATGTTAGCACGTTTTGAAAAAACTGATTAGCACATATCTTCCTATCAAGAAAATGGAATCTATGATAAACTCCTTAAAAGCCTCATCCAGAATTTGTTGTAAGGATTATTAAAATTAATATATGTAAATTAGCTTTTTAGACAAATCCTACTGCATTTTAAAAAATTTTCTTTTGTCTTTCTTCATTCTCAAACTTACAAATATGTCATCTACCTCACTGAAGAATTTACAGGGTATAAATCAATTTGGGAAAATTCAACAATTGAATGCTGATTAGAGAAATCAGAATGGATTTTTGAAGGAGGTAGAAAATGTGTTTATTGTTAAATGGAGGCTAGGAGTTCAATAAATAAATATCCAAGGAGAGGACATTCTAGGAAACTATAATAGTAAATAACATTCATTTATTTCCTATTGTATTTGGCCCCAGAGTAGTTATATAATGTGTTAGACACCATATCAGCACTTTTCTAGCATGAACTCATTTAACTCTGTAAGAGGTGTTCTATTAATAGCCCCGTTTTATAGATGCAGAAACTGAGGACTTGAAAGGTAAGTAAATGATCCAAGGTCACATACTACAAGAGTGATAGAGCAAGCACTTGAATTCTGAGTGTCTAATTCCAAAGGCAAAGCTCTTAATTATCATATGGTAATGCCTCTTAAATTGAGAAGAATTATTAGATCAGTGCCTGGAAGTGAGAAAATGTGGGATGAGTTTTTAATGTGACTGAGAAATAGCATGATTAGACTTCATGGCATAAGGCACTATGGCAGACCAGATGTTAAGAAATACATTTCCTGGTACAAGATAACTAAAATTCTGGATTAAATGTTAAAAAGAATTCAAATAAATGATTGAGATGATAAATGGATTCCCTTAAGGATAGCATTCATTAATCTGGAAAGGTAAGCAACTCTGGCCATGGTTGGTATTGACCCTGGGGATATCTGCCAAAGCCTGGTGGCCTAAAGTCTAAGTATTATTGGTTTATACATGTTGGGGACAGGAAACAAAGCTTTAGGCTGGAGCAGGACAGAAGCTAGATAACTATAGACTTCTGCACAAAAGTCAAACACCTGATGGGTGATGCGCCCAACGATTGACAAAAAAAAGTTAAAAGTAGGGATATTTGCTGTTTAGTCTTGGCTCTGGATGAAACAGGGAAAATAACAAAAGTCTTTCCTGAAAAATCATAATTATGAACATATACTCATTGAATAGGAACTAGAATTCAAACATCTGTGGAAGCTAGGAAACCCCAAAAGGTGGTGGAGAAAACTGTGTCTATGAGGCCAAGAAACTGAACAAAGCTTTTAATCATTTTAGGAAGCTTACCAAAAGGATAGTAATCCCAGAAAATATTCCAGACTTCGAATTAAGAAATTTAAAGGGCTATACTTTAGGACTAATGTCTAGATAGAATAAGATTAGTTTTCCCAATGAACACAACACATTTCAAATTAGCTTAATATCAGACCACATGAGGTGATCTGCTTTTATCCTGACACCTGCAATAATTAAAAACATATCCTCTCTAGAGGGAAAATATATTTTCAAGAGCTTCAATTTATCTCTTTAATTATTTATCATAATGTTTGACTTTCCATAAAAGAAAGTTACCATGCATATCGTGAAACAAAATAATTGACCAAAAACTAAGAGAATAAGTAGACATTAGAATAAAATCTAAGATCAACTGACAAGTTGGAATTAATAGATGCAGACTTCAATATAACGATTAGTATATGTTCAAGAAATTGATGGAAAAATTTAATAGACAATTAATTCTAATGAATGATTAAAATGGAAATTCTAGAATAGATAATTATTACAAGTAAGAACTCAGTAGACAAATTAAGAGCAGAACAATTTTAGCTAAATAGAGGATTAGTGAATTGGAAAATAGGACAGTAGGATATATACAGACAGAAGAACAGAGAAACAAATGGATAGGAAAAGCAATCTAAACAAAAACAATCAAACAAAAAAAACCTCAAAACTATTAGGAGAGGCATGTGGGACATGGAAGAAATGTCTCATCTAAGTGCATTTGAAGTCCCAGAAGCAGAGGAGGAGAATGTTGCCATTTTTGAAGTGATACTGACCAAGAATTTTCCAAGGTTACAGATCAGAATTTTCCTAGATTAAATACCCAGAAGTGGAATACATGCTTATGTTCACATAAAAACCTGTACGTGGATGTTTATAGCAACTCTACTTACAAATACCCCAAACTGAAAACAACCCAAATGTTCTTTGATGCATGGTTAAACAAACTATAGCGTATCCACACCATGAAATACTAGTTAACAATAAAGAGAATTATTGATGCACACAGTAATATGGATGAATCTCAAATGCATTATGCTGAGTGAAAGAAGATAGCCTCAAAAGATTACATACTGGCTGGACGCAGTGGCTCAAGTCTGTAATCCTAGCACTCTGGGTGGCCAAGGTGGGAGGACTGCTTGAGGTCAGGAGTTTAAGACCAGCCTAAGCAAGAGAGAGACCCATCTCTACAAAAAAATAGAAAAATTAGTCGGGCATGGTGGTGTATGCCTGTAGTCCCAGCTACTCAGAAGGCTGAGGCAGGAAGATCACTGGAGGCCAGGAGTTTGAGCTTGCAGTGAGCTATGGATGACGCCACTGCACTCTTCCCTGGTGAGAGAGCGAGAATCTGTCTCAAAAAAAAAAAAAAAAAAAAAAGGATTACATACTGCATCATTCCATTTGTCTGACTTTCTGAAAAAATAAAACTATAGTGATAGAAAACAGATCGGTGGTTGCTTTGGGACAGCAGTAGTAGAAGTATGTGACTACAAATGGACAGCAAGAGAGATTTGAAGGATTACCTAACTGTTCTGCATCTTGTCTGTAGTGGTGGTCACACGAATCTATTCACGTGTTAAAGTTCATAGAACTGTGCCCTAGAAAAGGTCAATTTTACTGTATGTTAATTTAAAAAATAATACTGAAAATAAAAGAAGGCAAAATTAATTCTTTAATGAGAAAAATGAAACAAACTGATCAAGAACTAAAGAAAGCAAGAACAAAAACAATAAACATATTTAATGGAAAATATCCAAAGAATTTTTAAAAGTTAATTTTTTAATTAAAAATTTTTAAAGATCACAAATGTTTAATATCATGTCTTCTATTAAATATTGTAATGGGGAAAATCCTAGCAAACCCAAAAAGACAAACAGAAAAATTAGAAGAATTGACAAAAGCAAACTAGCTGTCTGTATAGCAGTAATGATCAGAAAGAAAATACAATTTCAAAAGTTAACATTTTAAAATAGCAATAATAATGTCAAGTGCTTCAGAATAAAGTTTCCATATAACCTCATCATTCATATAACTCAAAAAATTAAATCCAAGGCATACATGAGAGAGGAGCCCAATAAATGGAGAGATACACCATGTTCATAAAAGCAGACTCAGTGTCATGAAAAGGTTCATTCTCTCCCTATACTACTTATGGATTCAATGCAATGGCAATTTAAAATTACTTACAGGACCTGTATTTTTATTTTGTCTTTTTCTTTTATCTTGCCAGTCTGATTCTAATATTTACATGTAAAAGCAAAGGGCCAAGAATAAGACTTGCCTTCTGAAATAGCAAAAGCTGTTTTCTACATAGAGTAAATAAAAGGGTAGAATTGGTGCAAAGATGTACAAATGGACTAATAAGAAAAATAGAAGCTGAAAAACAGATTCATACATACATATATATGATGGGGAAAAATGAGATAATCAATAAATGAAGCTGAGACTTTCTCAAGACTGATTGTGTCCTACTGTGCAGAAATAAACACAATGGTAGGTGAAATAACATGGATATTTGTCCAACACTGTATAACAAAAGCCAATTCCAGGTTCATTAACTACTTACATGTAAAGGCCAAAATTTTAAAACTTTTGGGAAATGCCATAGGAGAAGTTCTTAAAAACTAACTATAGAGAAAAATTTCTTCAAGAAAAAACTAACTTTTAAACTATCAAAGATAAAGATTGATAAATTTTACTGCAAAAGACCTAACAAGAAGGAAATGACATGGGGCAAACAGAGAAATTTATGTAACACATATAATTGATGCATTTTGTTAATATATAAGCATAGGTAAAGTATATTGACAGAAACATTATAAAGCAAATGAGGAAAAAAAAAAAAACCACTCAATAAAGCATCTATGTTTGACCTGCTGGCAGAGAGGCTTAACAAAGTACCTAGAGATCATGTTCATAGACTTTAGATAATGATTTAGTAATTCCCTTAAAAAAAAAAAGAAAGAAAATGTGAAATGCTGACTTAGAATAATGAAGTCTTATAGATCATCAAAATTTTAAAAATTATGCTATTTAAAACTTCTTCCTTTGTTTTTTGCAGCAACAATATCTTTTCACTGAAAAACTGCACCATTTAACCCCCTTTTTATTCACTAACATCTTTAAACAGATAGGAATATATGAATATCCTGGGCTCTTCTTTAGAATAGCTTTGTTTTGGTTATTAACTTACTTACTCATCTGTAAAAGATATTCACTAACAGCAAAAACCAAAAGGAAAGCATAATAAAAATAAACCTCTTGGCCGGGTGCGGTGGCTCACGCCTGTAATCCTAGCACTCTGGGAGGCCGAGGCGGGTGGATTGTTTGAGCTCAGGAGTTCGAGACCAGCCTGAGCAAGAGCGAGACCCTGTCTCTACTAAAAAAAATAGAAAGAAATTAATTGGACAACTAAAAATATATAGAAAAAATTAGCCGGGCATGGTGGCGCATGCCTGTAGTCCCAGCTACTCGGGAGGCTGAGGCAGGAGGATCGTTTGAGCCCAGGAGTTTGAGGTTGCTGTGAGCTAGGCTGACGCCACGGCACTCTAGCCCAGGCAACACAGTAGGCTCTGTCCCCTAAAAAAATAAATAAATAAAATAAACCTCTTATAAAAGACAGTGAAAACTATAAAATACTGTTAGTAAATATAAACATGTTTAATCGTATGGTGTATAAACTTATAAGGTCATGTAGAACAATTTAAATAAATGGAAATATCCATGTTTCTGAATGATTTTGAATATAAAGATATTAAACTTTCCAAAATTATCTATAAATTTAATATAACTTCAATAAAATATAACAGCTTATTCTAATATATCTAACAAGATATTTAATATCATAATACTTATGAACAGGTAAGAGAAGTTTTAAAATAAGGCATTGCTCTACCTTCTTTTCAGTATGCAAAGATCTGTTTTGTCTAATTCTACCTTGTTAATTATACCTTTGGCATTCTTTCCATTTTCATTTATTTTAGATGACTTAATATGCCAAAAGCTGATAGAAGAATGTTAAGAATCTATGTCAACATTTGGGTTTCTGTCACTTCTTCCTTGTGTATCCCACAGATTTTGCTTTATATATCTTGTTCCTATTTTACTAAACACATAAAGGTTTAGGATTTGTATTTTCATTGGGAAATGCATCTTTTTATTGAAAAACTTTGTATGTGTCCTATATAATGCTCCCTTGTGTTGCTGGGGTAAAAATTTTTTACTGCATATCTCTGTTATATTTTATAGGTTTTTTTTTTTTTTTTAAGATTTTCTAATCCAGATTTATTTGTCAACTTTGTCTCTCCTTTCTAAATGTTTCCATTTTAGGTTTGAACAGACTGGAACATGTTTAAATTTTTTAGTACATTTCTCCAGTGTCTTCATCAGTAGGTCTCTTTAGTTTTGGACTACTTATTTGTAAATTTGAGTTTTTGATTCTCTTGAAGAAAGACATTTGCTTGAAATTTTCATATATATTAAACAAAAGTGAATGGAATTTTCCTTTTGTCTTTAATATGGGTTGATCTATGTACTTTCTCATTTCTAATTTACTGATAACCAATTTATTCACAAGCAGGTTGCTTTTTTCATTAGTGTTTAGAAAGAACAAATTTTTAGACATATTTATTAATTTTATTGCTTTGATGCCTTTTATTTATTTGTTCTGACCTTTATCCTTTATTAAATCTTTCCTTCTATTTATCTTTGGGGTATTTTTCTATTTTTTCTTAAGACTTTAAGTAGGTATTTAATTCCTTTCTTTTTCTTTTTTGAAAATAAACATGTCCAGCATTTTTGTTGTAGTAATTCCTCCTAAGTTTTGATCTGTAAGCTTTAAATTGGAATTATTTCTTCAAAATATTTAGTTATTGTGTTCTTTCCATCTTCGTTTGACCTTGTTGCTCTTTAGGACACATTTGTTTGTTTCAACATAATTGGAGATTTTTAAAATTTTTCATTATCATGCATTACATATTACATATATTATGTGTGTATTATATAATCCGTTGCTAGACAAAATATATGATTTTAAAAAATTTATTCAGACTTTTCATGGCCTAAGACAGTATGGATTTTTATAAATCAGACATTGACACTTGGAAATAAAGCATATTCCCTGTTTTGTGATCTAGAATTAGATTAAGTTTATTGAGTATTATTGTTCATAATCAACATGCCTTTGTTTATTTTCATTTATACATTGAAAATAAATAACTAGTGGTCTTCCTCAGAGGGGAGAAACTAATATTTTGTTTTTACAGACCCAGGCTTCTTCCACTACAGGTAGAGTAAACCATTTTGTGTCCCTCTGTGTTTTGGAGCTAGAGATAAAATGAACCAGTTAGCCACGGTTCTCCCACATCCTGGAGGTTGAAGGACTTTGCAGGGACTTCTGTGGGGTAAATGTGGAGCATGCACATTTCTTCCTGTGGCTTTGGAATCGTCCACAAGAAGTTTTTATGCTGGAGCTTAGCAAAGAAGGAGAGAGGGAACTATTTCATCCCATCTCAGTAGCAGCAGCCCTGGCGAGCCTGCCTGTGCGCTCTGGAGCAGGCAGTGAACTTGTAACAGCAGGATGTCTCTGAGACTTTCCTGTATTCTGCCTCTTTAGTTCAGCATTAAATGTAGTTTTCATAGAGAGCAGGAATCACTAAGGAACCACTGTTCTGGATCCTTCTCAATGGTTGCACATAGTAGGTACTCAACAGATATCAATAAACAGAATAGGTCTGTATTAAACTTCACTCTACTTTTGCAGTTCTAGGACCATTTGGACATATGAGTCACAAGTGGCTAATCATTATTTTCCATTATTGCCATTATTATTGGGGAATAAATGCTAGTCCCCTGTGATGTAATAGCAAGGCACATATCTGGCAGATGTAATACTGATATTTTTGTGTGTCATGCTAGTTGTATTTTCTAATGAATAAAACATGTCATTTTACAATGGACACCTCAAAACTCTGGAGAACTTTAGCAACATTTAAATTAATAGTTCTATATTTTCTCAGATATCCTCTGACAGTTTAAAATTTTCTAAGCACATTTCAGAGGATACGAAGATGTTGATGGAGAATTTTATCCCACATATTTGCTTCTAGATTACCAAATATCACCCTTTTTTATGGTACACAACACTCCAACTGGTAGAAACTCTCCCACCAGACTCTGAGCTACTTGAGGATCAGGAGAAGCCCTTTATTGAGGTTTGATGTGTGCGAGAAAATCACAACCTTGAGACTGTTCTGTTCCTCCTTTGGAGCCCCATAGCCAGGAGGTGGGGGATTCCATTGCACAATCGCTTTTATGGAGCTGACACAGCAAACATTCAGTGAGTTTTGTTCTGTATTTGTTGTGTGGCCATGATGAAAAATCCTGCCCAATCTGGGTTATCATTTCTCTACTCCTGAGATCAGCACTTGTCCAATGCAACTATTATTCCTTTTGTTGCTTATGCTTTTTTGTGTTATAGCTAAGAATCTTTTGCCAACTCCAAGGTTATAAAGATTTACCCCTATGTTTTTTTCTTAGAGTTTTATAGTTTTAACTCTTACATTTAGGTCTTTGATTTATTTTAAATTAATTTTTATATATGGTGTGAGTGACGTAAGGGTCCAAATTCATTCTTCTGCATATGACTATCCACTTGTCCTAACATAATTTGTTGAAAAACATTTCTTTCTCCATTGAATGGTCTTAGCGCCCTTATTGAAAATCAGTTGACTATTGATTTGTGAGTTTATTTCTGGAGACTCAATTCTATTCCACAGATTTAATATGTCTGTCTTTGTGCCAGTACGATGCTGTCTTGATTACCATTGCTTCGTACTACTTTTGAAATAAAAAAGTGTGACTCTTCCTACTTTCTTCTTTTTCAGGATTGCTTTGGCTATTCTAAGTCTCTTGCCATTCCACATGGATTTTAGAATCAGCTTGTCAGTTTCTACAAATAGGTCAGCTGGGATTCTGACAGGGATTGTGTTGAATCTATAGATAATATAGGAAGAATTAACATCTTAACATTAAATATTTCAATTCATGAACATAAGATATTTTTCCGTTTATTTAGATCTTCTTTATTTTCTCTCAACAAAGTATGAGTTTTGGACTTCTTTTGTGTAGTTTATTCTTAAGTACTATAGACTTCCTGATGCTGTTGTGAATGGACTTTTCTTAATTTCATTTTCAAATTGCTCATTGGAAGTGCATAAAAATGCAATTGATTTCTATGTATTGATCTTGTATACTTCAACCCTGATGAACTTAATAGTTCAAGTAGCTTTTTGACCATTCCTTTGAATTCTATTGTAAGATTATATCATCTGTGGAAAAACATCCAGTCTTTTACCATTAAGTATTATGTTAGCTGTGGTTTTTCCATAGATGTCCTTTATTAGATTGAGAAAATTCCACTCTACTCCTAGTTTGCTGGTGTTTTTATCAAGAAATGGGTTGGATTTTGTCAAATGCTTTTTCTTTGTCTATTGAGATGATCATGTGATTTTCATTTTTTATTCTATGGATATGATGTATTACATTAATTGATGTTTAGATGTTGAATGAACCTTTCATTCCTAGGATAAATCCCACTTGATCATGGTGTATAATTCTTACGTGTTGTTAGATTCAGTTTGGTAGAATTTTTTGAGGATTTTTGAATCCATATTGTTGACCTATAGTTTTCTTTTCTTGTGATGTCTTCATCTGGTTTTCGTATCAGGGTAATAACACTGTCCTCATAAAATGAGTTGGGGAGTGCTCCTGTTTTATTTTCTGGAAAAATTTGTGAAGAATTGGAATCTTTTTTAAATGTTTGGTTGAATTCAGTAGAGAAGCCATGTAGGCTTGTACTTTTCTTTGTGCACAGTTTTTTGATTATTAAATCAATCTGTACACTAGTTATAGTCAGATTGTCTGTTTCTTTTGAATCAGTTTCAGTAGTTGTGTTTTTCTAGGAATTTGTTCACTTGCTCCAAATGATCTAATTTTTTAATGTACAATTGTTCATAGTATTCATTTATAACCTCCTCCTCCCCCTGTTTTTTAGTTCTTCTGAAAGGTTGGAAGTAATATCCCCTCTTTCTTTTTTTTTTTTTGTGACAGAGTCTCACTTTGTTGCCCGGGCTAGAGTGAGTGTCGTGGCGTCAGCCTAACTCACAGCAACCTCAAACTCCTGGGCTCAAGCGATCCTTCTGCCTCAGCCTCCCAAGCAGCTGGGACTACAGGCATGCGCCACCATGCCCGGCTAATTTTTTCTATATATTTTTAGCTGTCTAATTAATTTCTTTCTATTTTTGGTAGAGACGGGGTCTCGCTCTTGCTCAGGGCGGTCTCGAACTCCTGAACTCAAACAATCCGCCCGCCTCGGCCTCCCAGAGTGCTAGGATTACAGGCGTGAGCCACCGCACCCGGCCCCTCTTTCATTTTTGATTCTAGTAATTTTAGTATCTTGCTTTTCTTTGTCAACTAACTAAAGGCTTGTCAATTTTGTTGATCTTTTCAATAATTTCTCTATTGTTTTTCTATTTCTATTTCATTAATTTATCATTTTTTTCCTTCTGTTTGCTTTAAGTTTATTTTTCTCTTCTTTTTGCCAGTGTCTTAAGGTGGAAGATTAGGATACTGATTTAAGATCTTTCTTTTTTCTTAATATAAGCTTTTGCAGCTATAACTTTCCCTTTAAACACTTTAGCTGTATCCTACAAGTTTGGTATGTTCTGTCTTCATTTTCATTCATCTTGAAGTATTTTCTGATTTTCTTTTTGTTTTCTTCTTTGACCCACTAGGTATTTTTGAGTGCGTTGTTTTATTTCCACATATTTGAGAATTTTTTCAAAGTTTTTTTTTGAGACAGAGTCTCACTCTGTTGCCCTGGCTAGAGTGAGTGCCATGGCATCAGCCTAGCTCACAGCAACCTCAAACTCCTGGGCTCAAGTGATCCTACTGCCTCAGCCTCCCGAATAGCTGGGACTGCAGACATGCGCCACCATGCCTGGCTAATTTTTTCTGCATATTTTTAGTTGTCCAGATAATTTCTTTCTATTTTTTTTTAGTAGAAATGGGGTCTTGCTCTTGCTCAGGCTGGTCTCAAACTCCTGAGCTCAAAAGATCCGCCTGCCTCGGCCTTCCAGAGTGCTAGGATTGCAGGCGTGAGCCACCGCGCCCGGCCTCTCAAAGTTTTTAATACTATTGATTTTTAATTTCATTCTACTGTGGCTGGAGAACATATTTTTTATTATTTCTATCCTTTTAAATTTATTTAGGGATATTATATGGCCTAGCATATGGTCTATCCTGGAAAATGCTTTATATGCACTTGAGAAAAATGTGTATTCTGTAGTTTTGAGGCAGAATGTTCCATAGATGTCTATTGGGTGTAGATAGTTTTTTGTGTTGTTAAAGTTTTCTATTTCTTTGTTGATCTTACGTCTATTTACTCTATTCCTTATAGGAGATGACATATTAAATACCCCAATTGTTATTATTGAATTGTCTATTTCTCTCCACATTTCTGTCAGTTTTTACTCATGTGTTTTGGTATTCTGTTATTAGGTGCAAATATGTTTATAATTGTTATACCTTCTTGATGGATTGACCCTTTTATCATTATGAAATATTCCTCTTTATCTCTGCTAACATTTTTTGCTTTGAAATTTTTTTGTCTAACATTAGAGTAGTCACTAGTTTCCTTTTGACTACTCATGTGATATATCCTTTTCCATCCTCTTACTTTCAATCTATAGTATTTGTATCTTTGAACGTAGAGTGTCTCTTGTAGACAGCATAGAGTTGGATTATGTTTATTTATTATGTGTAACAATCTCTGCCTTTTGCTTGGATTGTTTAATCCATTCACATTTAATGTTACTATTGATATAGTAAAATTATACTAGCATTAACTAGCAGATCTATGTCTGCTATTTTCATTTTTGCTTTCTATATGTCACATATCTTTTTGTTCCTATATTCCTCTTTTGCTGCTTTCTTTTGCAATAAGTAAATCATTAAATGTAGCGTTTGATTTTCTTTAGCATTTCTAATATAGCATTTTACTTTCTTTAATGATTTTTTTTACTATGTACTGTATTTTTGAGTTATTTGTTAGTGCTGCTCTAAGGTTTGCTCTATACATCTTAACTTTTCAAAATCAGCTTCAGGTTTATACTATCTTAATTCCAGTAATATATAGAAATGTTACTCCTATACAGCTCTATTCCCTTTTTCTTGATTTTATGGTGTTATTGTTATATCTATTAATGTTATAAACTTAACAATACATTGTTATAACTATTATTTTATCATCTGTAGCTATTTCTTTAGCCACACGGAGCTTTGCTCTTACCTCCTTTCTTTGTGCTGTTATTACCAAATACATTACACACATATTACATTTCTGTATTTTATATCTCAACATTACATTATATATATACGATTTTATATGATTGTTTTTAAATTAGTTATGAAAAAAAGAGAAAAAATGTGCATTAATACTGTCTTCTATATTAATAATTAGATAATTGCTGTAATAAGGTTTTGTTGGTTTATTTTTAAATGTGGATACTAGTTACCATATGGGGGTCAACATGTTCTCAACCAGAAGAATTTCCTTTAGTATGTCGTCTAAGGCAAGTCTGCTGGCAAAAAAATTCTGTCAGTTTTTTTTTTTTCTTTTTTTAGTTGAGAAAAGTCTTTATTTTGCCTTTATTTTTGAAAACAAAGATAGTTTTGCTGGGTATAGGATTCTAAGTTGACAGTTTTGGTCTTTGAGTCTTTTAAATATGTTATCCCATTGCCTTCCAGCCTTTGTTATGTGCACTGATACATCGGCTTATTGAGGCTCCTTTGCAAAGGCCTAGTTGTTTCTCTCTTGATGTTTTCAAGGTTTTCTCCTTGTGTTTGACTTTCAGTATTTTTACTATTATGTGTCTGTTTTTGGATCTGTTAATGTTAATACTATTTAGTGTTCCTTAAACTTCCTTCATAGATTATTATTATTATTTTTAATTTGGGAAGTTTTCTGCTGTTATTTCTTTGAATATTTTTTCTGCCCTTTTTCCTTTTTCTCTTTTCCTTGTTATATGCCAGTATTTGTTGGTATGTTTGATAATGTTTCACATTTATCTGATGTTCTATTCACTTTTCATCATTCTTTGGCTTTCATACTTTTTAACAATTTATCTTCAAGTTCCATAATTCTTACTTCTACCAGTTCAAATCTATGTTGAGTCCCTCTAGGGAATTTGTTCTTACTTCAGTACTTTTCAACTACAGAATTTCCACTTGGTTCTTTTTTATAATTTCTATATCTTTATTTTCTCTTTTTGTTATCATATTTTCCTTCACTTCTTTAATCATGCTTTCTTTTTATTCTGTGAACGTATTTGTAATGACTATCTTGAAGCATTTTTCTGTTAATTCTGACATCTTTTCATCTCACATGCAGTTTTCAGTGACTTCTTTTTTTCCTGGTGTATGGGTCATATTTTTCAGTTTCTTTGCACAATTTATGATTTTTTGTTAGACATTGAATTTTTAAATAATATATTGTAACAATACTTTGTATTTGTCGCAACAGCCCTCTGAGGCTTGCTGTTATTGTTTTATTGTTTACATTTTAGTGACTGGCTGGATTATTTTAGTGAAGTCTATTTCCCCCACACAGTGTTCAGCATCTGATGTTCTTCCTCAGGGAGGCTCAGCTTTGGGTATGCTCAAAGTTTTGATAGAACTTTCTTCTCTCCTTCACCAACTACACCCAGATCTTAAACTCAACTAATTGAGTTGATTGCTGTATTGCTGGGGCATAAATTACTCTACACACTAATCAAATTCTGAGGTTCTTTGAAGACATAGTTTCTGAGGTCTATGTTTGACCTTTGTTCCGAGCCCAAGGATCCTCCCAGCTGTCTCATTTCCCAGTTTTCTCCTGCAAACTAGCCAGCCTAGTGTCTATGCTGTCTCTTAATCAAATCTACAAATCCCCTCCCTATTGCTTTTCACAACAACCGCCACTGTTCTTGAGAGCTTCCTTAGGTTTGAACTTTTCCATACACTTTGCCAATGAAATCAGTTCTTTTGGAAGAGATTAAAAGCTATCTCTTTCATTGCCTGTTTTGTCCTCAGAGAGATCTCTGAGCTAGGGCACTGGAGCTGAGTGGGGAACAATGACAAGCTTCTCTCTGAGTGACATGCTTACTTTAGGATCTAAGCACTTGGTGGGAGGTGTCAGCGGCTTGAGGTCCTCTCAGCCTATCTCTCAGGACCACTACCTTATTAGCAGGGGCAAGGGTGATTGGGTCCCCAGTACTCTCAGCATGCCACACCCAAGGTAGAGCCTATATGAGTCTATTCCATGAATGAAGATCGAGCTGAAGAAAGGAACCACTGCTTCTCAGTTGCACTCATTCAGGACTTAGCTCAGCAACAGGTGGTTGGGGGCGGATGTCAAATACTGAAGACCTGTTTCTTCCAGCAGGAAAGCCCTCTAACTGGGATCTGGGGATAGAGCCTTGTGTTTTTGAATACGGCAGTCTGTAGCGGAGTCTACAGCTCACTGAGTTGGGGCAGGGGGTTTGGGAGAGAGACCAGTCTTAGTACAAATACCACAGATTCTTGGCTTTCTTACCAAACTTTCATAGCTTTTCTCGAAAAGATGATTCTTCACTTGTTATTTGCCCTTCAGACCATTTCCAGAGCCTTTAAATTCCCTCTCCATCCTCATTCTTATCCTAAACTCTACATGGCAGTCATAGCTGCCTTTCATCCCCTAAACAAGCCATACGCTCTTTCACCTCCACACTTTGCTCATGCTGTTCCTTCAGCCTGGGGGATGACTTCCTTTTCTTTAGGTGGCTGACATCTACTCTTACATGCGAATATTTTGCCAAATCTCCAACTCTGGGTTAGGTGCTTTCTTATATATTCTCATGCTACTCTGATCTTCCTGCCTGTATCATTTCTCCTGCAATAATTACCTATTTATGTATACATATCTCCTATTAGACACTAAGGCCTCTTGAAACAGTGTATTAGTTAGGGACTGAATTTGGCTGCACATAATAGACAACTTAAACAACAGTGGCTAAAACCAAAGAGAAGTTTATTTTTTCTTCAGTAATGAGAAGTCCAGAGGTATATGCATGTTGGCATTGGTTCAACTGCTCAGAAATACCAGGTCTGAGGATCTTGCAATCCTCTTGGACTTTTCCTTCTGAGTACATGATGGGTGTTCCAGCTCTAGCCATTATATCTTCATTCCAGGGTAGGGAGGAATAGAACAGAATAAGGAAGAAAACACAATAATCATTTGTTAAAGTAACAGTCAAAAACAGTAGACTTCTCCTTATGTGTCACTGTCCTGAATAAGTTATAAGACCAACTCTTCCAGTTATTAGGAAGCTGGAAAAAACACAGGCTTTTCCACTAGTTCCTAACAGAACTAGATAGAGTTCTGTTGATAAGGAAGAAGGGATAATGGACAGATATCAAGTAGGCCAAAATAGTCTCTGAAATAAGCAAGGAATATATCTCTATTATTCACCATTGTAAACAAATTGTTTTTCATAAACCACATTGTAAGCCACAGTGTTTACCGGAGAACCTGTCATATAATAAGTGCTCAGTCAATAATAATTAAATAAATACTATATGAGAAAGAATATGATAGACTTGTCATGAAGCACCTTCACCCAACATGGAATTGTTTACATAGCAGGTCATAGCAGATTGCAAGAGGTCTTGTTCATATCATGTTTTGATTCTTAACCTGAGCTGAGGGGTGGGCTGGGGTGAAGAATGCTTATCAGAATCTAGGAAAGAGAGCTTTAAAGTGTATCCATTGCCCCTATATATGCTGATTACATGTCCTCACCGAGACTCACTGATTTGGTACAAATTCCTTGTGCTATAGACAAAGAAACAGAGGCACAGTTAAATGACTTCCTCAACATCACCACATTATTGGTGCTTAAGGAATATTGAATGTTTTATAACTTTAATATGAAAGGAGCTTAAAACAAAATATACCACAAAACCAGCAGAATGAAAAATTAATAAATTATAGATTTTAAATTGGGTTTTTAAAAGAGATAAATTTAAAATTACCAAAGATCACTGGGATATAACCAAAGTTTGCTTTGCAAATGTATTTCATGGCATCTCATTTGAAATGTGACCTTGAGAATCACAGCCTTCTTTTTCATTTATAAAAGAACAAAAAATTACAGACGGACATCTGCAGTAAGCCCTACGAAAACTTCAATTGAAGGATGGCAGAATAGCCGAGGATAATTCAAGGCACATGTCTTAATGGTGCAATGGCCTTTCATGTCATTTGAATTAACATCTTGTCTAGTTAAAGTTCACAAATAAATTTTAAAATTTGAGAACTCCTCCCAGAAATTATTTCATAGTATTGTGTGGATAACAATGTTTTCACGTCACCTTCCTATCTTTGCTTGCTTATTGAATTAACCTTTTTAAAGGTTACATTTTCTGTATTTGGTTTAGCATCTGTGTCCTTTGAAGTCCAAATTCCGTGTCTACTACAGTCATCTTGGAGTTCAGTATTGCATTGTCTCAGATGGACTCAGTATTGACAATCTGTTTTGCTTCCTCTTTAACTGGAAGGCATTCAATTAGAATTTGCAAGTGAATGCCACTCCTCTAAGGTGACAAACCAGGCAGATAATGGTTCAATAACCTTGACAGAAGCTCAAAAATAGGGGAAGAAAAGAATCTCTAATGGCCGTCTTCCTCCATTGTGAATCGCACTCTTGGTCCTCACCCCATAAATTAGATGTGAATGACATATCTTTAAATCTTTGGTCTTATCTTTAAAATAGAATGAATAAAGATAATATACAAAAGTATAATACTTTGGAGTTCCATTTGGCTATGTGGGATTGATGCAGAGAGTTATCTGAAATCACAGGATTTAATCAGTTTGTGCCAGAGACTTAAACTCTGGTCTCCCTATGATGCTGCTCCTATTGCTCCACCTACTCATGTTAATCAATAACATACAAGAAAGTGGCAAAGACTGCTAGGTTCCTCCCAATGTATATTATCCTCTTCTTCCACAGTAATAGTCATGGAATCAAGTTTTTAGTCTCCCTGGTAGCTGGCTATGGCCATTTAACTATGTTCTGGTCAACAGAATTAAGAAAAATAGTTGTACGGCAGTTTGGGGAAACTTTGTGAAAAGACATCAGGCAGATAACTGTTAAGCCAGCAGGTGTTGAGATGTTCAATTAGGACAACAGGCCATATTGAAAGTGATAGTCAAGGCTTTATTTGCTTTTCATGACAGTGTGGGCAAGAGCAAAAGGAAAGGGCAGCAGTTCCCCTGTGTCCTATTTTTCTCCCTGGAATGGCAGCAGGTGAGGACCAGATGACATGCAGTGCGTGTGGGTAGAATTGTCTCCCTGAGGAGGAGCCACTAATAAAAGGCTCCTGCCTTTTTATGGACATGGGAGACCAAGGGGAAGGAAAAGGGGAAGGACTAGGAGCCGAAAAGACTGAGTCATTCTGGGGAAAAGTGCCTAAGCTGAGGCAACCCAAAAGGAGGTCTTGGCACAGGCATCTGGGAAGTGCCTCAGCTGAGGTCCCCAATAAAAAGCCCTCTGAATGCAGATAGGCTTATGAGCATGTGAGCAGGGCTTGTGGGAGCAGCTGAGTCTTTGACTGCAGCTCCTTCCAGAGAACGGAAACGTACTGGCTGTACACCAAGTCCGGTGTGAGGAGGGCAGATTTCCTCTCCAAGGCCTGCCAGGTAAAGCCTTTCAATTGCCTATGGTTGGGAGTGAAATATCACACATAGGATTGTGGCCTGGAGCTGGACTCCTCATGACAAATGTTTATTTTTCTTCTTTTCCTAATCCCACTGCTAGGAATGTGGCTTTGGTTGCCATCATAGATGATGAGGATGAGAAGCACATACTAAAGACAGCAGAAAGTTGGGCTGGAAGGATCCTGAATCCCTGAAGACTGTCTGGAACAGAATTGCCAGACAGCCCTGGACCCTTCTTGGACCAGCCTTAGGTCTTTGCTTCTTCTATGTGACCAAACGACTCAAATTTCTAACTTGCTTAAGCCACATTTTTTTTTTTTCTAATTGTGATTGAACTTAGCCCTGAGAAATACATGAAGTTTGCAATGCATGGCCTTTAAAAAGCAGTCATGTTATCTACTTTTTGTTCATTAATTCAACAAATGTCTCTGGGCTTCGTGGCGGGGGGTGATGGTCACATGCATAGCAAACATTTTAAAACATCATATAACATATCATGTGCCTGGGAGGAATAATTCACTTTATGTGCCCCCCTCCCTTATTTTTTGCTAACCCAGCCAGTGCAAAGGAGAATGTCCACTATTGGGTCTTTTCTGATTTTGTGGTTCCTTTAAACTCATATTTACAGGGTGATCTCTATAACAATTTGCATTCTCCCTGCACCTATTCTGAGTTTCTAGTAAACTCCTCTCTGTCTTTGACCACTTAACCTTCAATGAAGGATGGATGGACCATTTTTCTTCCATTGACAGCTGTTTTTGGTTAAGAAGATTCTTCCCGGAAGTGGATCCTTTCCCTGTGCTATACGCCTTTCAATAGGACATGTGCCAACTCTGCATGGGGTTCCTCTGACAAATCATCTGTTCTGACAGTGTTTCTTCTTCAGGAAAGGAAAGACTGTCTGCTCCCAGTTTATTCCATAATGCCTCTTCATAGGAGACAGCCAAATGTCTCATGCGCACTGCTACTGAAGGACCTTGATTAATGCCCAGACGAGGACCTGTCTCCTAAATGACTCTTATTCAGAAAGTATGTAATAATAGGACCCAGGCTTGGGTGGTGGATATTGCAGGGGATAGGGGTGGGGGAATAGCTGCAATTCAAGTTTCAACATTTAGCTCTTTGCCCCATCCTGTCTAGTTAATAACCAGGAATTAGACGATTGGTGTTATTTTCCTTTCTAAGAGGAAATTAGGTCTGCTTCTTTTCCTGGTTGTAAAGTGTATGGTTCCTGGCTGATTTGGATCATGGTTTAGCTGGTGCCTTCAAACAGTGAGGCTCTGGTGTAGGGCTTTCATTAGGGAGCCCGTGTTATGGGCAAAGAACACCCATTAAAGAAAAAAGTTAAAGCGATGATTATAATATCAGTGATAGAGATTTTTTTCTGGCATTTTTGAGACATTATTATTATTATTTATATCTCAGGAATTTGTCAGCAGACAATAAATATTTTATGCAGAAACTCCCATTGAGCCTACCACGAGTGAGACATTGCACTAAATCCTGTGGTTATTACAGCTAACTAGAAATTCAAGGTGTCCCAGCAGAGACCGAAAAGAAACAAGTTAGTTAGTAAAATGCGGCATCCCCTAAATGACTTGTGTGCGAGGGTACTGGGGGCCGAGTGGTACCGATAGGTTAGGCCAGGCTTTCTCGAGGAGGTTTCTCCTTCAACGTCGTATCTGTACCTCTTAATGGGGAGATCATTTTTTTTTTAGGTCTTTATTTTGTCAATTAACAACAATAAATTGTCTCATATACTTCAGATTTAACTGTTCTCTACTACATGCCAGGGAACATTCTAAGCCTTTTGGAGCTTATTAAACTGTACAATCAAGGAAGCAAGTATAGTAACACTTTCTTTTGGGAAGAAAGAATTGCCGGTTATCTCATCTGGTGTGGGTGCTGAAGAATAACCTAAACGACATTTTGAACTGATAAGGACAAAACTTCATATTACTGATGTCTTAGAGGTGCCTAGGCTGAGAGTTTGGGTTGTAGGTAAAGGTGCCATGAGATTTAATGTTCAAACCAGAACTCTCTGAGAAGTGAGAGAGGGCACTATGAAACATGGTTATGCTGGGCGACAAGGGTAGTGTAAAACTGGCCTGAACTTGGTAGAAGGTCTTTGGTCATTCTTGTAAATCCTGACATCTCCTCCACACACTCCAAGTGTGCAGGAAACCTCTTTAGATTTATTCATGTCACAAGAAATAGATGAGAGAAAACACTAAACAGAGGCGGGAGAACTGTTTTCTTCTCTTGGCATCATCTATATTAGCAGGGAATTGTGAACTCGTGTTGAGGAGCTTTCTACTTTAAGGTCATGCTCTCCCTTCTAACTTTAGAAGTATAGAAATACAGACCTTCCAGGCTGATAAGACCACGCAGTCACGTGGGCCAATATCCTTAAGCATCACATATGTCATTATCTCTTTGGTGGTTACCTCCTGACAGTGCATTATAAGCTTCTTGGGGCCAGGGTCAGTCTGATGCTTATTTTCCTAAGTGCCAACTATATCAAATAGGACCTAGCACGTAGTGTGTGCTCAGAGGATGTTGGTTAAAGTGAGGAGGGAACTATGGTGATTCCACGGGAATGAGCTTAGGTAGACAGAGTCAAGAGTGTAGTAGAGGGGGACAGAGAGGGCTGTTTCTAGGGTCCTGTCACACTGAAACATGTCCTACTTGGAAAATAGTAAACAGTGATGTTGCTACACAGTTGTTAGGGCCACCTGGCTCCATCTGTATACCAGTCCTACCACATTTGTAATCTAGAACAGTAGTCAACAAGGAAGAGCCAGGTAGTAAATATTTTTGATTTAGTAGGCCACACTGTCTCGGTAACAGCTATTTAAGTCTGCTGTGAAGCGGGAAAGCCGGTGTAGATAATAGGTAAACAAATAAGCATAGCTGTGTTCCAATAAGCTTTGTTTACAAAATATGTCACCTGGCTGGATTTGGCTCCTGGGCTGTGGTTTGCTGAGCCCTGATCTAGAACTAAAAGGAAGAGTGCTGGCAATGACAACCTTGGGGTCGTCCTACCCACATCCCCCAAGTCTCACCTTCAGGAAGGCTGCCTTGAAGCTAAATCTTGGCAAAATACCACGGTTTAGTAAATTGAGGTTTAAGTCTCCCAACTCTAAAGAAGCACGCCAAGTCCTCTGAAATACTGAAGGTGAGAATGACTATGCATTTTTGTTATCTTATCTTTCTGAGATTTTTGAGTTGTGCTGTTTTAGAATTTTGCACCATATACTTTTACTGTGGTTGTGATAGGAAGACTTCTGTGTGTAGTAAAGAACTTTCATTCCCAGAGAATAGGCTGGGGCTGATATGATAGTCCGGGCATAGCCACTTGAGCACACCATCACGTGCACAGACAGGATAGAGGCATGGGGAGAAGGAAAGGCACCGACATCTACTGAAGGCTTTCCAGATGTAAGGTGCTTTACATTGTGTCTTGGTCAACTCAAGTGCTATAACGAAATGCTATAGACTGGGAGGCTTAAACAACAGATGTTTATTTCTCACAGAACTGAAGGCTACGAAGTCCAAGGTTAAGGCACCAGCAAATTTGGTTTTTGGTGAGGGCTTCCTGGCTTGCAGACAGCTGCCTTCTCCCTGTGTCCTCAAATGAAGGAGAGAGGAAGCTCTGGTGTCTCTTCCTCTTCTCATAAGGGGGACCCACGTCCTAATACCGTCATTGGGGGCTAAGAGATTCAAAGTATGAATTGGAGAAGGGGCACATTCAGTCCATAACAGGATGGTAGCATATGAAGCATATAATATAAAGTACAAGGGGAAAGAGACATCTTATTTCAGGCTTTGGTTTTATTTAAAAAATTGAAATTAGATTCCCACGCCTTCATCCTACCTTCGTGGTAGGGAAATTCATTCTCAGTTATCACTGTGCTTATCGTCTGCAGCAAAAGGCACCTTCAGCCTTCTGTGTTCAGGTCACACTGGTTGCTTTAGAGACCTCCAATGCCTGCAGATCTGGGCTTTCAGAAATGTGCTTGGGGCCCAGAAATGTTTGGGTTGGCTGTGAGCCCTTCTGTCTTTTGTATGGCTTTCCTTCAGGTACCCTCTGAGATCTTGCCACTTCTCCTGGGTACTGCCACACAAAAGGCCACTGATTTCTCTTTCACCTTCCAGCCTCCAGCTTCTCTGTCCTCTCCACTCCTATAGTGATATCTTTTCTGTGAATCTTGGCAATGAAAAGGAGGCAGAAGTCATGTTTCTGTTGAGACAAAAGAGTTCTCCTTCATGCAATGAGAAGTCCTTGACTTAAAGAAATCCAAAGGTTGGACTGTGTGTGAGTGTGTGTGTATGTGTGGGGAGGAGATGCAGAGAGGAAGTAGAAATTAACATCTCAAAAATTAATCTGCCACACATTCTTTGTTTCATCACTTCATTCCCAGAAAGATTGTAGATGAGAAATCTATGGTTTAGAGGGGTTAAACAACCACGGGAGGTCACAAGACTTCTTAGATGACTTGACCTTGGATTTGTCCGTCTTCAGAACACTGGCTATTCCCACTAGGCTACAGTGCCTTCCCACTCATTCTTTGGTCTATTGCTAAAGCAGCCTGGCTTCCCAAGGGAACTTTCCTTATTCTGTGTTTGAATAATCTTAGCTCCTCGTGGCTTAGGCTGTCAGCAGCAAAGATCTTGTCTTCCCTTACATCCAGATATAAACGTGATCCCAGGGGTAATTCCTGGCAGAGAAAGCTGGCTTGTGTGGTCATGGATTGGACCAGAAGGGAAATCCTTCAATTCTTATATGAAATTCATCAGCTGTTAAGTATCTCCAAATTTTCCTCTAATAGTCTCATTAGGGATCTGGAACCTGTCTCCAAAAAAGCAGCATCATTCACCACTGGCTTTTTGAGGGATTAGTGTACACACAGAATAGGAATTACAGCCAAGTGTGGTTAAATTCTTAATTCAAGGAGGAAAGAAGTAAACCAAGCCCTAGGTCTGTTTTCCTAAGATAAGGGGAACTATAAGAATTGGGTTTGTTTACTCGTATTTTTTTCTTTATGGATCCACATTCAATGTTTACATTAACATAACAATTCAGAGTGGAGTCAAAACACATTTAAATTACATTTTCTACATATTCCAGGAAGAGGGTGCCATATGCACTAAGACATGAAAGTGAGAGAATGAACAGAATGTTCAGAATATTTCATCTGGTGTGGTTCTAGCTAAGGGTTTGTAGATATGAAGGTATAGTTGGAAAAGTAGATTGAAGCCAGATTTTGCAAGACTATAAATTTTATTCCATAAATAGTGGAGATCCATTGATGGATTTTGAATGGGCAGTGAAATGATTAGTTTTATGTTTTATAAAAAGGAAATAATAATAATTAATAAAACCTCTCTGGTGAAAGGATATGAGTAGCAGTAGAATAGAAAGCTGAAATTAGGAAAACTAGTTAGGAGGAGTAGCATTAGTCTAAGTGAGAGAGGAAAAAAAATCTGTCAGATACTTAGTGCTCACCATATATTCCATGTGTCTCTATATTTTCCAGACTTTCTTGCAGTTAGGTTAGATCAAGTGACTAGTTTTAGACAAAGGTCTGCCAATTCTACTGCCACTTCTAATTCATGTCACTTTCTGCTTGAGGCAGCAAAGAGCTGATCTGTTCCCTCTTCTCATTTTCTCTTTGACCAGAGATCACAGAGGCATGTGTTGACATAGCAGAGTCACGAAATGGAGGCAGAGTGGATCCTTAGTCACCACATGTAGGAGAGCCACTCTGGAGATCACCCAGTCTGCATCCAATTTGGGTGCATCCATAACAACAAGCCTTTGTTATTTTCAGCCCCTAGGAGTTCCAAGTTTGACAGCGATAGCAGCTAGTGTTAATGATCCTGATGTGTACAAAGAACCTGAACCCAGACATAGCAGCAGGATTTGGAAGGAAAAAAAAAAATATTTAAGAGATGAACACTACAGGAGACCAAGACTGGTGTTGATAGTGAGAAATAGGGAGAAGAGAATGATGGCCCTGAGCTTTTAGCCTGAAAGGATGGCAATGCCATTGACCAAGACAGATGGGGAGGAAGGGCGGGGGGAAAGTAGATGGTGTTGAGTTTGAAGTACCTGAAGAACATCCAATGGGAGGTTTCCAGCTGGCAGTAGAAAATGTATGTCTGGCACTTAGGAAAGGAATCACTGCTGGAGATAGGCCTGGGAATCATCCTCCTTGGGCAAGTAGAGTGAGAAATAAAGAGCGCCAAAAAGGAAAGGTTTAAGGGTGAGATGTGAAAAAAACAAAATTACCCAAGCAAGGAAAAGAAGAGGGAGGGATGGCAAAAAAATCAGGAGAGTAGAGTGGCAGTGCCAAGGAAGGAGCTGGCCAGCAGTGGCATATGCCATAAGCAATACCCTGCACAAGGTAGGTACCAGCCCAAAACCATCTGGCTGAGAGTAGCATTTGCATCATGATTGATGTGAATCAATTTGTGAGAATATGAAATTAGATATTAAGAGTAAAGAAAAAGTGGTATAAATGGTTATGGGAAATCGAGCTATCTAATCTCTTTCTTCAGATCTTTCTGCCCAAACATTGCAAAAAAGAAAAAAAATTATTTCTTAGTTAGAGTTATGATCTGTGTGTGAGAAAAACATTTGAAACTGTCATCATAAACATCATTATCAATGAACATTGAAGATACACATAATTTCAGAGGCAGTTCCTGCTGTCTGGGAAGTCTTATTCTAGTCCCAGAAATAGATCACACACATGAGGCATGATCAAATTGAAACAAGTGCCTGAAGGAGGGAAAGTGCCAAAAGAATGATTTAAGCAATAAATTGTTCCAGGACTCTGGGCTAAAGACTGGGGCAGATGGGGGAAGTCTTCCTAGAGGAAAGGCTACTGGGTTGGAATTTGAGAAGACAAGGGGAAAATGAAAACAAGGCAGAAGTAAAAGGATGCACAGGCACAGAGAAGGAAAAGAACCTGACAAAGGCAAAGGCTGAGAGGTAGACCTGTATGTGGCATGTTCTGACTAGGTCTTCTGCATTGCACATCGCCATGAAGTAATATTCAAATGGTGGCTCACATAGACAGTTTCCTCTGCAATTGCTCAGCATGGTGGTTCAGTCTATATATCTATATAATTTCTAGACATGGAAGAGCTGGAGATAAGGACAGATAGATAGGTAGGGGCCATGTTGTAAAAGGCCTTAAATGCCAGTATAAGGGCATTTATATCAAACTTGAGGAACACTTAAAGGTTTTTGAGCCGAGAAGTAAAGTGGGAAGAATTGTGTTGGAAAGATTCTTCTAGGAGAAGTGGATAGGGTGGCTTAGAAGGTCACAATAACAGAAACAGGGAGAAGAACTAGAATTCTATTGCAGGTGTTCAGATTTTAGGTGATGAAGTTCTTAGTTTTTAGTTGTAATATTGGGCATGGGAAGTGAGTAGGTCAGTAAGCTTATAGGCTGTCTATTGCAGGGAAGTTCAGAGTCGGCCATCATTTGGGTAGAAATAAGATTGATTTTGCTTTGGAAATACTGATTTGGGAAATGCAGGAAGTCTAGTAGGAGACATCAGTTAGAAGTTGGAGATACGGAACTAAAATATGGTTGTGTTTTCTTGGGGTGTGGGTGGAGTGCAGAGAAGTGAAGGGATACTCCAAACAACGAGAATTCAGAGAAGACTTAGTCCTTTGGTGCTCCTATGTTTGAGGGTCAGAGAAGGAAGTTTTGTGGGGAGGGGCGAGTTGCCCAAATGGAAAGATATCCAACGGGCAGACTTCAAGGGAGAGAAGGTTTCATGTAGGGGTAAGTGGCCACACTACCAAAGTACCAAAGAGAATAGCAGTGGGGGAAAGTCTCCTGAATTCTCTATTCCCCTATCCCTACCCCTCCACCCCTGTCCTTACAGCAGTTTCAGAATGGTGGCTGAGATAGATTACAAAGGGTCAAGGCTGCAGCGTGCTTCTTTCTGGAAATGCCTTCTGGAGATGGAAAGAGGTGACCTTCAAGCCAGCTCCCTACAGAAAACTGCCCGCTCTGCCGTGAAGCAGTGAGATACAAAGTCCTTGGCTGGGAGCTTCCAGGGAGCCAAGCAGATGGCAGCTCTGTCAACTGCAGCTGCAAACAGCTTCATCTTCGGTTTATTTCCAGGAGCCAGAGGAGCTCAGGAATAGTTAACAGCTGTCTACCTGTAGGGACTCAAATGATCTCTGGGCCATCAAATCATCATACACTGAGTAGTGATTTAGCAATTTATCCCAAAGCTTGCTGGTGGCCTGAGAGAGCTATCCAAAGGCTTTCTTGATACATCCATGGAGGGGCTTTTTCTGGTTCAAAATAGAGTAAAGATACTCTTCAATGAAGACCTTCCATAAATGAAAAGATACTATAAAACATGACTGTTGGTTATTCTCTCTGAAAATAAATATAATTATCTTATTTGGAGGTTTCTTTTTATAATAACCTCCCAGGGAAGTATTTCTCCTCTTTCTTGAAATCTATAGTCTAATCCATGGTGTTTAGAATAAAGAATGTTAACCACCAGCTGGAGTCACTGCCAAACCCAAGTCCTGCCAGGCTAGTGTGGAATTTCTATAAATATTTGAAGTCAAATAGCTGGCTATGGCAAGTACCTGGCTTGTACCTGATTTCACATGAGACAGAATGTAGTGTTAGTTTAGTAGGTAACAGACATAGAGGCAACTTCACTTTTGAACCCAGGCTAGAGAGGGGGCAATTTTCTGTCAGGCACTGGATTGAAAATTACTTCTCTCCATTGCCAGAGGCACTTCCAAAGAAGAAGCATGTGGCTGGCCCTGAGCAGTTTGCAATCTATCTCAGCCACTGGCCTAAAACTGTGCCAAGGCTGGGGGGGAGGTGGGAAGTGTTAATTAAAGAATTCAGGAGATCTTCCCCCAGGGGTATTTACCCTTATAATAAGCAATGGGGGTCAATGTTTTTGTCAGTATTTATTGAAATAAATACATATTGAGTGCTAGCAGGATACACATGGTATGCACTTGTCTCCCTTATATATTTCTGTATGCAAACTACCCCAACACTTAGACAATTACTTAATACAATAATAATGGCTGAACATTTCTTGTTTTTTGTTTTGAAAAATAAATAGTATTTTATTTAGAGAAACAAAAAATTCACATGAGAGAGAACTTTAGATGAAGTTCAGCTGAGAGGTTGAAGAACAAATTAGATACAGCTGGGCTGGGCACCGTGGCTCATACCTGCAATCCTAGCACTCTGGGAGACTAAGGTTCTTATCATTCCATGGGTCAGGCAGGGCTTAGCAGGGTGGTCCTTCTGCTCTCAGTGGTGTCCACTGGTAGTTATGTTGAATTCAGTTAGGAGTTCATCTGAGGTCAGAAGGTCCAAGATAGCTTCATTCATATGTCTGGCACCTCATCTGGGGTGAATGAAGCAGCTGGCCATGGGCTGGGTTTCTCTCTCTCTCTCTCTTTCAATCTCTCTCTCAGTCTCTCTCCAACATGGTTGTTATGACTCTTGAACTGTGGTTCAGAGCTCAACAAGAGCAAGAGTCAAGCCCCCAAATTGGCACAGTGTCTATTAGTCAAAGCATATGAAAAGGCCAGTCCAAATTCAAGTGGTGGGGAAGTAGACTCCCCTCTTACTGAGAGGAGAGGCATGGGAGAAATTTTTGCTGGCTGTCTTTGGAGCCAATCCACAAAACTTTACGTATTTCTTAAATAAATGAAAGTTACCCCATTCCTAAATACTTTCCAATGGCCTAAAGAGAGGAAATGCTAGATTTTCCCAGGGTACAACGAATGTCCCTGTACATTTTCATCACTGAAGACAAATGAACACTTCCAGACTGGCTCCTGGGGTGCACTTGTTGGTGCACTTGGGGTTGGTGAGATGTAGGGGTGAGCTCCATATTGAGGCATGCTGGGAAATCAGGAAATGGAAAGGAGCCTGGACTGAACCTGCTGCTTAGGCTGTGGGTGAGCTTGAAGGGGATTATTCTGGCTGCAGAAACAGTTTCTGCTGAGGGCAGCCTTGAAATCGCATGGGTTCACTTTTAATCCTCATAAGTGATTCTGGCCATTTTCAATATTTAGGAGTCCAGCTTGACAGATAGGACATAGGAGAGGGGAAATCTCAGACCAGGGTATAATTCTAAGGGCAGGTGAGGGTAGCAGATGTTGTAAAGTCTTCCCCCCAGGCGTAGCTCTTGCTAGTGGTCGAGGTGGAGGTGTCAGGATGTGGTGCTGGTGAGGCAGAGGGCTAGGAGCCATAACTGGGTGGCAGGGCCTCAGTTATTGCTTACAGTTTCTGGCATTTTCCCAGAATTGGAGGATATTGGAGTTAAGCCACATCCCAAATGAGAAAGAAATCGTGGAAACACACAGTTCTACAGGAAACACTCAGCGAAACAGCCAGCCCTACAGGTGGTACTCAGGCACCAGAGATTTGCTGTCGCCTGCGTTCTGAGTGTCTGAGTCTTCCAGAAATCGTGTGTAGGGGTGTGTGTGAAAGTGTGTGTGCTGTGTGAGTGTGTGTAGGCGGTTGGAGGGACGGTGTGGGAAACAGACGTGCAAGTGCTCAAAATTCGTGTTAGAAGTGTGCCCAAGGAAGCAGAATGGTTGGGGCAGAAGAGCCTTTGGGGCCTGCTGCATCTGGTTCATATCCTATCGCTTCTATGTAGGGAAGAAGTTAACCCCAAAACTCTCAGATTGCCATCAACAAAATGGGGGCAACCATAACAATAGCTTATTGAGGGGCTATCTTGAGGAGTAAGCCGCTCCAGTTTACATAGTACTTAATATTTTGTTTGTCACATACTGAGTGGCAATGACACTAATTTTTCTCTTTCCATCCCTCTCTCCACCAGCTCAACCCACTATCTATGTGGATTTATCTTGAGCTGAATGACTTAGTCCAAATCCCTTCTGACGCTATAAATATTAGTCCAGGAGCTAAAGGGGGACCTAAGTACACAGATGGCTCCAGAGCGCTATGCAGGACGGCTGAAAGACGGTGAAACAAAGTGGGCCAGATCGCTGCTCTACAGAAGAGTAAACTTCTGGAGGTAAGGGGGATGTGTTTTTTTTAGATCAACAATTTACTACTAGAAACTAGGAAGTAAAATTCCTTTTATTCCTGCTGTGTCAACATTTTAAAGAAGCTTTAGCACATTTTTTTTAACTAAATAAAAACTGTACTGTCTCTAAGTGTTAGATTTGAACTTTGCCCCACTTTGATAACTCTTGCTCTTTTTACAACAAAGTATTCCACTTTAAAATACAGTTTATGTTTCAGAACCCTTGCTTGCTGCTGGAAGACTATGGTGTTTCCGGCAGCCCATCTTCCCTCTCCTGCCTCCCAATCCGATTATTGTATTTTGCTAAAATCACTAGTTTCCAGAATCATGAGCTTCTAGCATATTTACTGTGGGAGACTATATCAACTGTCTCTTGGGTGACCCTTATTTTTAGCTGTCATCTCAAAGAGTGAGTCCTCAGCTACTTAAACCACAGGATGATTTTATTAGATCATTCTGAGAATTAAAAAACCAACCCAACTACCTTAACGGTATGATTGTGTAGACATAGTCTTATGATTGATCTTAAAAATGGAAAGAATTGAACTTCTTGTGTAACATAGCTTCAAACTTTGGCTTGTAACAGAACAGGAATTCCACGGACTAGTGAAGAGCTCATGCACAAAGCAAGGAAGCAGATGCCCTTTTCCCCAGATTCGTGTGGGAAAAAGTACAGAGTGCTAGCACGGAGTGTGTTTCATGCCAAAACCGTGTATGTATCTATGCCTTGTATTCAGTAAACCCTAATCACACTGCGCATCACTTATGCAACCTCAGCTAGTTATGGGGGTTGGAAAGAAAATATGATTAACTCCAAGCAGACAGTTCTGGCTTTAAATTTCCCAGTGATTCCTGCATACTCAATATTTACTCCCCTTGAAGGAGAACTGTTTTTATGGAGAACACACATATGCACAAAAAAGTCTCCATCAATAACCTTCCACCAAAAAACAAAAGTTATGTTTAAAACACAAGAAGCCCACGACATCATTATGTAATTGAATTTTATCTGAGACATATTCCATAATGGAGTGGGAAAGCATGATTATTGTTTTTTGTTTGTTTCTATGGGTTGTATCTATTGCAATTTACTATATTAAAAATTAAAATAATTAATAAACAACAATTACTGTTAAATTATAGTGTGCATATACATTTTAGTTCAGCATGACGTCCTCCATATAATGTTCACAGGTAAAGTTTCTTCCGTGTCATTACCTGTTGTGTGCATGGCATTTAAGCACAGCAGAATATGCAATAACAAGTATCTGGCGGATTCTTATTGCAAGTTAAGGAATAACTGCGTGAGCAGAGGTGGTCTTCACTTCCTATGTTGATCACCCCACATTATGTTCCAGTAGATAATATTACTTAAGAACACTTCTTATTTATTTAAATATCTCAAATTTTCATGGCTTAGGGATGGGAGGGGAAATAAGATACAGATTTTTTAGGGGGCAAATTTGGGATACTAGAAGTCCAGTTTCCCCTCCCTAAAGAAGGCTTTGTCCTGCTTTTCAACTCTCTTTAACTTCTCTCTCAGAAACAGCTCGTTCATTCTTAACATCAGGGTCATCTAGGCTGCTCTGCAAGTTACTCTAAATAATACTAGTGGCCACAACAGACCACTTTCTACATTTCATGGCTTGGCCCAATTAAGGCTTATTTCTTGCTTACCCGAAGTCCAAAGTGGGTGGGTCATGGGGGCTTGCCTCTGTCTTGTAGTGACAATGTCCAGATCATGTGGCCACCAAGGTCATCACAAGAGACAGATTCTGCCTAGCACTGAAAGGGGACACTCCTTACTTCTTCTCAGAGTGCACCCACCACAACTGGTCCCATGGGCCTAACTTAACTTAAGGCTGGGAAGGACAGGACCACATATGGAATATTTGTGAGCACTATGTGTATGCAACGCTTAGTATCTCTCGGCTCTAATTTTCTGGTGTTGTGTAAGTGCCAGAGTAAATACCCGGGAGTACCCAGTCACTGGCTGAGGTTAGCTAGGGTGGCAGCCAAAGGAAAAGTAAGGAGGTGGATAGAGGGATTATGTAGCAGAAACTTAAAGCAAAATAAATAGAGAATTGCAGGTCCATATAAGCCAAAGATAAAGGGGGTGAGAAGATGTCTAGGAGCTTTGGTTTAAGGACACGATTTTCCTATTGAAATACATTCAGTTTTGTTTCACTGCTCTTGCAGCCCAACCTTGTCTGTCTGATGCTGTAAAGTTTAAGACTTTCCATGCTGCCCCTGACCCGGACTCTGCATCCAGGTACGCCATCACTCTATGGGCTTCTTGGCTCTGCCTTCAGATTGTTACCTGGAACTGACATGATTAGAGCAGAACTCGGTATCTTACTCTGCAAAGTAGCTCTCTCCTACCTGTCTGTCTACGGAGTTGGAGACACTGAGTCCTGCTCATCTAGTCTTAAAACTTAGGCTGCTCTTTAACTAATTCCCCCATTTTCCTTCTTAGTAAGTCATTCTCAGAATCCTGTTTCTTTCTTGGTTTATTTGGTTGTTTTTAAATGGATCATGTCCTGAATTTGTTCCATTTTTCTACTCTTTCTTTCATCACCCTGGACCAAGCCCTCATCATCTTAGTTACAGATGACTCCAGAAACCTTCCAGAGTTCAGTTCCAATCTTTCCTGCTCACCATTGCCAGAATAACCTTCATTCAACAACTGCATTCATAAGGTTACACCAGCGTTCAAAAATCTTCAGTACTCCCTGTTTTCTTCCATGTTAAATCCACATGCAAACCCAGTGACTGTTTTTGCTCTACGCTTCAGAGCAAACCTCATTCCTTACTGTTTCCTAATGGGCACACTGCATACCACTTAAGTTGCTCTCCTTAATGTATTCATCTTTGTAGACCTCACAGCAGTTAGCAGTATGCTTGGCATAGAGTGAGGCCATCATAAATACAGTTTGAGTAAACAAAGAGTAGATGTCCAATAATTTGCTTCAAGAGAAAACAGGCCTGGGATTAAATGCTGGGGGGACTGCTATCCTGAAATATAGAATCTTTCAACATCCTTTTGTGTTTGAATGATGCTGAATGAAAATCAATATGATAAGAAACTATTGAAATTTATTTAACTCAATATTTTGAAATAGTTACTCTTCCATGTGAATTTTTAATTGTCCCTATAACAGTCTATGTGAAATTATTGGCAATTTTATATGCTCATATCCATTCTATCACTCAAGTTTCATATTTTAAATATTTAGTACCACTGATTATTTTTTCACATGAATGTTCCCTTTCCTCTTCCAAATAAAGCAGTGCAGCACATTTTTTCCCTATAAATTTTGGGATACATCAGGGAATAATTTCCATTTCTAACTTTCCTGTCTCCCCATGGAACCTCCTTCCTCCACCTTATCCCAGTCACTAATTCATTGACTCATTCCATTTCTGCTCATTATCTTTCTTTTATCTTAACAAGAACACAATTTACCCACCAGCTCTGCTCTCTCCTTTCTCTGATACAGACACCATCATCTTTTACTCCCTCGGGTAAAATAAATCAGAGGAAGTTCAGAAAGCCCAGGACTGCACAATCTATGCAAGATACATATTTGACAAACACGAAAGTGTATAAGTCAGTGGTTAGAAAAATCACAAGAATTTCACTTTGCATATTCAACAAATCCCTATCAGCGAGCCAAATGTAAAAAGTGCTCTTCCTAAAAGACAATTACTGTTTCCTGAGCTAATGAGAACTATTTAATTGACTGGAGGGACAAGGAGAAAGTGGAGGGTCCTTTGCACTCCTATCACATAAACAGCAAATACAATGACTCCAAAGGTGACTTTTCCACACTGTGAGAGCCAGAGCCCTGGGTCTGGAGTTAGTCTGTCTGTGGGAAAATCTTAGCTCCACTTCGGCACAGCTGTGTGGCCTTGGGCAAGTGACTTTATTTGTATCTCACTTTCTGCATATAAAAAATGGGGATAATAATAATTGGTGCCACACTTGGTTGTCTTAAGATTTGAATGTAGCCATCTACAAAAATTGCTCAGCACAGTGTCTAACATGTGTATTATGATAGTCCTCAGTATCATATTATTTATCAGTTTTATATCATTAAAGCATCGAAAACGTAAATGGCAACTTTAGTCAATATTATGACATTTAAAATTCAGGGAATGACCACAGCAAATTAGATCTCTTAAAAAGCATAGTGTTAGGCGGGGCGCGGTGGCTCACACCTGTAATTCTAGCTCTCTGGGAGGCCGAGGCGGGCGGATTGTTTGAGCGCAGGAGTTCGAGACCAGCCTGAGCAAGAGCGAGACCCCGTCTCTACTAAAAATAGAAAGAAATTAATTGGACAACTAAAAATATATAGAAAAAATTACCCGGGCATGGTGGCGCATGCCTGTAGTCCCAGCTGCTTGGGAGGCTGAGGCAGGAGGATCGCTTGAGCCAGGAGTTTGAGGTTGCTGTGAGCTAGGCTGACACCACGGCACTCTAGCCCGGGCAACACAGTGAGACTTTGTTTTGGGAAAAAAAAAAAAAAAAAAGCATAGTGTTAGACAATAACCTAGCCTCTGAGTTGATGGACTCAAATTTAGAATAGTCAGTAAATGAACATGGTTAAGAGCTAGGAATGTATAGGAGTGAAAAGTGTTGTTAACATGGAGCAGTATGTTCCAAAAACCTAGTCCTGATGGATGTTCTTCATAAAAAAAATTACTCTGTGATAAAGTAAATGTGGGGAAAGCTACAGATTTTTCTGCCCCTCTTACTAAGTATTTCACAATACTTTTGAGCATGTTATCAGCTCTGGTAAGTCTCCGCATGGGAGACATATTTCCAAGGGTTTCAACACAGGGTTTCTCAAACCATGTCATCATGGATACATCCCCAGCACTATCCCACGGTAGGTGCTCCATGAGCATTATTGGGTGTATTCAGGGGGGCTATTTTGAGAGAGTGCTTAGAAAATGAAAGTACGTGTGTACTGACTTTGGTTTTCTCTAGAAACTAAAGCTTTATAAATGAATTAAATGTCTCCCCCCAAGTTCAATGCTTATAAGATGTCTGAAGGAACATATTCATAGTCAATGATGAACATTCTCTGACACAGCATAGGCTTGGGGGCCCTTTGATTTTAAAGGGCTGACTCTGGCTTTTGAAGATAGTTAGCAGGGAAGTCCTGAAAGACCAGTGCCTATAAGAAAAATCCCAAGGGCATTTTACTGCCCAGAGGCAAGTATAATCTGCAGTTCTGAGGACTCAAAGTGTTAGAGCAATGGCAGCCAACTAACCAATTCATTTATTTTCTTGCAGTGGTGACTGGATTATCAGCTTCCAGAAAACCCTATACCACATGGTACCATAAGGGAGAAGATCCCTCCAAAGATGACAAATAAGTGCCACCATCCAAGGCTTCGGGGCTGCAGCAGTGGACTTTTGTTCATGCACAATCATGATTGTAATGGCAACAGCAAAATCCTTGCTTGTAATATTACCTTGGCTGCTACACGATGTAAAATGTGAAAAGGAAACAAGTCATTTTCCTGATACATGAGCTCACCGCTTATCTGAAATCAGTTACACACTGCAAAAAATCCTCTTTTACCCCCTGCCTAGTGACTCCCATTAGTACACGATGTAATTTCACAGCTAGCGCTTGGGGAACTTTCTGGAAGCATTTTAGGCTGAAATAGTGAAGTAGAGGGTGGCATGGGTCTGGTTAATTTCAGAATATTGAAGTGTTGGAATTACAATGTGATGACAGGATTCATCAGAAGGAGTTATTTCTTTGGGCCTGTGGCCTAATGAATTGGAAAATATTTTCCTATGTCTTCTCCTTCAGCTCTAAATTAAAGTGACACGTTTTATTAAAAAAATGTCATTTTTACATATTAATGTATGAATTATGGTATGGCACATATGACAATAATGTCATCTGGGTGAAACATTCTAGTGATCTCTTGCATTGATTTTCATTTCACTTAGAAGTGAGAACATAGAATGAAAAAGTATCTATGGAAAGCTTTATTATGTGTGTATGTTATCCAAATACACTGTGTAAATGTGTAGGGATTTTATGTGACGGCTCATATATACATCTGCCTAGGCCGTGTGCTTGGGGATGTAATTGCATGAACTCATACTGCTCTGTAGGGCAAAGAGAGAAGAGGAGTAAACTAAAAATCTGTTCCATTTTCCGTTCGGGGTCATAGCAATAAAATCATACAAAATAGCACAGTTAATGGAAATTCCTGGGCAACTGACTGAGGAGATCCGAATTAACTCTAATTTTGTGTAAGTCTAACCAAATGATGGTGCTGAAAAGGTCTTCCATGTTCTAGTCTCAGATACACTTGGGAATCCGTGTCAGAATGACATTGCTGCAGTGCCTACACACGTTTGCAATTAAAAGATCTCGTCAAGAGCATGAGTCATTCTCACAGGATAAACAAAGCTAGAGATGCTGAGGCAAATATGAACTGGAAGTTACCTGATGGTGCAAAACTGATCCTCTCAGAATTAAAAACACAAAGATTGAAAAGTGAAAACTAAGTTATTAGAAAAGACAACTCCTGATGGAGACAAATACTGAATTGCATCTACCTCCATGTACAACTGTATTTGAGTTAACTCTACACCCGTATCTATGTCTATACACCTATTTATCTATGTTCATTTTACTAGATTTTACTGTTTCTGACATTAATAAAGAATTTGGAAATTTGAAAGATATTAAGATTATGATTGTTATAAAAGGAAGATATTTAAATTAAACGATCTTTAATGAACTTTTTAATATACAATCAGATTTCACTAGTATCAATGATATCAATTTTATTAATAAAATTGAGGGTGGGGCATGAGTAGGATTAGTGCCCATATAAAAGAGACTCCTTAATGAATGGAACTAATCCCATTCACCTCCCAAAGGCCCCACCTCCTAATACCATCACCTTGGGGGTTAGGATTTCAACACATGGATTTTGGGGGAACACAAACCATAGCAGTATACACCCTTGATCCCTAATTCTATTAATGTACCTATAACTCCCTTCTATCCCTGGATCCTGTTTGTTGCACATATCTGCTGGACATGGGTGCTCTCTCTTTTTTTTTTTTTTAACATGGCGGGGAGTCTTCCAGTGAGGACCGGAAAACCTGCGAGACAAATTCTAAAAGAGCTGTAACATTAACATGGGTGTTTATCATCTGAAGCTCAACAAGTCCAATAAAACTCTCCCCACTTTGCCTTTCTGGACTTTCCCCAAATCTCCTGTTTTTATAGTATTTTTGCAGTTAAAGGTATTCATATCTTCATAGGTGTACAAATTATAATCACTCCACCACTCCCCACATCCAATAGCTCATTAAGACCTGTAAGTCTACCTCTCCTGAAACTATGAAATACATTCCTTCCTCTCTATCCACCCTCCCAATGTGCCTTAGTTCAGCAATACTTTCTTTTATCTACAATACTGCAACAGCCTCTACTTACTATTACGTTAGTCTGTACTTCCTTCAAATATTATCTTTCCAAAAGACAAATCTAATCTTGTCACTTCCTTACTTAAAATCCTTGGATGGAGATCCGTTGCAAATAATTTGCAATCTATCCACCATCTTCCTGTCCAGGCTCCCTCCTCCCTCTCCCTCACAAGCACCCTGTACCTCATCCACTCTGAAATGCCTGGCTCTTCGTACCTTGCACATGCAGATATCTCTGCTTGCAATGAGTGCCTTTTCCCTTGTTCTCTTACTGGTGAATTTCTCCTTCATCCAATTTAAATTCTGTCCCCTTGGTGCAGCTTTCCTAGGCTCTTTCACATAAAGTTAATCATTGCTTCTGGGGTCCTAACATTGTATTTTCATTCCTAACTAAATGGCGATTACCTTGGGTCAGTGAGCATATTCCTTAGGAGGTGAGGGGATGTCACTAATGCCTAGCCCAGTGGCTGGCACTCAGTAGGTGTCTGATAAATGTCTGTGGAGTGAAGAAATGATCTAATGAGTAGCCTCTTAACTCTTCCTGGTCCTTAAGATGATAAAGGAGGTGAAAGAGAATTTGGTGTGCAGTAAATACAACAATTTTTCAGATTAGGGAACAATCATAGCCAAGTTACTGTCCAGATTCTATTTTGTATTCTGAGAAATAAATCAATGCTTCCAAGACTTCAAGTCATCATTTTGTGAGTTATTTACAAAATACATCATTACCCAGGCCTTGAGTTGAAAGCCCCATGACATGATTTTAAATTCACAGCATATAATTTCCAAGAACCAGTCTAAATTCAATGAACAAATTGTATTTAATATACCAAATTCTGAGTCTGTTGGGATTTCAGAACACTTTTAAAATTCATAATGTGTTTGGGCTCTGTTTTATTGTTGAAATGCATGTGCTTAATAACAAGGTAAAAGCTGTACAAATTTAATCTTTAAGAAAAGTATAAAAATGCTAAGAAAAATGTTATAAAACTACTTGTTTCACTTCTTTAAATATATTTTCACTTGCTATGAGAAATAATTTCTGAGTGTCATGAAGAGCTAAAAGCTGATATAATAATGAAACAGAAGGGATTATACTAGTAAAACTCTAACATTTGTCATTAATAGTTTACCAATGATTTAAAAACATGATAGTGTACATCATTTTATTCTGAATATGTTATAGGAAACACAGCTGGTTGGTGGGCTCTAATGAAATAATCCTGCCTTTGTCTAAAAGGCTATAAATATCAAACAGAACAGAGCAGATCAATAGTTCAGAAATAAAGGATTTGGTCTTCCCCACAGGTGACTATTTGTGATTTGAGTGACATTTTCACATGGTTCTTTTGTATTATGGCCAGATAGAAATCTCTTGTGATCATCTTAACTTCAGTTCTATTCATCTAGTATTAATAATGTCATTGACCATTTAATGGACAGCAGCGTGACCTTCCCAGGTGTCCTGTACATTGGATAGAGAAGAAAACTTTGAGATGAGCAACTCTGAGCTCTGTCAGATAGAAAGGATATTTGGACACTGGAATAACTTCATTAATTCTTTCTCATTAAATCACAATAGTTTTAGTTAGTAGTATGTACTCATGTCATTCCAATTTCACCTTCTCTTCTCTCTCTCTCTCTCTCTTTCTCTCTCGGAAAATATAATATTGTTTACTTTCTTTGAAAAATATTCTGTTGGCCGGGTGCGGTGGCTCACACCCGTAATCCTAGCACTCTGGGAGGCCGAGGTAGGCGGATCGTTTGAGCTCAGGAGTTCGAGACCAGCCTGAGCAAGAGAGGGACCCCATCTCTACTAAAAAATAGAAAGAAATTAGATGGACAACTAAAAATATATAGAAAAAATTAGCCAGGCATGGTGGCGCATGCCTGTAGTCCCAGCTACTCAGGAGGCTGAGGCAGAAGGATCGCTTGAGCCCAGGAGTTTGAGGTTGCCTTGAGCTAGGCTGACACCACGGCACTCTACCCAGGGCAGTAGAGTGAGACTCTGTCTCAAAAAAAAAAAAAAAATTCTTTTCATTTTCATCAAATGGTGATTCTTAATAAAAAAAGAAATTCTACTTCTCTACTTTGGCTACTTTTCATATTTTTCTTCTTTCTCAGCCTTGTCTTTAATGTTTCACTGCTTTGAAGTCTTCTCCTCAACTCTGGACATGCTGGAGTATCTCAGGGGCTTCCATTCTGAAGTATCTACCATGGATTTCTCTCCAATAAGTTCTCCCCCCATTCTTAATAAACATGATTTCTCAAGATCTTGCTACTAGCCCCTGAGAACATTTTCCCATCCTCTTTCCTCATCCCTGCTGTCTTTCACACAATGAACTAATACCCACTCTTCTGTCTTCTTTGCCCTAAAGACTCCAGTGAAATTGTTGCCCTTCAACTTTAATAACACAAGTCATCAAGGTCCTACCTAGAACAACATACTCTGCTCAGAATATACCACATACACTCTCCACTCTGTTTTCATGCATAGCTATACTGTTCCTTCTTAACTATTTCTCCATTCCCCAGTTGAAAAAATTCATGATTATTGAGCATTATAACTATAAGGACAGGCTTTGATGAATAAATTCACATGCTGGTTTAAAACAAATGATGGTTTTGTGGTTACTTCTTTCAGAGATATTTACTTTTCTACAAGAAACACTTATTTTTTAATTAAAAAATCTGAATGGCAGCAAGCTAAGATTTATTGAGCTTTTACCATGTGTAGGTTACTTACCAGGTACTTTACCTGGCATTATTTATTCTTCATAGTAACGCTGTGATACAGGTATTGTCTTAGTCACTTGAGACTACTCTAAGAAAAATATCATAAATGGGTGGCTTAAACAACAAACATTTATTTCTCATAGTTCTGGAAGCTGAGAAGTCCAAGAGGAAGGCACTGGCACATCTGGTATTTCCTCAGAGCCCCCTTCCTAGTTTACAAAAAGGGTCTTCTTGTTGTGTCTTCACATGGTGGAGGGAGGCAGGAAGAAGGCTCTCTCTTGTCTCTTTAGTAAGGACACTAACCCCATTCATAAGAGCTCCACTCTCATGACCTAATCACCTCCCAAATCCCCCACCTGCTAATACCAGCACATTGGGGATTAAGCTTTAACATGTCAATTTTAGGGGGGCACAAACATAGCAGGTTATCATTTTTTTCTCATTGTACAGTTGGTAAAATGACAGTGAGAGAGTTTCAATAACTTGTCAAAGTCCATACACCTATATGACAGATCTCAGATTTCAAACCCATTCAGTCTGAGCCCAACACAGGTATTTTAAACCACTTTAGTCACTAATGTCTTTCTAGTTGAGAGGGAGCTGCCCAATATTCTTCAGATTTTGGCACTAAAGTCAGTCTATAAAGAGAACCAAACATGGATTTATTTTAAGTTCTCAAAATAAGTTTAATTTTATAAATTCTATGTATAACTGAAATGTCTTCTTATTCATTATTTCAAATATCGCCTGTACATTGTATTAATATAACCCACTGTATTAATCACTTCCTATTCCCCCTATTGGTGATGGAGGGATTCCCACCCTAGAGTTATGAGGATGGCCCAACAATGATACCTGGGGCTGGATAAATGAGATAAGCAGTGGTTTATCAGTCATAAATACAGCCCAGAAGAGGAGGACACTGCATGCCACTCAGGGCCACTCAGAGGTTATACTTGGGAACAGAGTGAACAACTAATGAATAGAGGAGGCAGGCTTTGTAGTATCAGGAGGGTGAGGTGCCCCCTGGCTGCTGTGGGAGGATGTGATTGGCTTGTTTGAATGATGGGCTGGTAGGGAATTGAAACCCACTACTCTGGGTAAAGTAGGAACTGCGCCTGGCCTCCTTGATAAGAAATGTTTGGCTATAGGCCCTTATCCACATGAACAGAGTTGGGGCGAACTTACAGTTAAGCCAGATGAGGCCCTCCTGTATTCACCAGATGTTAAGACAACCCATAATGTTGGGCCTTGATTTTGGTCCTTATGCCACACCACACACTCTCACCCAGCTATGCATTTTACTTTTGTTCAACTCACTTACAGAATCACGGGTCTGGAATGGGTATCTGAAAACTCTCGATCAACCAGGAAGCAAGAAGGAGGGAAAAGAATCCAAGGATGGAGTTCTACTCTTAGTTCTGCAAGTAACCTGCTATGTGACTTCAGCGACTTCATCTAATATCTTCTGGTGTATTTTTCTTTAAAATGACTGCAGCATTACCAGGTGGAAAATAGTTTTACTGAGTGAGGACAGCCCCCAGAAAGGAGGGAGGGAGTACTCAGTGTGCTTCTGGGTAAGAATTTTTCTCCCCTATCCACATTTCCTGCTATGATCTAAATGTTTGTGTCCCCTCAAAATTCATATGTTAAATTTTAAATCACCAAGGTGATGAATTAGAAGGTGGGGACTTTGGGAGATGATTAGGTCATAAGGTAGACCCTTTATGAATGGGATTAATGCCCTTGTAAAAGAGGCCCCAGATTGCCACCTTGCCCCTTTCATCACATGAGGACACAGCTAGAAGGCACCATTCATGAGGAAGTGCTAGACACAGCTAGCATCTTGATCTTGAACTTACCAGCCTTCAGAACTGTAAGCAACACATTTTTGAGAAGCCTGAATAGACTAAGACATTCCGTAACGGAGAATTTCCCAAGTATGCTTCATGGTACCCTTTTCACTTTGGATGCTCTCTGGAAAAAAGTTCTGGGGCCAAATAACTTTCGGAAACTCCACATACTTACCCGTTCCTTACAGATTCACAATACTAAGTTATCTACAGAAAAGTTCTAAGAAACCTGCCTATAATGAAACCTGAGGGCTTAACCAGAGGTGCACCCCCCTGCATTTTTTTTTTTCCATGAATCTTTTCAATTTAATTCTGTTTTTGTGGAACTTCTACTGGTATCGATGGGATGGATGTTCTGCCAAAAAATAAACACCATTTGGAGATGCAGGTGAGTGACCTTGGTTGGTAGAAGTCAGTGCCAAGAGAACATGGGCAGGTCAGCCACAGTACTTGCTGTGCCACACATTCTACCCCACCAGCCCAGTCACGACACGTGCTCCTCTCGGTCCCCCACTGTCTGAGCAATGACCCACAGCAAAGCTCAGGGTTGAGCCTTGAGCCATTTCCATGGCTATCACAAGTTTATGGAAAGGCCTGAACATAGTAGAGTAAAATCTGGAAATGCCTTTATTTTTCCCCATCATTGCCTTCAGGTTCCTCTTGTCAATATCCATTTGTACTGATTTGGCAGCACAGTTAGAAGATACTAACTATTTTTCAATTTTCAATTCTTTTTAGGTTTTATAAAATCTAGTACAAACTATGTTTTTGTAAATTCATCTTACATTCCATTGAAAACATCACCCCTGTCCATAACTAAGGCCTGACTGGAGATTCTCCTCGCCTACGGTAGGGAGGGGAGACACAATCTGTCTTTGTGCTTTCCTAACTTCACTTACTCCCTGCTGCTGCCCTTCTGGCTCTTCTGAGGTCCTGATGGGTGGTGAAAACAAGAGAGGCAAAGGGCTCCGTTCTTAGCTGGTGTATTTGGGCTCCCCCCTTGGCCCATGAATATCCATTGTAGTGATGCCATCTTTTAGATGGGATTATTGGTAAGTTCCTCTGAGCTGCCCTTTCCCCTGCCCCACACAGACTCAGCTGCCAGTGACTTCTAAAGTCATGTCCTCTTCAGGACATCCCTCTTTTTACACCCCTTGTCATAGCAGAAAACTCTTTTGAGCATTTTTCACTATGACTCGAGCCTGCACCCACTCCCTGTAGGGGAAGTCTCACACATCCTCACTCCACCAAACTCTGAAGTGCAGACTGTCCATGCTGCTCTCCACTGCTTCTGGAAACTGCTTAGCCCACCTCTGACTCTCAGGCTTCTGTAGAAGACAGGGAGAATCCGGTCTTTATCTACACATATACCCCCAGACCCTGGGAGCATCAGTCGTCTCTCTCACTCTGCTGTGGCTGGAGACCTGTGGACGTCTACGCTCCAGCAATATCCAGCTGGCAGGAGACACAAATCTTCCCCCTCCCAGACCACCCCACTTTGTGAAACTGCACCTCCAGGAGCCCACTGCTTAAGATTAAAGCACAAGGGGTGCCAGGGGGAGAAGGAAAATGTCACCATGCTCTGCATTCTTCTGGACTGTCTTCAAAGAAAGGACTTCTCTTCCTCTGTACCAAACCCCTACTGTTCACTTTTTATAGAGTATCAGGGGTGATTTAGGATGGTTTAGATACTGCTTAGCAAGCCTTGGGGAATAGGGAGTATCTAATCTAGTGCCTCCCTTAGGAATGCAGTAGTACTTAAAAAGCCATTAGGCTAAGCTTGAGGCTTTAGTTAAAATTCCCAGACAAGAGGAAATGTTCCATTCCATAACCTATTGCGATGTCCAAATACTAGACATCTCCCACTTGGCTATCTCTGTACCACCATTTTGTGAGCCACTGGCCTCACTAGCTGATTGAAAGACGACCAACCAACATTTGAAGAGTTGGTACTCACCCTCACAGATCCTTTCTTCTTTCCTCTTCCAAATGGCTCAGAGCAGCACTGGAAGAGGATAATCCATGGTTTCAGGGAGAGAAGAGGCAATTCTGAGCCAGCAAAGTAAAAAAACGCTGGCAGAAGTTCTCTAGCTGATGGCCAGCTGAGACTTCCTCTGCTTATTCTTGCCATGAAAATATCAATGCTACACAGGTGCCAGGAAAATCTAGAAAGTTCTAATGTCATAACAAGAATAACAATAAAAATTAAAATTGAACTGTCATAGACTGGGAAGAAAGAAAGTTACAGGAGACACTTTTATCTTAGGAATTCCAAACATTGTAGGGTTTTCCAAGAAGATATGGTCAACACTGCAGTCTCTGAGGTCAGGGTCACACCTGCTTTCTGGAGCACAGCACCAGCAGGACCTGGCACAGGGGTGGGCACAGAGGAAGCACTCAATAGTGTTCTGTGGATAAGTGATTGGTTCCTTGATATTGTTTAAGAAGAAAAATATTAGGATATTTTAGGGGTCATACCTGAGATCTTTTGTGGCCAAAACAATGAGTTGTATAACAGTGTCAATTTTCATTTCATTTTTTCATTTATCACCCTATCCAAAATATTGCTCACATATCTATGTCAAACATGTTGGAAGGCCTTAGGGAAATAAGAGGGAAAAACAAATTCCCACCTCAAAGACCTTCCCTTTATAGGGGAGAGAGGCAAATGAAAAACTTCACTGAGAAAACATGACTATGAGGAGGTAGATGCTGAGTGCAGCTAGGAGGAAGGAGGCTTTAAATATGATTCTCAGCACCATTCAAAGTGACATGTAAACGCTGAGGTAGCTTTTCTAGGCTACAGATTGTGAGGAGGGGAAGCAAATGTATCCTCTTGAAGAAGCCTCACCTTTTCAGTGCTGTGGGAGCCTAATGCTAAAAGCCCACAAAGAAGGTTCCTACACAGATGTCGACCTGAGCCTTGCCAATCACTACTCCGATGAAATAATTATGCGTTTTTTTAATGAAAGTCAGCCATTGCTAATTGAGTCCTAGGATGGAAAAGAAAAAACAATTTACATCATCAGTGTTTAGGGAGAAAAACAATTGTCCCAGCCCGGGGCCTCTTGATCACATTCTTAGACTTACCTCTTCCCGCGGAAGCCACACCATGAATGAAATTCAGTGGTGGAGCTGCTGCCCAGCATCCAATCCCACCTCAAGAGCTGATCAAAGACTCTCTGGCCACCACTCTGCCCAGGATCTAATTTTAAAACAAAAAGTAGGATGGACACTATAACTCAGACAAGAGAGAAAATGTTTCTAAGTGTCTGGATTTTAAGCCTAATTCTAATCCTTTGAAGTTAGAGTTACATTTAGCCTTTCAGCCTTGGCCAACTTTTTGGTCCAACAAGCGAAATAACAATAATAACAAAAAAAAAGATACTTTAAAAAGTTTAACAGACCAAAAGACCAAATAGCCTTCTTGGACTTAAATTCTGTCTTGCAAAATAGCACTTGGATGAATTATTTTTAAATTAATCAAATGCACACAGATTATAATTATTTTATTTCTATCAAACTACTCATTTATCAAAAATCAAAGGAAAATTGGTTTGGTTCTTGAATTTGCCAAGCCCCAAATATTTCTGTGTGGCTTCAAGAGACACAGTCCTCAAGCCAAACTTCATGGGCATCCATTTTATTTCCTTTCATTTCATTTCATTATTTCATTTCATTTCAATTATTTGAATAGTCTATAATATGATCAGTGGAACTTGGGTCACGAGGGGTGATTTTCCTCAACTCTAAGGAGAGTCTGTCTATATGCTCCATGTCTATTTCTCAGAGGGAACCCACGCATATACTAATGAGGAAGCCCAGGAACACCGGGTGAACTACCAGGAAATTTAACTCCCTTCAGCAGGCAAAACCCTGCCCTCTTGTGAGCTGGCTGAAGTTAAACTGAAGAGCAAAAACTTTTTCTCTCACTCAAATCCAAATCTTCAATGAATGTAAATATTCCCCAAAGCTAAAAGCTGTGATATTTGACATGGCATTGGTAAAACTTTAATGAATTTATTTTTTAAAGCCTAGTTAATGTGTTGACCAGCCCATAAAAACTAAAGCAGAAAATTGCACCAAACTTACTGATAAGGATTTGCTTAATTTATCTGGTCACTCAGCTCTCCTGATCTTGGTCAACCTCCTGTCAGATAGGTACTTTCCTGACATATACTATGGAGTTATGACATTCCATAACATTCTAAACATCATATCTTAAGTATTGATAGATAATACAAAAGTAAAATCCCAGAGGATACAAAATTCTGGCTACAATGAAGGGAATGACCAAAAAAGATCTACTGTGAAACGGTAACTATAAATCATAGTGATTTGGCTTTAGAATTTTTATTTTCTCACTTTTGCATGTAGCTAGAGAACTAGCAGTAGGAATAATCTAAAGTCTTCCAGATTTTTACTACAAGTGAACAGTCTCCAGGGAATTGGGAAGTTAATAATATAGCAAAAGAGTTAAAGCAAGGGCTCCGGAATCAAACAGGAGTGGATTTGAGTCTAGGCTGTGTGCTCTTGAGCAGGCAGCTAAACTCCTCTGAAGCTCACTTTTCTCATCTACGAGTCGGTGGAAACAAGGGAATCACCAAGGAACGGGCAATCCCTAAGGACTAGCTACCTCAAGGAGCCACTTCCTTTCCTCCAGGCCTGAAGGAGCAGTCAGGGGCCACCAGTGGGGGGTGGGAACGAAAACTGTCCAAGAACTCAGGCACTGCCGGACCTTGGCCAGCCTGGGAGGGAGCGGGAGGAAGAAATACTCCTACCTCTCTCTCTTCGCACCATCCAACCTCCTGCTGATGCTTCCCTTTCATCAACCCAGATGGAAAGCCAGAGGGCAAGAGAGTTGGGGTGGTGATGTGCTCTGTGGAGGTCAGTCCACCATGGCCCGCCTCAGGGCAGAGAAGGGTGGAGAATGGATGGGAAGGAGACAGACAGAAAAACTCAGCACAGAGCAGTACAGTACTGTTCCCAGTGTGCTCAGGGGAGCTGGGTTGCAAGCCAAGTCTGACTCCAATGTGCATGCTCAATTTAACCTTCACACCTTGTTGACACTGTATTATTATTTTTTAATTCCATTTAATTGTTCTACCTTCAATAAAAACGAAATTTCTGAAATATGCAAAAACCAAAGTTTAGATGAAAAAAAAAGCCCCATCCATGTTAACACAATGTGTCTCAGAGCAGAGAAATGGTAGTTCTCAGTGATGGCATGAGGGACAGACCTTGGCTCAGGGAGTACACTTATGGGTCTTGGGCAGACACCACCGGAAAATAAACAAAACAAAACTCTGTGTTAGGAGGAGTGATGGAGACAGCACACTTCAGGTGAAGGCCGCACTGCCACCCCGGGAGTTCCTCGGCCTGCTGTCACCAAGCAGATTCACAATGTCAATTCCTTCCCTGTCCATGTCTCCTACTCCTTTACCTTCAAGCCCAAACTGCCTCATTTCAACTCATTTTAACTCTTCACATTTCCAGGGAGTTCAGGAACTTTGAGAAGCATCTGCTCTCTGCAGGTGGCATTTTGGGAATTAGTTTTTGTTGAAAGCTAGAGGTGAGGTACCAAGCAAAGGGAACTGAGGCCAGTAAGCCTTTAGTGTGAGGTTTCATGCTTATCTGTTTACGAGTTAGGCCGTGTTTATTGTTTCTTGTAGCTGTAGGTGCCAGAAACTAAAATTTTTCTTGTTGTCTTTGTTTTGTTTTCTCTGTTGTTTTTGAATTTTTTTCTGATAAAATGCCTGTCTGGTAAAAACCCTGTGGGTTGGGCTCTGGTAAAATAGTTTCCCTTGAGGGCAGGTCTTGTTTAAAAAGAACAGAACACTCTGGGCATATTTCAAAGTGGCTATTTTCTCCTTCCTTTCTCTTCCAGAAATACCAGGGGATTTTTCTCTAATTTTTGCTGTCGGAACCTGGTAGACCTCTTGGAGGTAAAACTCCTCAGGACTACTCCCTCCCGGAAGTTTTGGAACTCTCAGGCTTGTTCATACTAAGCCTCCAGCAAGCTGTCAATTGCAGATTAAGTTTTCCCATTCTCATGCTAACTCTACTGGCCCTGGGCTTCTGCTCAGGTAAGCTGTGATTCTCTATGCTCACTCCTCTGTCCTGCCAATGTTGGGAGCAGTACTAAGTCTAAGAAGAGTGGACGATTTTCCATTTGTTCAGATTTTTGTTGTTGCTGTGAGGATGGAAGTGATGACTTCCAACTCCTTACGTGCCCGATGGAAAATTGGAAGTCCACTGTATGTTTTAAATATTCTTATTTTGTTTTTGCAAAAATATTTTTATAAGTGCCAGTATCTTCCTCTCTATGGGTCAAAGATCGAAGACTTTATTAGTACTTTAAAATTCATAATACAAATGAACATTTTAAGGCATAAAAACTGTCTTTCACTAGAATGTGTTAACCGACTATCTCCGGTTCACGCTAATTACCCGCAGTTACTCAATACCTTGTAACTTAGGAAAAAAAAAATATATATATATTTTTTTTAATAGAAATCAGAGTTGGTAGCCCACATAATAATATGCATTAAATATAGCTTACACGATTTGAGTCATAGTTTATACGCAGCCACTGTGATAGTTCAGATAAATTAGAATTAGGCTGGTGTGTGGGTTACAGATAAACAATTTTCCTTGAATAGATGGATTAGTTCATTCAAATAGACAGTTAATCTTTGCAAACAACACATTTGATTAGTATTTCTAGTGAACTGATGTAGTCTTTCACATTTGAATGCAGTAGAATCTTCTCAGTGAAGTAAAGCAATGATTATCAAATTTTTGCTGTGTAACCATAAAAAAATTTTCAAAAATTATATATCCTTATACATTCAAAGTTGACATCTAATTTCAAATTAGATAACTTTCATCAAGTTTTAAATAATGGAAAAGAATTTAATTTCTGGAATATTGTAAATATTGAAATTTTAAAATGAAATTATTCTTCAAAATAATCTAATAAAATATTATAATAATTTGATAACCATTACCAACCATGTAAGAATAAATGAAAATAGCCTTTGTTTTAAATTTCAAAATTCTACATCTTTCCTTCTTCTTTTATTTTATTTTTTTTGGAGACAGAGTCTCACTCTGTTGCCCGGGCTAGAGTGAGTGCTGTGGCGTCAGCCTAGCTCACAGCAACCTCAAACTCCTGGGCTCAAGCGATCCTCCTGCCTCAGCCTCCCTAGTAGCTGGGACTACAGGCATGCGCCACCATGCCCGGCTAGTTTTTTCTATATATTTTTAGTTGTCCAATTAATTTCTTTGTAGTTTTAGTAGAGACGGGGTCTCGCTCTTGCTCAGGCTGGTTTCGAACTCCTGAGCTCAAACAATCCGCCTGCCTCGGCCTCCCAGAGTGCTAGGATTACAGGCGTGAGCCACCGCGCCCGGCCAACAATTGATTTTTGTATGTTTTTTCTATTCCTCAGTTCAAAATTTCATTGACTAAAGTAAACTCAATTATATCAACCAAAATATAAACCACAAGGCAATAAGATTAATAAAATTATTTAGTATCTATGTGAGGAAAACTAACACTCTACTTAGTGGCATAAATCAAAATTCGATTACATGAAAAAATGTATTTTCCTTAGGAAAACCAGTTATTGAAAAAAATATAATTTATCTTTAAATTTCTTATAAATTTAATATAATTCCAATTGAAATTAAAATCAAACTATATGAAAATCAAACTAAACTATACATAAAATCAAACTATCTATCAAAACTTGATAATGAGAAAGTTTTGAGAAACAAGACCAATGAGGGGAGAGTTGCAATTTTTATGCTAAAATGTACTATGAAGCTACGATTATTAAAAAGTGTGAAATTAGTGCCAGAAAAAAAAATTGGTGGAACAGAAGAGGAAACAATGAAAAAGACTCTCTTATATGTAAACATCCTGTTATGGTAATTTTGATATTTTAAATTAGAGGGGTTAAAAAATGAATTATTTATTAAAGTGTTACTGGAAAAGTTTATAAACTATTTGGAAAGAAATAAACCAGATCTCTTCAAACCATACATGAAAATAGATTCCAGATGGATTATACAATTAATCTATAGAAGAACTGAAAAGAAGAAAGACTAGTTAACAGATTGCAACAAGAGGATGATATTGATAAGGAAGAAATATAAAGAACAGTCGTGTTACATTTGATAACATATAATCTATGCTTCTTCATTATGAAAATAAGTAAATGAAATTAAAGCCTTTAATTTAATTAAAAGAAAGTGGATAAGTAGCACATCTCACAATAATATAAGAAAAAATTCTCATAGCCTAAAAAAAAATACAGAGATCTTACAAATTAATAAGAAAATTGATGAACTCAATAGAATGAAAGAGTGAAGAATGGTCAAAAAGCACAATGAAATTATACAGCTGACTAGAAAACAAAGGGATGCAAATGAAATACCATTATTCATCAATCCAGACTGACAAAATTTTTTCACATAAAATGTGAAAACATTAAAGTATAAAGAAATTAATGAGATGGGCTTTCTCACACTAGAGTACAGGAAATCAGAAGCTTTAAAAATGCTAAATCCGGGGGCCTCGTAAATCCAACAACACAAATGTTTTGTAACAGGTAAGCAGTTAAATTCTCCATATCTGTGTATGGAATACTATGACATTACTGCACACAGTTTCTAACAGTTGTTCTTAAAAGGAGGAAATTGGTTATATATCAGAGTTACCCAAGAAGATCTTGGGATCAGTCTCGTACTTCCCAACTTGCCACTCCCATCCTCTGTACCTCTGTCTGATTTTCCTGTGGGATCTGGTGCAAAACACTGCTCTAAAATAATGTTCACCACCATTGGAAATTATTCTCAGTATAATGTAAAATTTAAAATACAAATGTATTTACTTGTTATGATCCCAATTTTAGAGTATACAGAGTATAATATTGTGTGTGTCTTTATAAAAAAAGGGAATATTCTCTTTTATACTTTTTGTGCTATTTCCATTTTTTTAATGAACATTCCTTAGGAGTAATCGCTAATAGTGATGATTGGTTTTTTTATAAACATTTTTTTAAAAGAAGTTACTGTCCTCTCTTTTCCCGTCTCTCTTGCTGCCAGAGATACCTATCCACCCTCTGCCTGTGCTTATTGAAATATGCCAGGTCCTCGGAGAGCACCTCCAATTTATCCCTAGACAACTATGGCATTATTTCCATGTGAATAGTGGAGAGAGAAAGGGAGAGAGAAAAAAGTAAAACATTGTGCACCAAGTGAAATGTAGAGTTTAGCTATTATCTAATGAATTTGATCACAGTAGGCAGCCAATCTTGATAATTGTTTTAAAAGATTTTTCCTCAATTGCAGCATATGGGGTAGAGTGGAGGTTGGGGTGGACAGTGTAGGACAAAGGTGGTGGTCTCTGGGGAGCTGAAACAAAGAAACCTTAAAAATAATAATAACAACAAAACCCACATACAAAACACAAAAAAGCAAATGTCTCCTGGGCTCTGTGTCAAAGGTAAATAAGAGGTCCTGAGTGTTGAGAAAATTCTGGAGTCTCTCCCATATACAGATTTCCTCAGTCTATTCTGACTCTGTACCTGTTTCTTTATTTTATTCTACGTTTTTAGAAAGACCCAAAATATTTGAAAAATACAGCTTACAATATGCATTGATACTTAGGATAAGATATGTACATTATACCAAAAGACAAGTGTCAACTCCCCTCAGGAGGCTGCTCTGGTGGCCCAGAAAATGAATTAACCCCAAAGATACTAATTCTTTAATTAATTTTCCCCCGTATCACTGCTTTGTGGGAAGGTTGCAATTTGCCTGAATGTTCAAGGAGTGGACCTGAGCTATGGGTATGGAGACCTTAAAATTTATAATCCAATCTGGGAACTTTTTGAGAATTCAAGAGGGCACTAGTAACAATTCCAGTGAATACAAACTGGAATTGTCATGGCAAACAGAGATGTCTACTCGCTCTAGCCACGAGTCCTTTCTGCTTGTGCACACTGAAGGTGAGCTGAAATCAGACTGTCCTGTAGCTAAAAGGTGACACTTCTATCTTTAAAGTCAACACTATAAGAAATCTGAGTTGAAAAACCACAGTAATATAAAAAAATCTGGGTCGAAAGATCACAAACAATGCCATCAATGAAATGCTGTGCACCTGACTACTTCTCCTGACATGCAAAAAGTTCTAAAAGGACATCACAGAGGATTAGGGGTAGGGACAAAACAGTAAATAAGACCTATATGATCTCACTTTCAGAGCAATGGTCCGGCTGGAGACGCAGATGAGTCAGCTGGGAAAACACACACTAGAGTACAGAAAGTGGTAGCTGGCGTAAGTCAGGGTGCTGGCTACGGCTGGGGGCTGGAACCTGTTGCAGAATTGAAGGATGGCCTCTTGGAGTCATGGTGTGTAAGCTGAAAGCTGTTGGAAGTTTTAACTGAAGGGGAACATGGTGGGGATGGAGAGAGGGAGAAAGTAGAACACGCAAGAATATTCAGAGCAGAGGGAGCCCAGTTGAAAGCCTGAAGGAAATTCGACGGATTTTTAGAATAGGAGGCAGGAAGCAGCAAGAGATGAGACTAGGAGGGCAGACGGGCAAGAAAGAGAAACACCGTATAACGCAGGATTAGAATCTTGGATTTTATTGTCGGGGCTCATGGAGAGTTGGGAGGAGGAAAAGAACATGGCCAAATTTCCCTTTCACCAGGATCATGGGCTAACATGTGGGTTGTGGGAGACCCACAACTAGATGTAGGGAGAACAATCCTTCCAGGAAGAGAAGGTGGTGGTCTGCTTGGTACAATTGGAAATCAGTGGATGGATTATGGAAAAATTTAGGGAGTAAAATCCATCTGCCTTGTCGGTTCGATGGCATTGGGAGGACAAGGCAAGTGAAAGACGAAACAAAGAGAGGGCATTTCAGCTTGTGGATGGCGTGGATGGGAGGGCCACACACTCCCAAGATGCTTCCATCTTTAGAGGGGGCCCATTGTGCTACATCAGTGGTGTCCTAGAGACGTCTGCTGGGCTCAAGAGTTCTCATGACATTAATTTTCATAACTGAGGTGATACGAGTTTGATTGATCTACTTTCCATCAATGCATATGTAAGAGCAAGCGGGGAGTTAAGTTGTCTGACTTGCAAAATTTGAAGCAGGGTTAAACCTGCAATATAGTGACATATTTATAGGTGATTTTGTTGTTACATTGACTTTGTCTCAGATTGGGTTTTAAATAATTTATTTTTCCAGACACTAATATCTCTGCCAGAACCAAACCAAAATGAATGGGATTGGACAGGCTATAAAAATGTGTATTTAGTGGAGGACTCGGAGGGGGAGCTGACTTCCTTTCTATTTATCAACGTGGTTTTGCTTACAGATGTATATTAGTATATACACAAAGAAAATCCCATACAGGAGAATCCCGAATGCAATGTAATGAAGTGTTTGCCAACCAGAGGGTGCACGCGTGGTTTGCCCCAAACTCTAATGTTAAAGCTAGAGTTTACGCCTCTCACCTTTTCACAAAGCTCTTTATTCCAAGTTCCATTATTTGCTGTTACATAATTAGGATGTTTCTCAAAGTGGTTTGGAAGTGGCTCTGTTCTACGAGGTATAAAGTCCAAGAAAGAGTAAAATAAAATATTTCTGCAACATGTATCTTTACAGAGAAGAAACCAAGAGTGTTTGCCGGTCAGTTTGTCTGGAATGGGACAGTGTCCCGAAGCCAAAATCCTAGGCTGGATGGACAATGTGACCAGAAGGAACAGTGGAGGCCGAATAAGAAAGCCCCTCTGAGAATATGGCCTTGCATTTTCAAGAAAATTTAGGATGGCAGGAGCATATTCAGAGTCACAGTCAGGTAGAACAATTGATTAGAAACCAAAGTCTCCCCAAAACGGTCTCCATTCCCCCTTTGACGTCCATCTGATTCCCCTGCTGGGGCCCAGGGGAGCCACACAGTAAACCGACGCTGCAGGGAACGGGCCTTGCCCTTTGATTGTGCTGTGCGGTTCCCTGCCTGGTGCCCGCTCGGGTTACAGCCCCGCAGTCAGCATTGTCCAGACAAAGGAGCAGTGGCTCCTACCTGAGGACTGCCTGGAGCACAGCCACCCTCCCTCCACCTGCCCCAATCTCCAGCCGCCTCCTGTTTCTTCAGCCCTCCCATGCTGGGTTTCTTGAGTGAAAAACGTTCAAACCAGTCAGGCTCTGCAGTGGCCGTCGTGATGCCACGTGTCTCCCCTCCCAAGCCTCCTCCTGCAGTAGGTTGGCATGCATTTTCCATTTCCACTTATGTGCTTTCTGGAAGGGGTGGATCCCTGCTCTCTGAAGATATCTCAGGGGAGACAAGACAAAGGAGTGGCCTTCATTTTTAAGAAGGGTTTTGAGTACCTAGCAATACTCAGTTTCTTTACATTTTACCACTATAACCCAACTATGTCATAATCTTAAATTTCTAAACAAAGATTTATTGAGTGGACAAAGTCAGGTAAAGCTAACAATGTTGCCTAACTTTAAATAATGAAGGTTTTAGATTTTAATACTAGGAATGTGTGCTTAGTATGTGTCAGGCACTGTTCTAAAAACTTCACATCTATTTGCACATTTAATCTTTATGACAGCCTCATGAAGTAGTGTGCTTTTCTCCTTTTTTTCACAGAAGAGGTAAAGTGCTTTCTTTGCTCAATGTCACACAACTAGTAGGTGTCACAGCTGAGATTTGAATCCAGGGCTTCTGGCCCCAGAGCCAGTGCTCATTGTCGCTACACTGCAGTGTGAACACGCAGACAACTTTAACCCATGGATTGATTGGAAAGAATGTTTTCCAGTTGATTTCTCTTTTTTCACTCATTAATTCGTAATTCTTAACTTTCTGAAAGATTCTAAGAATGCTTTTTCTTCGCCAAGGCTGCTCCCTGTTCAAGCTGTAGAAGCTTTAGCCACTGGGATTGAGGAGGTGGTGGGGGAAAGAGGAAGGGGAGGGAGAAAGGGAGAGAGAAGGTCAAAGGCAGGGGCTCTAATTTTGTTGTCTAGGTTGGAGGTCCTGAAGTTGAGTTATAGCATAGGCTGCTGACCCCACCCTGAGTTGCTCCTTTAGCAGGTCTGGGATGGGGCCCAAGAATCTGCATTTCTAACGAGTGCGCAGGGGATGCTGACGCTGATGGTCGTGGGTCAATCCTTGGCAAACAACTGGCCTCAGGAGTTGCCTGAGTTGGCACTCTTAAACCCACACCGGGCAGGCTGCGGAGAAGCAACTCTGGGTAAGTCCCCTTCTAGAAGCTACTGTTTCTCTTCCTGCCTCTCAATTCTGAGATTCAAAGAGCTTTTCTTCTTATGAAAGTGCAAATAGGGACTCTCTGAGAAAGAGGATTCCTGAGTGTGATCACTGGGGAGTGACTGATGGTCCTGGAGCCCCTCCAACACCCACCTCAACAGTTTGCTCTGAGTTGTGCCCATTCTGTGTTGGGATTTACTCACCAAAACCAGCATGGGTCTGATTGTTTTCACACGATCTCTATGATTCCTTTCCCCTTCCTGGGGTTTCAGAATTTTTGCAAGTTTTGAACTGAGATCTGCACTCACTCGTGTGATTCCCAGCTATTGCGAGGGAGAGAATGTTGCACTCTGGCTCCCCTGTCTTATCTATCGTGGAGCTAAACAGGGGGTCTCAGCTTCCCCCCAACCCGGATTAAAATCTTTTCAACTTTGTCTCTTTTCCTTGACCTCCATGTGGAATGTCACAGCAGGAAGGAATTAGAGAGGAGAACAAAGCCACTGAAAGAGGTTTGAAGGTTAAATCTCCATCATGTGCTTTCTTTATTGCGCGTACCTGAGACTGGCCCCTGCAAAGGACCCTTGCTAGTCAAGGTCATGGCTTACTGGCTAGTTAGTTTCGTATTTTAACTGCACTGAATTCTAGACATGAGGGAGCCTATAAAGGTAACTATGCCTTTTGAAAAATGTCCCACACAGAGCTTACACTGCTGTCTGCCTGGAGCATGTGGGGAGCCAGGTGCTGATCACAGCTGAGGTCTAGAGCATATGACAGGCACTGCTTTCCTCTAGCCACATCTTGGTCCTGATTTCCCTAGGGATGGACCTAGGCCTTATCTGAAGATGCCAGTTTAGGTGTGGAAGCCATTCTTGCAAAGAAAATTAGGGGCAATGTTGCTTCCCAAGACTGTTCGTCATGGTAGAGAATGAAAGACAAAGATGAATATTTGGATTTTGCAAAATGACTACTTTCTCTGCAGCCTAAGGGCTCCGGGACAGTGGCAGGCATGATTCAAAGCAGGGAAAGTTGGTCTTCAGGTATCCTCTGCCATTTCTTTCTGGCTGCTCCAGCTGGCTCACTTTCTGTCAGTTTCCCCCTTTGATTTGGGTCTCTTTTTTATAAGTTGTTGCTGCTTCTATTCAAGGGGTAGTTAACGAGGCTTAACGTCTTCCAAGGGCTTTTGTATCCAACAGGGAACTTTTGTACACAGAAAAACAACACCATCCAATAGAGCACTCTATGAAAGTGGAAATTTTTGTCAGGGCTACCACATTAGGCCACTGTCTTAGCACAGCAGAAAAGCTTTCCTGACCTGGACGAGTGAATCTGCAAACATGGCAGACGGTGGGGTTGGTGTTTTGCAATGGGGATACTTCCGATCATACCTTGGGCAATTACCAACACATTAGACCACATTAGACAGATAAGACAAAATATGCCCATTTTACATGTATGTATGCTGTGGGACCCGTGCTTTGCTGGGCACTTTTAGTATACAGAAAAATAAAGCACTTGTTCGTTACCCTTAGGAATCTTGCAATTAAAGAAAAGTCTAATATGATTAAAAAATATATACTAAAAGAATAGACACGAAGGCTGGAATAGGTTCCAAGCTATAAGGGAGGAGAGTGAGGCGGAGGCCTTATTTCAATTTCCATGTTGGCGTAGTATCTGCCTTGGCAGGGAGGAGGGATGAGGATTGAAAGCAGAGAAACTAGGAAAAATGTATGCATGGTAGTCAAAACGTGTGTGGCTTGTGTTGTGACAGTGAGAGTCCTGGCCCGGCGCGAACGACACGTATCGGAGAGGAACGCAAGAGAAAGCCGGGCAGATAAGATGGTGTTAATTAATGGGGCCTGAATACCAGGCTCAACATTTGAATTTCCGCAGGCAAGAGGGAGCTACTGTAGATTTTTCAGCCAGGAGATGACAAGATGAAAACAGTGTTTTAGAAAATTAATTAGGGAGTGGTTGCTGGTGTGGGCCGGGGATGGAGAGAGAGGAGTCAGAGAAAGCGGAAACCTTCTGCAGACTTCCCGTTCCTGAGAGCCGAGCTGGCAGAGCTTCCGAAGAGGGAGCGACCATCCTGGTCTGCAGCACTTCATCCTTCTGACGGTGCGCTCCTCCCTCCAGCTCTCGGCCTCCGTGCAGTGGCAACGTCTGCTTCTCCTTCATCTCTTCCCTCCGCCTTGGCTTCCGTCACTGACTTCTCTTCTCTGACTCACCATTAATGTAGGTGTTCACAGACATTCTTTCCATGGTCTTCCTTCTCATCCTCCCCTGTCTTGGCTTTAGCCATGATCTACATAAACATTTATCCCCAATTTATGTCTCTATTCTTGATCTCTTTCCAGCTTTCCTTTCCTGTATTTCCAAGTGCCTCTTCAACATTCCCACCTGAGTGTGTCACCAGCACTTCAAAATTAATGTCTAAAGCAATACACATCGTCACTGAGGGCCAAACCAGCCTCTGCCTCTGATTCTCCTTTTTCTGTAATGGAAACAAGATTCACCAATTACAGAAGCTCAAAATTTCAGACCCTCATCCAAAGCAACTTTTCTTTTCCTGGCTCTGGGGCCATAAATGCAAAATAACTTGGCTGCTTTTCCTTTGTTCTCAATAGTTGTCCGGTGCTATAGACCCTGGCTCTCTTCTCCCACTTTTATGTCTACATAACATTCTAGTTCTCACCTCCAGTCCTTCTCACTTGACCCTTTGACCTTGCTACCAAAGCACCCCTCTGATCACACCCTTGCTCTGCTCAAAAATTCCCCACAATATGTGATCTCAGGGCAGCCTTTCCAGATTTTTAGGCCCCAACTCTCCTACCTTTGTATTATCCTGCACCCACACCTGATCACTAAATATGCCTTCTTTATGCCCCAAATCTCCGTGCAACCACACCCTTGCCTCGCCACGTTCCTCGAGCATGAAATTCCCATTTCCCCCTCACAATATCCACTTATAGTAACCCCCCAACCTTTTCAGAGCCATTTCAAGTCCTACTTTATCCATAAAGATTTTCCCAGTGACCCCAACGTGGGCGCCTTCTTCCTTCTTTGACCCCCATGGCAGTTATATGCCCCCCGCTCCCTCTGGTGTAGTTCACTCATGTTCCCACTACAGCTTCTCTATGAGGTGACAAGTTTCTCATGGCCCAGGAAGGTGTCTTGATGATCTCTGTTTTCCTTGCAGCTACAGGATGTCCTGCACATAGTGGACACTACATCAATATGACAGAAAATAACTAAGTCCAAATAAAAGTACAAAAGGAAATTTGAGAAAATGTCATGTCATTTCAGAGAATCAAAGAAATTGCAGGGCCAAGAGGCAACCGGTGCATTTGAGGAGAGCTGGTCATTTCTTGGAGCACACTTGAAACATCCAGAGTACCAGAGTACCTGGTTTTTGTCTTTTTTAAGGGACAGGGTCTTGCTCTGTTGCCCAAGCTAGAGTGCAGTGGTGCCACCACAGCTTATGGTAACCTCGAACTCCTGGGCTCAAGCAATCCTCTCACCTTAGCCTCCCGAGTAGCTGGGACCTTTTAACTCTGGCTTAGTGAGTAGGTAAGTTGTGAGGACATAGATATAATTGGTGTTAGGCAAGAAAATATTCTAGTTATAATCTTTACTATCACTTGAAACATATTTATTCCTTTGCCATATGTAGTTTACTGGAATTCTGCTTTTTCTGTAATAAACCCAAACAGAAAATTCGACTTCATTCTCTCCTCAAGACCTTTTGCTTGTTTGTTTTATTTTGTGTAGGAGGAAATAATGTTAGCATAAGTGGGCTTATTTCAAAACATGTGAGTTGAACAGTAATTCTCTTTCCTTCATCCCACTGCTCTGGCTGAACTGGAACCAAGGAAATTTACAGCCCGGAGCAGTCCTCAGTCTGGTCTATGTATTAGTAATGCTCTCTGACTGTGCAGAACAAGCGAGAACAGAGCTCGTGCTCCACAGCTTTGCAAGGCCCTATGTAATTTTCAAATCTTCCTGTGTTTTTGGTAATGATCTGGCAATCCAAACAATTTGGCTTAAAAGCTGTCCTAAAGTCATTTTCCCCTGCTGGTCTTATATAATGGAGACCAAGAAACTGCATTACGAATATTATAAAGGCCGTTCAGATATGAATGTAAATATAAGACATGTATTTTTATATAGCAGTGGCTTCAGGAATTTACAAAATTATAAGTCTTGGTGTTCTGGACAGAATTACTACCTCCCAGATTCTTAGTGGAGCCCTTTTAAAATAAAGCATACCACCACCAACAACAAAATCACGAAGATAGGTTATTTTAAAGTGTGGTGACAATGATTAGCTAGGTACGCAAACATACTTCCAAAGATAAAGCTATATTTCCTTAAATTTAGCCTTGAAACCCTCCCTAACCCTTGGCTCCACCTTTTTCCTAATCGCAGTAGGGCTTGCAAATAGAATATTATTTATGATTCAGTCTTAGAGAATGGGTTTTGCTATTAAAAATCATGGAGTGTAAAACTACTGCAGACCCTTGGGAAAAGCATAGAGAATGACAATACTTTTCAGAGATTTTGTCACTTGAGGATGAGATAATGACTGCAACTATTAGAAGAGAACAATTACAAATAGATGGATCAATTTTCATTAAGAGTCAACCCAAACATGAGGCTTAATTGACCCAGAGCCCCACGTATTTTGTGGATGAAGCCTATTTTGTTATTGTCATTTTTCCGAGTAAAACGCTGATTCTCTCTTTTTTAATGTGTTTATTTAGCAGGGAGAATTAGTACAATATCCAAGCAGGTGTCATAAATGAATGACTGCAGTGGCACTCCTTAAAATGAGTTGAGGAGTTGGAGTGGGACACGGATGCAGCTGAACAAAGCAGGTGTGAGAAACGGCATGTGACACGGAAGTGTATCCACGAGGAAGAAATGTTCCCGGGTTATGCTCAATTCTAGGCCTCCTTGGAAATGATAATGGGACACAGCTCCCTCAGACCCCCTTCTCCAGGTGGACAACAACGCAGAAATCTTTCAAGTACGGGTAGCAGGCAAAGGGAACTCGAAATTCCAAGGGAAGGGTGAGACTCCTGAATACCCCACGTGGAGGTTATCGCTGATGCAGAATAAACATTGCTTATGTACTTGGAAAAATCCTTGGGCCTCAAAATGAAAACACGGAAGAGTAGATTTAAATAAAGGGGAGGGAAGACAGCCTATGCCAGTGAAGAGCACTGGGAGTTAGAGCCCGGCTTTCTGTCTGTTTAACCTGGTCAACTCATACAGCCTCTGGGCACCTCATTTCTTCATTGTGAAATAAGAAAACAAGGTGATCTCTTCTTCGATCAAAACAAAGAAACAACTGGCCGCCCTCTTAGTCTTTTCTATATCGGTAAATGGCAATATTTTGTACCCAGTTGTTTATGTTGGAAACTTGGTTATCATTCTTGGGTTTTTCTTTCCCTTTAACCCCCACATTCAAATAGGACCAAATCCTGCTCATCTCGTTTCCTGTATATCTATCAAAGAAGCCCTCATATCTCTATTTTCATTGATTCCATAGTAATCTAGGCCACTGCCATCTCTCCCTGTAAATACTGCAATCATCTGCAACAGATCTCCCCAATTCTTCTCTTGCCTGCTGCCAAACAATTCTCCCCACACTGCAGCTGGAATGATACTTTAAAACACAATCTAATCTTTTCATTTCCCTTATTGAAATGTTTCTTGAATTTGCATTGCTCTTAGGAAAAATTTTAGAACCAACTTGCTCTGCTCTCTCTGTTCCATTCATTACAGATTCCTCTAAAGTCCTTTGTCCCTCCACAGCTCTGGCCTCTCACCTGTGTCCATTATCCCCCTTAACCCTGGGGTGCTCTTCCTGCCACCTACTGCTACCCGTCATCCTTCAGGTCTTGACTGACATGACCTCAGGAAAGCCTTCCTTGTCCCCCAGCTCTAGGCCAGCCACCTCCTGAGATGCGTCCATGCTTCAGACTTCACCCCAGCACTTCTCACACCTGTCGCTATTTCTTTCAAGACAAACGTAGTGGCGCAAGTGGTGCCCCGCAACAAAAGATATGTCCATGTCCTAACCTCCAGAATAGAACCTGAGAATATGACCTTATTTGGAATAAGAGTGTTTGCAGATGCACTGAAGATAAAAATCTTGAGATCATCCTGGAATTAAGGTGTCCATAAGTCCAATGACAGGTGTCATTATAAGAGAAAGGCAGAGGCAGATATGAGCCACAGAGAAGAAGGTCGTGTGAAGGCAGATGCAGAGATTAGAGTTACGCAGTTCCAAGCCAAAAATCACCAAAACCTGGAAGAGGTGAGAAAAGATTCTTCTCTGGAGCCTTGGGAGAGAGTGCAGCCCTGAAGACAACTTGATTTCATACCTCTAGCCTCCAAAACTGTGAAAGGATAACTTTCCGTTGTCTTAAGCCAGCAAGTAGTAATCTGTTACAGCGGCCCTGGGAAGCTAATACAGCAACAAAGAGTATATCTTCCTTGCTAGGCTGTAAAAACCGAGAAGCAAGAACTAGCCTGTTCACTGCTGAACCCGGCATATCACAGGACACTTGGGACTGACAGACAACTTAAGCGGCTAATTCTTAGCTTCATGCAGACACAGCTGAGATCAAGGGTAACCTATGCTAACTGGGTAGATGGCCATGCAGGCCTGCCATCTTGAAGGAAGAGTTATGGAAGCAGAGATGATTCTTCCTTACTCCAGAAGCTCAAATGCTCTATACAGCCTCCAGTAAGCCAATAACATAGCTCAGAGCTTTGGGTTAGGCTGGTGCTCTGGCTAGAAAACCACCTCTACTCAGCACTCCTAACAGCAATGATATTCAAAATATTTAATTAACAGTACATCATGGGCATTACCCCAAGAGAATAAATGCTGTTGTAGAAGGCAGCAGGATCATGGAGACCCCTACCATGCTGAATATCACCTCTTTAGTTGTGAGACTATAGCGAGATGGGGGAGGCTATGGGGAGGTCCCTGGGAAGGTACTGAGTTGGGGGAGGGGTGATGGGAATATTTCAATAATTTAATACCAACCATGGTCCTTCTGTTATATGCAGGTTGTCTGTCCATCCTGCCTCAACCATCTCGCTCACCTGCCCTATAAGACTCTACTCTGTTCTCACGTTTTCCATAAAACAATTCCAGTGACTTAACCTTCTCTGAGCTGTATCTCTGAGCTTCTCTGCTCTGACATTCAACATCACATTTCGTAGCAGTGTGTATTAGCTTCTCACTGTGGTACCTCATAGATTCATGCTATATTAATGCTGTTTCTCAACAGGAACTTAAGCTCCTTGACTATAAAGGGTCACGTTTTTATTCTTCTCCATATTTTCTTGGGTTTACTCAAAGTTTTTTTGTTTTTGTTTTAAATGCTTGATGATTCATTAAATGTCTGATTGCAGACAATTGGCTTTTATGAATTGTTCTCTGAAATCAAAACCTATTTTTGTGATAGCCATAGCTAGTGGTATAGGCTATAAAAATGCTAATACTTGGAGTCAGGCATTTGATAAAGTGGTGTGGATTAATAAGAGAGGTTGGCCAAATTTGTGACTTAATGTCAGCTTCCTTCAATAATTGGTAGAAAACATAATTAGTATTTAAGTAGAATTCAACTTCTCAAGAACTTTCATGTATTTTTGTTCATTAAGCCATTAAGAAATCCTTTCAGATAAAGCAATAATTTTTTGTGATAAAATAATAAAATTATACATTCAGAATTTACAAGGAATCTTTATATTCCCAATATTTCTCCAAATCTGTTTGGTTCCTGGGGTTTGGAGAATGGGAATTTTGATAGTGAAGGATAACTGTGTTATCTCATGTAGATTTCACTAGTTCCTTGCTAAGTTCATATTGTAGGATGAATAAATTCAGACTAACAGAGAATGATTTTCCCCAGGCCTTACATTGACTAAATGGAAGTCTCAGGGTTGGAACAATTCTTCTGATTCCATGTTTGGTCCTCTGATCATTTATTCCTGTTGGAGTTAGTAACCTCATTTTGCTCACAAGGAAATAAGCCCAGATAGATGATTCATAACATGGAAATTCGAAGGGTAACCAAGATGGAAACAGTATTAGAGCACAAAGGGTCTTTGAAGATCAGTCAATCCTGAATGTAGGCTTATGTGAAGTCCCTTCTGTTGGTTACCAAGGAACACTGGAACCATCGGAGAGGAGGGGACTCTGGGTTATTCTCCCAATTTTTTCCAAAGGAACAATTAATTTCTTCCTGTAATTATTAATTACAGAATTAATTAATTTTTTTTCTGTAATTATTTTATCTATTCTGTGTTAGTGGAGCTTCCTAAAATCTTATTTTGGAAACGATTTAACTCCTGAAAAACAAAACAAAACAAAACACAATCACATAAAATCTATTATAAAAACCACATACTCAATCCCCAATTTCCAAGATGAAGACACAAAGTGCATTTCTGCAGGAATAGAACTCAGGCTCTGGACTCCCAGCCCTCAGTGCAGTGTCCTAGGGCTTTTTTTTCCATTTGTGCCCTCAGGGAATGGGCCTCACGGTCAAAGGAAGAGGCCTTGCAATTGTCCCTTAGTTAACCTTCCACAAGATCTGGAAGCATTAATCTGGCCAAGAGGGAGAATGTCACAGTGGCCCCTGAAGCCTGCATTTCTGGCCCAGGCTGCAATTTCAGGCTCACCTGCGTCTTCCCCAGAAAATGGGGTCTGTGGGAAGAATCCGCAGGGCTTTTCTTTCATTGCCCTAAGCCAGGCTGTTTTGGAAGTGTGGGGTGAACTTACTTACTTCACTGGTAGAGCAGCCTGCCAACAAAGAACACTTCAACCTGAGATTCTCCGTGCTCATAAATGATCTTTAATTTCAACTAGCTTTCAGGACTAGACCAAGCTATCAGGAAGGAGAACAGATCCTTCTCTCAGCTTTCTTATTCTGAAGGATTGTTTTGCAGCTACCTTAGGGGAAAGGTATGGAACCTGATTCACACAGGCCCAACAATGGACCGCAGCAGATGAGACAAGACCAATGCTTCCCTTTGTCAGTTATGAGAATAACTTAGGTGGGCCACACGTGAACCACTCACTTGGGGTTTGCCTGAGGTGCTCCATCCCTTCTAAGACATGCTGGGAGACCTTCTAGACGGCCTCATATGTGCTCCTTCGGACATTCTTAGAGCAATCTGCATTGATGATACATGACATGCGGGTCACATTTGTCCTGATTCCTATTGGAATTATTTGGGTTCTGCCCGTGGAAGACTCCATTGATTGCCAAAATTTCAAACCATATAAAAGGTACAACCTTGTTAGAAATTTGTAAAAACACTCTGCAGTATTTCTGTTACTGGAAATTGAAGTGCGGTGGCCTTAAGAGATGAAGAAGATTCGTCTGCTCCAATGACAAGTGGTAGGAAGGCAAACACAGGGTTGATAGCAAGTCGTTTTGGAAACAATGTGCTTTCGGGCATTGTGAATGCTTTCTATTACACCTCATATTCATTAGCCTATCTATATGAGACTAGATTTCTTTTTACTCTTTTATTGAACTCTCTGCATCTTTACATCTGACTCTATTAAAGTTATCCACAGGAAACATTTCTTTGCCAACATTTAGGAATTATTGGAATGGACAGCTAATGAGAAATCCTGGAGAATAAATGACAAATGAACAAACTGAAAAAGTCTGCTCCATTAGATAGAAGTGATAGAAAATTATCTTCATTCTCCTATCAGAAATGCAGTGTTCTTTTACTGCTGCTGGCTCCACCAAGGAGGGGCAACTATTCTTAAACAAGATCTAACATTTACTTGAAACCAATAGTTTCCAGTAAAGGGTTTTTAGGATAAATGCAGGCTTACTGGTAAATATTGGTTTAATCTTCAGGGAAAATTAAAAGCTTGTGGTTTGGGACTGACGGCAGAAAGCAGATGCATAAGGACCAGGGGCCGGAGGGTTGGTAAAATCCCCAAATAATGTCCTCTTTTTCAGCTCCAGGCAAAAGAACCAGAACATACCCACTCATTTTCTCTTAAAGGAAAGAATTATCCCAAACCTAGGAGCCCTGAGTAAAACTCAATCAGCCTTTTTCAATGCTTTGCTTAGTAGTGCTATATATTAAGTTCTCCTCATAACTTACCCACCCAAGGGCCTAGTAGAATAGAAATCATGGTAATTTGTGCTACTTTTTGTGGACACTGTGTCTTATAAACTGAGCATAATAGTATGTTGTGTGACGCCGTTTATTGCTGAATTATAGTTCACACGGGCCTGTTTAGCTGAGTAGTGTTAAGTTGCTTTCTTTCACATATAGTTTTACAGGAACTTTTCAAAAGTATTTTTACTGATCACAACTTACTAATTGCTCATGTCTTATTCAATTCATTTATCATAGAAGAAAGAGTTGCCTCATTTGCTGTCGTCCCTGGTTTCTGTTGCTGCTGCTATTAATACTTTCGTTCCTTCTTCTTCTTCTTTTACTGCATGACATTCATTTTTTCAGAAAGAGTGCAAAATAGGACACCAGCAAGCATTCAGCGCTGACATCTGTGTATATTTTGAAATGAGATTCACCCCTGCGGAACCAGAGGCCAGGGATAGGAGTTAGCCCCCAAAGGCCACTTCCTAACCCCTTTCCCCCACCCCGACCACAGAGGGTAAGAACATCACACCACCTCCCCAAAGATGAGCACGCAGATGTACCAGCTAGGGTAACAGGGCGTGGTCCAGCTAGCCACTTGCCCAGAAAATGCGTTTTCTACCCATTTGTCAAAGGGGTCTTATGGTCAACAAAATGTGTGTGACAACAAAATTTCAAAGGGAAGGACTTAATTATCATCGTTGGTGGTTCACTTTATGGTCTTTCCTTACTCTGTGAAAGATTCCACAAGCAAAATGGGTTAAATTCCATAATGTGGTCAAAAGAATAAACAATAACAACAACAAAAACAGCCCATGAAACAACGCCAGGCAGGAATGCCCTTCACAGAAAGCTTCTGCTTGGTATGAAGCCTTGAGGTTTCTGGGTGTCGTGGCGGCTGTGGCTTGGTGAGCTGTCCGGAGGCCGGAGAATCCTGCTCTCCTTTGGGTGAAAGTACCAGCCAGCTGTGCATTTCTGCTGCTGTGGGTGTTTCCTGTAGGTGCAATTCCCAGCAATCACCAAACCGTGTGGCTCCTAGCAGTTGCACAATGTGGACAGATATTTGTGCTTTTAACTTTGCGGTTGGTCTATAGCATGAGAAAATAACGTTTTGGTGTAAAGAGTAGGCAGAACACAATTCCCAAAGGAAACAGGCTCCTTAGCTCAGTTGCCCTGCAAAATACCAGATGGAAGGGAGAGAATTTAGTCTACAGTTAACCTAACAAATATCTTTATATTCACAGACATAGAATGCACAGAATCATTTATTATTGAATAATTATATTGATTTCGATCCTATCGTGTCAGTTGAACTAGTTGCATACCAACAGTGCTTGGCTAAGTGCCCAAAGATTCTGTCCCTACCTATCAGATCCTGGTTTTCTCCCAGCCTGCTGTCTTCCTCTCTGCCTACCCAGGACCTTCAACCTGAAAGTCCAAGCCCATTCACATATTTAAGATCAAACTGTATCTTCAGCAAAATGGACTTAGGGAAACTTCTCTAACTTCTGACATATGGCTTCTGTATTGGTAATGGGCCTTTTGCTTGGTCTTGAGACCCAGACATGCCATTCTTTCCCAGTCCTGGCAGTAAATATCCTCTTCATTTTCTCAGTCAAGGCCATCTCTGTCTTTGGTCCTCACGACTATCCCAATCCTTCCTAAGTGGGAAACACCACAGTCCTTGTCATACCTTTTCCTAAGAGTTGGGTTCTGCCTCTGCCTCACCATTCTATGTTCTCTGATCAGACAGTTTCCAGGGCTGCCTATTTTTCTGAGTATCACCTGCCCCCAGATCCTCAATCTTTGTGTCTACTCCACCTGCATGAACACCTCACTTTTCTAACAGGCTTGTTAACCCTGCTCATACTTGTCTGCTCTGGCCATGCCCTTTAGATGTTCTCTTCTGCCTCTTCTGCCTGCTAGACAGGACATCTCCCAGCATCTGTGCTTTGGCTTCAGCTTTGGGACCAACCTAAACCGAGGGACTGTGCCCTGCCCCTGCCATCTACTATGCTTGACCAGGCCAGCCAAGGACTCAGATGGAGTATGGGAGTGGCATCACCTAGAAAGGAGCATAACTGTGAAACTACAGGAGGGTGACATCGACAATGCTTTAGGCATAGACTATAGGGGCAAGTAGGTATGAAATCACCTGCTTCCCCAGAGGTGGGTCGCCCAGTATGGAGAGCGAGGACCTACGGCAGGATGCCCCAGCAGGAAGCAGCCATCAAGGCACGTTCCAGATTAGCAGAGCCCAAGGCTTTCATCGGCACAGAGGTGTAAATAAAGGTAAAGAAAACCACCTTCTCCCTTGTGGAATGTGCACCTTTGCTTCAAAGACAGACAATAAATCCACCGAATCTGGAAATGAGTGTCACCATATAAAAGGACACTCATCAACCCAGGGTAGGTTATGCCATTTCTTATTCTTATTTACCAAGGCCTTCAGTGGAAACTCTCTGGATAAAATTACACTGGTCAGATTAAAAATAAGAGCTAATAGTAACTCTGTGCTTACTATGTGCCTGGACCTAAGCTACATGCTTTATATACACAGTATTATGGTATTCAGTTTCTCTAAAACTCTTTAAGATAGGTATTGTTATATTCCTTGTTTTGATGAGAAAACCAAAACTCAGAGAGGTAGACATCCTTCCCAGCGATCCACAGCTGGAGGGTGAAAATTTGGGGTTTGACCTCAGTTCTTTCTGCTTTAAAGCTGTACTTCTACCCACAACAATGATGCCTTACAAAGCCAGCACAACAAGACATGATATTAGAAACTATTGTTTTCACTTCCACATGAAAACATAAATTATAAAATTTTAGTCTAGTATTTCTTGAGGTATGAAGGTAGACTCTCAGGCTCAATGCTCTGTCTGGTCCTGCTGCTTCTGGACGTGCAACATCTGGAGAGAGGAGTGAAGCACAGACACCCAGGCCCAGGGAAGGAGGGAGTATCAGAAACCATAAATAGGAAAAGCAAAAATTAGCTGAAACAACCTTATAAGAAAACTTAACGATCTATTCCTACCAGAAGGTTGGTGTAGGGTTAATTTTCTGCTAGAGCAAAAATAATATTGCGTCATGTGTCCTGTACACACATTGTTCTGAATGCAGTGCTCCTAGCTTTTCTATACTGTCCTTTGTTCTTTCGAGGTTGTTATTTGTGTATATAAACAAAACCCCTTGTTTACATTACTGTTTCAGAGGCTTTGGGTAGAAAAAAGAATAATTTTCTTAAATTGGTCCACCCTCAAATGATGCCATGGTTAGAACAATACAATGGGGAGAGCAGGGTGGCCCACTCAATCCGGCACAATTTTGACAATAACTAAAAAAAAAAGTGCGGGGGCGGAAGCTGAGATTGTCACAAAATCCTTATAGGAAACATCTCGTTTTTGGTTAAAGCGGTGTCCGTGGGACAGGATGCCATGGCACCAGGGCACAGAGGCGGACAGGAGGGCCGGGCGGCTGGGAGGTTTCACTCACGCTGCACAAGCTGTTCCAGTGGACTTCAGGAGCCTCAGCGAGGCGCTGCCATGCGGGCGTAACGTGAAGTATGAGCAAGGCCCTAAGAGAGCGTGTGACTGCATCCCGGGGGTGCAGTGTCAGGAAACGTTAAATGGAAGATTAGCACCGAGTCAAACTGTGCTGCCCAGGAAGTGGGGCTGTCGGGCCCTGGAGGGTTTCCTGGGAGGGAGAGATTTGCCAGGCTCTGGGAGGAGGGTGGTAGCAGAAGAGGCAACCAGCAAGCAGCCTGGGTGCCCCAGGCCCCACGGCAAGGCCGTGCTGCGTGGCCACGTGCGGCACTCAAGGCCGGCCGGCGAGGGGAGTGCAGCGGGCACTTCGGCAGCCCCGTTATACAGATGAGGACGTGAAGCTTCAAGAAAGAAAAACTCGCTGAGAGTGTGAAGCCAGGAGATTGCAAAGGCAAAGTCCAGACTGAAGGAATTCTAAGCCTTGGTCTTACGGGCACTCCTGCACTTCCTCTTGGAGAGCCGGTGTGCAAACAGCAGAGGAGGCTGGGCGCACGCCTCCCGGAGCCATCACACTGTAGCTGTTCTCTGAAGGTGTATGAGCCCGACGCCACCCTAGATCATCTAGATCATTCCGCCAGCTGTGCGTTTGCACTATGCGGAGAGACGTTCTGGATGAAAGGCCCCATAGCCACGAACCTGCAGAGGCTACTTCCAGGATTGCGCTTGGGGGCACCTGCCCAGGCTGAGGAAGCCGGGCTCCCGGAAGGCCCAGCACCCTCTCTGTCCTCATCGTCTCCTTCTCCGAGCATCCTCGACTACTGCGGTGCCATCTTCCCCCCACCCCCAAACTATGGAGGCAGAGGAGTGTCTGTAAAGGCCCCAGCTAAGACATTAAAGGCATATGAACAAACTAAAGAAGGGAATCAGAGAATGGTGATGGATGTACTGAAATGATCATTTGCTGAGATGGGGAATGTAATAAGAATTACATGTTTTCCTGGGTGAAAGAATCTGGTTTTGAACTTGATGAGTTCAAATTGTTTATAAGAGACATCTCTTTCCTCCTAATATCAAGCTATAATAATTCTTCTTTTTCTGACATCCTCCTTCTTCTGAAACTGAGAAACTCAGGCCCTGGGGCAAATTTTGTTTTTATGGGAAGCTCAAAGAGCTTTATTATAGAATTTAGTCAATTTTCCTGCTACTGCCACTTCATTTCAGCATCAGCCTGATCTTGAGCAGGTCCCTCCCTCCCTCTCTCCCCTCTTTCCCTTCCCCTCCCTCCCTTCCTTCCCTCTCTTCCTTCTTTCCTTCCTTCCTTCCTTCCTTCCTTCCTTCCTTCCTTCCTCTCCCCCACCTTCTCTTCTCGTTCTCCTTGCCTTTTCCTTCTTCTCCTTCTATCCGCTGTTAGCCCCCATCTCTCTTCCTCCTTATCTAGCTTCCTCCCTTCCTTCATTCCTCAGTCTCCTGTGACCGGGCTGAGCTGCTGAGCCTGGCACGCTGACATGCACTCGGCCTGTGGACACGGGAAGCCCTCAGGAGCTCGGGCTTTCAGGAAGAAGTGCCCAGTTAGGACTTCAGAGGCACATAGACTTCTCTATGAAGTTAGGGACTCTCTCTGGGAAGAAGGTTTCTGAAGAGGAAGTGCTCACCAGAAATCTGGCAACCAATTTTTCCCGTTAATCTCTAAAGGAGCACAGCGTTTTCTGTGGCTCTTTTATCTATTTAAGGTACCGTGAAGGGATTCTCAGGGGGAGAGGGCTCCAGACCGCGATTACACGAAGCCAAACCCTGACTTCTAGCAGCAGCTGTGTCCTTGATCAGGACATGAATTTAGACAGATGCCACCACACGACTCAGCTCCTGTCCTTTGGAGATACTCATTGGACCAGATCCCCAAACTCTCCTCACCACTGCTAGCCAACGCCACTTGCAAGACAAGATAGAAACACTTGAAGCGAAAGATACAATCTTTTAAAAGGGATAGGAATATTAGGGAAACTAATATCTATTAAATACAAATAAACTCACATTTAATAAAAGAGAAACACCTTGTTTATCTAAATTAATCCTCGTGCCTGTAATCCCAGCACTTTGGGAGGCCAAGGCAGGAGGATTGCTTGAGGCCAGGAGTTGGAGACCAGCCTGGACAACAAAGCAAGACCCTGTCTCTATAGAAAATGGAAAAATTAGTCAGCCATGGTGGCCTGCACCTACAGTCCAAGCTGCTTGGGAGGATGAGGCAGGAGGTTCACTTGAGCCCAGGAGTTTGAGGTTACAGTGAGCTATGATGATGCCACTACACTCCAGCCTGGGCAATAGAGACTGACCCTGCCTCAAAAATAAATAGATAAATAAATAAACAAACAAAAATAAATTCATTGTCACAAGATTTTGGTGTGGGTGTTATCATCCTATTCTAAGCAGACAGGAAGTTTCTGGCCTGAGAGGCTAAATGATTGCCCAGGAAAACACACTGGAAAGGTGTTAGGCAAGGATCTAAACATGTGTCTGCACTGCCCTGCCTCCTCCCAATGTCAGGCATTATATTGCCCAAGCTTCTGTATGAGTGTGAAGAAATCCTCAGGATCTTGCAATCGTGGATGCCAAGGTAAGAAAGGCCTGATTCCTGGGCTCTTAGTTACCCCGGCCTGGGAAGGCTCCTGTTTGTCCGTATATGTATGTGGCATGTATGCACGTGCATTTATACGATCACACTCCCGTGCACACTCATGGTAATAAACTACAGAATAGCCTTATCCAAGAATTTCCTTTGAAAGCCCTCTCTGAGCTGCAGATGGGCCAGACCTGCGCTGCAGTGACAGTCTCCCCATCTAGGGAATGGCATGCTGCTCAGGGATCCCCCATCCCATGGGGGATCAGCTTCAGTTTTGTGGCTGTGACACAACCTGTGTAGAATTTAACAGCTGATAAGTAAGAGCGTCTCTCCAGCCTCTGCTGTCTAGTTAGACCTTTGCCTCCTGATAACACCCGAGAACAAGAGTTCTCAGCAGTGTGTGATATTGTGACGTGTGCTATTAAAAAGAGCTTAGGTATTCTGGTGAGGACCAAAGCCAAAGCCTGGACTTTGCTTCACACCCAATGTCTTTAACACATTAACACATTAACTGCTCTGTGAGTTGTATTTAACTCATGCTAGTTTTGACCCCGGGGCCTCATGAAGCATATGTAACTCACAAGTCTTGTTGGTATCCTTATTGTTACAGTTGAATTCAATGGCATAGAAGTCATGCACAGGAAACAAAAACAATAAAAAGTAATAATTTTTTCATTAAATTAGAAAGGATCGTTTGGTTTTCAAAGTTTTTGTTCTATTTTTGTAATAAAACAGCATGGCCCCAGGGGAAAAAGCATTTTTTTCTGGTGTAGCAGCTGATGTGTTAAAGGAGGAAGGGAGGGGACAGCAGCTGTGTAGGCAGGGTCTTCAGCAGCTCACAGGGTCCTCGATGGGTGATGACATTGGTCCCCCAGAGTTTGTGGTGCCCTCATTTCTGCCCCCAAGCAAGAATAGTATCACTAACGGGCCCAAGAGGTGTAGTAAACTTGTTTTTAATGCCTGAAAGATAAATAAATGAATTCAAAGTATAATTATGGAAAAATATGAGTTTGACTTTTAGATGATCAATAATTTGCAAACAAATCCAAATTGGTTTAGTAAAATTTACCCAGCTTATGTTACTACTCGGAAGTCTTAAAAATCCAAGTACTGATTTGGGAAAGGGGAAGGAATTTATATGCCAAAAAAAATAACAAAAAAGTAGAAAATCAATACATTTAACTACCTGAAATTAAAACCTTTTGTATGACATAAATACAGTTAAAAATTAAATTCAAGCTAAGAAAATATATTGGTGGCAAATATGGCAAGAGCTGGTATTTCTAATACATAAAGATATTCTTGATAAAGTGTTTATATTAATTTTGTTAAAATTGACTAAAGGACATGAATAATGTGCCAAACAAAAAAACACAAAAGTTTTACAGATGGGCCACAACTTCAAGCCCATTATTAATGACAAAAAGGAAATAAATTTACAATGAAATTTCCCCCCTATAATTATCTAGAATTTTAAAAAATGATACTTTGCAGTGCCAGCAAGAGGGTTTTGCAACGGTCATTCTCATACCCAGTTGGTGGGAATTTAGATTGGCATAAATTTTATGGAAAGCAATTTGGAAATATGTAATGCAAGTTTTAAAAATATTTCCCTTAGACCCAGTAATTTCCTTTCTGAAAGTCTCTTCTAAGAAATAATACAGGTAAACTTTACATGCAAAGGTATTCACTGAAAAATTATAATAGAAAAACTTGCAACAACCTTAAACTCTAACACAAAGAGAATGGTTAAAGAAATAGTGTATCCTTAACACAACACATAAAGCACCTATTAATGATGAAATTTTTGAAGAACATTGACAAGATGGGCAAAAACCTCATAATATGTTAATAGAAAAAATAATGTGTTAATATAAATATTATATATAATGTATCTTATTTTTTTAAAGCTATATAGTTCTAATGCTATTTTTAAAAACATTCTGTGAAGTAAAAGATAATTAGAATTGCAAAATATATTAGCTGTATTTCTCTAGATTTGGTAAACCGTCCTCTGTAGTGACCCAGTAGACCCAGGAAGAATGCAAATTATTGCACTAAGTGATTGCAGTGATACTAAAAAAAATAATGTTGGCAGATGAAATTTGCTCTTCTAGGATTTTCAAGGGTAGATTCTGGGCCCCTATGAGTTCCTCGTTACACACCGTGTATGTGTGTGTGTGTGTGTGTGTGTGTGTGTGTGTGTGTGTTGGGGGAGGGTGTCTGGAGTTGTAGGTGACTCTGTCAACTGCTGCTGTGTAATTGACATGTGCTGAGGTAGAGGCCCCTCATTGTTGGTGAAGCTAGAGAAAGGACAATGGAACAAAACAAGTGTCTTCTATCTGTGTCCCCCTTAACATGCTCCTGAGGAGAACGGGAAGATATGTCGCTCAGCGTCCGTGTTGAGCACCGTTTCAGGATGGTGCCAAACCTGTGAAGACAAGGCACACTTCAGAGCTTTGCTTCTTCCGGAGTAATCAGCAAACAGTCCACAAGCATTGTTTTTACTTTCTCCCAAAATATTTAACTACGAAATACTAAATATATCCAACACACAATTCTAACCCAAATTGCCCTATTGGTGTTTTATATCCTTGGAGTTCAGCTGTTTCTACTGCCTTCTATTTGAAGTTAAAAATATACAAGCATGAAAGAGTATATAATGACAAGACAAATGAACATAAGATCAATTATGTGAGGTGGAACAATATACTTGTAAAGATGGTAGGTGTTGAAGCCGAACTTCTTACTTGAATCTGAGCTCCACTGCTTATATACCTTGGGCAAATGGCTTAATTTCTCAAAGCCTCAAATTCTTTGTAACTGAAGGTAGCAACCTACCTCATTGGGTTGTGAGGATTTAACAAGATGATGTGTGTAAATCATTTAGCATATAGCAAGAGCTCAATAAATATTAGCTATCATTATTAATAATCCTATAAAAATTAGATAATATAAAATATTTATTTGAGCACTTAGTATTTTCTAGGAACTATGCCAGGTTCCAAAGATACAGGATGTGTTCATTTATGCAACAGAGGTGTTTATTGAGCACTTGCTATATACCAGATATCAATCTAGGCACTTGGGATATATTAGTGAATGAAATAGACACAGAACATAAATAGCAAACATAATACATAATAAAATTGTATAGGATGTGAGAAGGTGCTAAGTATTATAAAAGAAGGAACAGAAAGATGGGGGGGTAGGTTGCAGTGTTAAGTAGGGTGGTCAGGTGTAGGATTCTAAAACATGACCTTTGGCTTCAAGGAGCTCTTGTCCTAGTAACACTGACAAGAGGGACAGGAGATGAAATGGGATCACAGCGAGTTCATGATTGGCTTGCCTGGGAAAGGCGGGAGTGGCTTTGCAGAACTGGCTCCTGATGGCCAGATGGGAACCACCATGTGCATGGACAAGACAGGAAGAAGGAATAGCATGTGTAGAGGTGAGAAAGCTGCCTGGGCAAGGCCTGAGGTCTAGAATGGACCATTCAGGCAATAATGAGTTCTTGAAGTTTAAGCTGGGGAATAATGTAGTCAGATACATGTCCTAGAAGACATGTTCTAGTGTGAGAGATCTACGTATTTGGCAGTGAGATTTTAAGAGATAATGAATAATCCTGATGGATCCAGACAACAGCAGAGAGGCTGCAGAGATACAGTGGATTCAAGAGATATTTAGAAAATAAAATAGACACTATTAATCACCAATTGAATGTAGAAATGAGCAGGATGGAGGAATCAAGGATGATTTCCAAACATTTGGCTTTGATATCAAGTAGATAATAAATTAGGATATGTAGAGCAGAGGAGGAACGCTCTGGGAGTCACGTGGGAAGGTAGAAAGGTAATGTGTTATGAAAGTGCCAGGTTACAGTCAACTCTACCTCTTAGGGAGGACAATCAAGATGATTAATTTAGTTTAAAATAAATTGAAAATACATAATTAATGTGATAACGCAAAAAAAGGGAGGGAGGACTCTGGATGTGGCCCATCAAAGCATCACACTGAAATGTGCTAACATCATGCCTACATCTCAGAAAGACTGTAGGAGACCTGTATCTCCAGCATTTAATGCAATATCCCCAAAGCAAGATGTATTCAGCATCCACGTGGTCAAAGGAGAAAGCACCTCTCTCCTGAGGGCCTCCAAAACTCCATGTCAAGTGGTGTGGGTTGCAGGAATCTACTCGCACCAGGAGCCCTCATCTGGGCTACCAAAGAGCAATATTGTCACAATTCCCTGTTGCTGATTCTCACCTCAAGCAGATCTTCACGGCTGTAACAATCTTTTTAAGAGATCTTGCAGATCTCTGTCTCTGCCACTAAGAAACACACACTAAGAAATCCAGGCCCAGAGAGGTTGCAGGAGTCGTTCAAGGTCATAAGATTGTTTTGTGGGAGAGACAGGACAAGAGTCCAGATGAATTAGTTAAAGGACTTTGAGTTGCAAGTAAAAAAGACCTGGTTTCAAATATACTTAAACAACGAAAACATTTATTATTTCACCTAAGGAGAAATCTAGAGGTAAGGCTGGTTCCTAGCATGATGCTACAGGATCCGACTTCATTTTTCTACCTTTCTTTTGCTCTGTTCTCTAAAGCGTCAGCTTTGTTCTCAGGCTAACTTCCCTCGTGGTCACAAGTTGGCTGCCAGCAGGAATAGGAACAAAATCCTTTACTATTCCTACCCATCAGGAGAGAGGGCAAATACTTCCCCAATCAAGACTAAAAGTCTTTTCCTTCAGTCTGATTGGTCTAATCTAGGTCTTTAACCACTTTTAGACAAACAGTTATTAATAGAAACAGGGAGATCACAAGCAATGGTTGCCCTTAGCCTGGGATCCTCAACTAGTCCCTGGCAAGAAGGATTCGGATGACTGTCATTGGCTACCTAATTAGGAAACAGTCTTGGAGTCAGCTCCCACTGAAGAATGTGGGCAGTGAAGGTTAAGGACAGTATTCATTTTGTTTTGTTTTACATTAATAATATTAAAATACGACAATAATTGGACTTATTTACGGGGTAAATGTGGTATTTCAATACATACATACATTGTGAAATGAACAAACGAGGCTAATTAGCATACCCATCATCACGAATATTTATCATTTCTTTGTGGTGAGAAGATTTAAAATCCTCTCTCTCTCTTTTAGCTGTTGAAAAGAGGGGAGTTATTGAACCAAACAAGGTCCAGTTAGCTCTGTTCAGTAGGATTTGGGGCAATGAAGGAAATGTTCTGTATGTTCACTGTTCAGTGCAGTAGCTACTAGCCAAATATGGCACTTGAAATGTGGCAAGTCTAAGAGGGGAATTGAATTTTCCATTTTATTTCATTTTAATTCATTTAAAGTTAAGTGGCTGCAGGGTTAGAACGACACGGGGGCCATGGGTGCTGGGAGGTGACCAGTGTCCATACCCCAGAGCCTCTGCTTTCTGCTGCCGGGCTGTGTTCCATGCTCTCTCACACAGTTATTTCTCTCCATGCTTTATTTCCACATTCACCACATCGTTGACCTATAGTGTTCAAAATGAAACCCAGAATCTGATGATGAGGTCAGAGCGGGAAGAAAATGACAACACTTTAAGAAAATCAAGCCATAGGAGTTGGATCCGGCCAAAAATCTCAGAAATCTCCTGCACACTGAGGGCAGATAAAAATATAATTTTTTCAATGACAGAAATTTCCCCAAAATTTAAAAGATGATTTGTAATTTAAAAAATAGAGAATCATAAGTCTCTGAAAAATCAATGTATCAACAATATCTATTAAACTCAGGGGATAAATATGAATGATTACTACAGAAACAGAACATCATCAGGGAAATTACCCAGAGATGGAGAAAGAGCAGTCCCTTAGCCCCCCCCCCCCCAGTTTGGTAAAATTGGATAATCGAAGACAACTGTGCTAGCAAGTAGCTCTTCTGTGCTTATATCCAAGCAAAACTCTGAGCAAAGATGACTCCAACAGCAAGAAGACGAGCCGAGCCAGTCGATGTGACTGTACATTCTCATCTCTTGAGACAGTTCTGTGTTCACACTTGTTACTCTGGCACCGTTATTAGTAGTGGCCTCTTTCGCCCTCAGAAGTGAGCTGGTTTGGACAATAAATTCTATTTACTCTACCAGTGGAATACTAAGAACCGGGGTGGCTTTCCTCTCTGGTCGACAGAAGGACAACTTTCATTTCCAACACATGTGAGGTTCTTGCCACCTCTGGAAACCATCTCATGGTGTGGACAACAGTCCTAGCCCCAGAAGCCTGTTCGGCCACACCAGGGATCCCTCCTCTTGTCATCAGACTACATCACAGCCCTATGCTCTGAGCTGCCCTCAGAAGCAATATGGTGGTGGGTGACGTTGGGGCAAGAGGGCGGAAGACAGGGATGTAGAGTTCAACTCCACCACTCAGAATTACGTGGCTGTTTGAGCTCTTTATCTTCTCTGACCTCAGTTACTTGGATAAATGGCACAGTGACCACGCCTAAAGAAGAATGCCATTAAAGCATTTCCTCATTTGTATCACCAAGGAAGACACACAATAAAGAAAGAATTGGGATGTCCACTTTATATTACCAATATAAGAGAAATATAAGGTTTTTACATTTTAATATAGCTACTTTAATTGGCTGTACCACATTACCTCTATCAATAATTGTCATGCCTTGTTTTTCTAGTCTTAAAAAAATAACTCTGAGTATTACTTCTTAAATTTTATAGTGCGTACAACGTATACAGAGAGTGTTTGTGCTTACCTTACTATGGTGAGCATTGGCTCTTATTTACCTGGTAATCAGTGGAATAGGACCCTCATGCAGAAGCAGAACCAGTGTGCTTTTCTGAAATCTCATGAAAACATATATTGGCTAGGAAATGAAATCACCATTATTTCAATATGTAAGGAAAATGGGTGTATCAATGATGCACTGAAAATTTTGTTTTCTCTTTTTTGGCCAACCCAGTTCAGCAAGACCTTGGCTAAAATGACTCTCCTTGCTTTTCTGTGCTGTTCGCCTGCAATTAGGCGGGAGAAGAGGATTATCTGGAGAACTTGCAGTTCCTTCTCCCAGAGTTTCAAAATCAAGGCTGCATTTGTAAAGGCTACTTACCATGATAAGAAGTGACTGCAGTTAGCTTCTCATAGCTTTGCAAAATTCTCCCTTTGAAAAAGAATTCGATTGATGGTAACCTGGTGTCTACTGAGCCCACCACACTCAGTACAGAAATCCTTTCTGAGATGTCATGGTGGAGACTGACTCAATGTCCCCTTAAATCATTCTGGTCATGGGAAATTCTCTGACTCACGTGGTCCATTCCAATATTGGCTAGCTCTACGTTTTATTTTAAAAAGAATCTCTTTATATTACTCTCAGCAGTTGTCTAGCTTCCTATAGCCTCTCTTCTTTGGCCCAGCTCTGCCATTTGTCCCAACACAGGGACCGTCTAGTCCCTCTTCCCTACGGAAGATTTAAAGTCATCTTTGGTAGAAATTTACATTTGGTCATTTTTCATCTTCTCCCTCAGGTGGTCCCTTCTTCATGCCTCATCCGATGGTTTAACAGTTCCACCATCCTGCCTCTCCCCCTCTTTCACCCTATGACTATTCCTAGGATTTCTGGACTGGAATTACAGATATGACCAGTGCTGAGTCCAGTGGAACCATGACCTGTCTCTATGGCTAATACATTCCAACCAGCGGAGTGTAAAATCATATATTTTCTCTCTCAGTAGCTATCAAGAGGCTGCTGAGAAACAGTACCCTAGACACTGTTCAAGCAGTTTCGATGGTTGCCACCAAATAATTAGAGCTGCCTAATTTTGTCTTTGAAAACTAAAATGACAAATCCTGTTAACAATAGAAAGCTAAGAGCAAATAAAATCAGTAGCTCTGAACCAACTTTTAAAATTCTGTAGAAATAAATAGTATTAAATGTGATTTTGAGGTTCTACACAGTTTTTTCTCACAAGATGTAATTCTGTGAAAAGAAACATGGCAATTCACTTTGACAAAGAAAGAATCTCCCACAAGTGCCAATGACGGGCTGTTTGTCTCGTCATTTGCTGTCATCCCAGTTGCTCTGTAGTCATTCAGAGGAAGAGGTGCACTCAGACCACAGTCGTTTGCTCTATGGTTTCCAGCTTCCTGGCTTCTTCTCCGAGGAAGTTAGAGGCCAGCAGAGTCTTATTTAGTCAAGGAAAACTGTATCATTTTCTAGGAGATACAAAAAGAACAGTTGAGGAAAGATATGTGTTTTCTCAGAGACAGCCAATTTCCAAGAGAGAGGGACCAACTGGGGTGAGTAAGTGACATAGCAGCCCGAGATCTGGCTACTGAAGCACATCCGTATTTGTTGACAGGTCTGTTCCAGAGAAGGGTCCGGAGCAATTATAACACGGAGCCTCTGAGAAACATTCCAGAACAGATATTCAGAATGCTGGGGGCATCTGGGTACTTTAAACATTCTGCAGTGTGACTGTGTATCAGGAATGAGTTCATAACCAAAGATATCTTGAGTAATTGCCAAGTTGATGGAATTGCTGGAGAGCCAGGAATTAGCACCCCTTGAATTGTAGAACTCAGCACTTGAGGCTGCTGAGATCAGAAATGTGTTCCTTTCCCTGGTCTGAAAGGTGCTTTCAAAAATGTTAAATGCAAACAGGAAGGAATATACAAGGAATTCACTTAATAATCTTATAGTCATGGTATGATTACTGAAGAGGTAAGTTGATTGACATCTTAGAACTAAGATTCCCATGAGAAAAACTGAGCTTAGGATCTGATATCAATCTATCAATATTTATGGATCATCCATAGTGTTTTCAGTCCACACTAAGTTGGGTGTTTGAAGGACTATCCAAATAAAAAAAGACATGATCTCTAAACTTAAGCAGCCTGAACTCTAGGTAGGGAGCCAAGACTAATACATTCGAATTAATGATCAGATTGATAGAACCATTTTTAAATGCTAAATTGTATAGTATAAATTGTTAATGGTATAGACGTTCAAAGAGAAATTGATGCAGGGCCTTGAGGGGAGGGAACCTTTCAGAATGCCCAGAGGTGGGAAGTTAGTCCACATGGAGAAGGGACACAGTGAGGAGACCCTCAGAGAGTAAGGATGACCTAAGTAAGTATAAATGGGATACAGGCTGAATTTTTATTCTTCAACTACTTTTGATCCTAAAAGGAAAATTAAACAAGAGCAAGGTGAGATCCACAGAAGTCCATCAGGGTCTCAGAGTCTGCGTGCGGGCAGTTCTGTGACACGACCATGAAGAGTTTATGTGCTTTCATAGTAGAGAATCTCTGGAAAGGTGGCAAAGGTATTTAGCCTACTAATTAGGCAGGAAATGGCAAGCCAATGGACTCCCTTAAGCAGAACAGCAAGGTTTTGCAGTGAATATAGAAGGCTGGGCCTGGGAAGAGTGTGAAGTGTGCACTAGAGAAGAAAGGCCGGCATCAAGGAAGCCTCGGGAAATTGTACAAGCAGCCTAGTGCATGTGCAAAGGTGCCATGAAGAGGGCGAAAGAGAAGAAATGAAGGACGTGAGACGTTGTGAAGAAGGAGAATGGCAGAATGTGACCACTTACTGGTCCCAGGGGATCAATGGGCACAGAAAGTCAAGGCTAATTTAAAGCTTTTAAGACGGAGGACCAGAGTTTCTATTAATAGGAAGTTATAGGATACGGAAGATGATGAGTATGGCATCATGAGTTTAAGGAAACCCAATTTAGAAGATTCGGTAAGTCACTGGAGATGTGAAATTATATTTTGAGTATCAGTTCAAAGTGGCGCAAGTTTGTCATCACCTGCTAACAAGTATAGACAAAGAAAACAGAATTCTTCCCTTGCAATTGAGGCCACTTGATTTTGCATGAAGCTCTCTCTATATCTGTTTCCTAAAACACACACACTTTTTTTCTGGAGTTGAGCTTTAAAAAATGTATTAGATTGCAAATAAGTAGAGAAGACAGGAAAGCATATTCCAGGCACAGTGATTGACATTAACAAAGATCTGAAAGTCACGAAGTAAGGAGGATGAATGCAGGATCGGGGTGGAGCAAGACTAGAAATCCAGCTCAGTAATATTCCTGGGGCTTGTGACAGCTTCCCCGACCTTCCCAGACCAGGAAGACGCCTCGCTGCTCTGAGTTCTGCAGCTCAAAGGGCACTTTACAACTTATTTCCTATCTGTGTAAACATTTCATTTCCATTTTTAGATTATAAGGTTTTAATAGACAAAGGTATATTAAACTCATTGTTGTACTCCATAGAAATGCATGTTCAATAAATTATTTCTTGATTTTTTTAATGGTCTTATTTTCTTATTTTTGTGATGGGAGGTGGCATTCAAAAAGGCAAACAGGAAACAACCCTACTTCCTTCACATAGCTATGAATGTCACAGTGTAGTCATCATTTTGGCTCCCATTTTATTCTCCATCTCATGTTCGAGAGATGCCCTGTTTTATGGACCCACCTCCCACCCTAGAAGCTGCAGAGGCAGCGTGGCCCTTTCTCACTCCATCTTGCAGTTAGGATGTGGGTATATGCATCAGACACACCCTGCGGTATTGTGGCTCTAGAGCCACTGACGCCCTGAAGGAGCCACAGTGCAGAAGTTGTTCTGAGGGTAGCAACCCCTTGCAATTTTCAGGAGCAGAAAAGTGGTGTCTGGGGTCAGCTGTCAGGACTGGGGACAGTGCAAGCTGCAGCTTCCCATGATTAGAGGAAGCAATAGCAAGAGACCTGAGCCTGGCTCAGTGGCAAGACTCTGGCTCTGGTCACAGTGCCTACTTGTCCTTTCCTAGTGTCCAGTTTTTCAATCTGCTCTTCTGTCTTTCCACAGTTTCTGGGAAATGTGTAATACGCTGTCAGTCAAATTTTCTCTTAAATTATCCACAGCCAGTTTCTCCATGAGACAAAGAATCTGGGATGGCCCATTTATAAGTATTTTCTGCAGTGTTTGAGACGGGCAGGATCTTTTCTCATTCTCCATTTGGGAGCCATGGGACTCTGCTCTCTCCAATAAGAGAAACAGCTGAATTTGTGATCTTGGGAAGGACATGTTCATGCTGGCCAAGACTTTGATCTTCAGCATCTTCCCTTTAACAAGATATAAATCAATCCTGCTACGTCTTGCCCTTGGGAATGAAGCAAGCTGTCACAGCTCTATGTGTCGACAGCAAGCTTCATGCCAAGGTGGTCATGACACCCCAGGTTTCCTTAGGGCAGGTCCAGCTGGAGGCCCCTCACCAGGACAGATCCACAATGGAGCAGACACTCCAGGACACATAAACAAGGAGAACTGTACAAGAGGGAGAAAGACTCCCCTCTGTCCTCAAGGAACCATCTGTTTATGCACTTGTTTGTTCATTCTTATAATAAATATTTATTGGACACTTGCCTACTAGGTAAGGAGATACATTCCTGGACTAAATGAGTGTGTAGGCTGGCTAGGAAGATTTCAAGATAGTCAAGTATGTACTGTACAGTGGGGACATTGATGTAATAGAGCTATGAACAAAGTGAAGTTGAAAGGGAAAGAGGACCTAAGTTCACCAGGGAGTCTTTTAATGCTTCAAAATAAGAGGCTACTGCTTTGTCCTGCAGGATGAATAGGGACTGGTGGAACATTCCAGGCAGAGGGAAAGGTACGTGCGAAGACCCAGAGGTGTGAAGCAAGCACATGTGCCAGTGAGTCCCTGTAGTCAAAATAGAGTGTATGTGGGAAGGGGAACTAGGAGACGAGAATTTGGCTTTTATTCAGTGGATGGTCGGGACTCATTGAAGGGTTTTAGCAGTTACCTCCAACTTCTTTTTTGCTTAGATATTACCTTCTGTTTGTTTGCAAGAAAGTCAAAGTGTTAAATTCTACAATGAGTGCAAAGTGCTGAACACCACCTGGCACGTCAGAACGACGCCACATTTCATAGCTCTTATGTTATTTATAATAAGGGCACATGGGTTGCAGAGCTGTTCTAGGCTTTCTTATAGGATATTCACCTTAGAAAGGCCAAAGCTTTGTCCTTCTTCCTGGTGTTGGCTCTGGCTCTAAGTCATGCTCGAGCCTTTCTGTTCACCCTAGAGCTCCCTTGGGCTCAGCTTCATGGGTGTTGCATGGGAATATGTATCAGCTTCCCAGGTGGTTGTTGGTGTATTTCATAAGCCCTGCATTCACTGATCTTATTATCAGGAGCTGGGAATCTTTCTTTGCACGTTTCGGGAGGATGGGTAAGGAAATACATGGTGGGGGTGGCTGAGTGGGCAAAGAAAGATGAGAAAATTCTGCAGAGGCGGGGAAGCCACGCAGTCATTTGCTAAAGATAGGGGTATTGTGCAAGTGAACAAAATTTATTTTTGAAGGGAATCACTTTATGACAATACAGGAAAAAATCCTTAAAGTTTATTTGGAAAATGTGAAATGGCTAAATTCACTTGTGAAGCTAGTACATCCTTCACTACTTTTGCTGAGACCGGGCAGTGACATTAATAAGAGGGAGCATGGAGAGGGAGAGGAAAGAAAAGAAAAAGACAGGAAAGGAAAGGGGAAGAAAGAACGACTCAAGGAGTACAAGGCCAAGTATCAGCTTGCTGGATGATCAATACTTTAAAAACTACTCCAAATGACTCTCTGTAACTCACCATCTTGCACATCTCCTTCAACCTTCCTTAAAAAGCAGCTTCGATGACACTGTCAGTTATCCTTAAGCGTGACCAGACTTCAAAGAGCCTGGAGGTTCAGAAAACTTATTTCTAGCTATGAGAAGACAAACAGCAAAGCCTTCAAAGGAAAAGTAAAACTATTTTGCATAAAGAAATATATATTTGCACACGTATATACACGCATTCAATCTCTCTACCAAAAAAAAAAATTAAAGGATATTTCAGTCTTTAAAATATCACATTCCAAGTCACAAAGAGGAGAAAGATCATGAACCACTGGGAACTCCTAGTGGGTCCTCACGGCTGAGCACAGGGTACAGGTCAGAGAGAGACAGGGAGCAGCAGTATCACCTCAAGTTCATCCATTGAAAGTTAGATGCTGTGGGGACAGGGTCCTATTGAGGGGATTTAAGCAGCAAGGTCACATGATGAGATCTCTATTTTAGGATGATCCTCCCATGGAGGGAACTGAGCATGCTTGGGCAGAGTTGATCATGGAGATACAGAGATCACTTACAGGGTTGCTGCAGGAGTCTGTGATAGACAACGCAACCTTAACCAAGGTGGCAACAGCAGGGCAGATTTGGAGGAAGCAACCAAACAGAGGTCAGGTGGGGAGAACAAAGGTGATGAGATGCTGGTGGCTGAGAAAGCAGGAGTTACCCCTGGTGCTTCCCAGGATAACTAGGCAAACTAGGCCAACCATCATGAAAATGGGAGATACAGGGATGTATGATGTGGCAGTGGAGAAATGATGAATTTCTTTAAGGACAGGAACTTTAAAGTATCCTGGGTCTCTTAAGTATCATTCATTTGGAAACTAAGCACGTACATAGGTAACAGTTGAAATGTTGTATATTGAATTAAGTCACCCAGAGAGAACCTATCAAAATTCAAGATCAAAGGCAGAATTCTACGGGATGCTGTGCTTTAGGGCCATTAAGGAAAGAAGAGCCTATGCAGGGCCCTAAAAAAGGGAAGTCAAGAGAGCTCATGAGAGAACCCAAGGGGGGAGAAAGATGTCCTAGACGCAATATAGGAAACCATCTCAGGGACGGAGGCGCAAAAGGGACCAGGTGCTATGGAGAGGTAAAGTAAGATGACAAACATCCCCCTCAGGTGGGACAGAGTTCTTTAGTAAACACAAATTACTCTGGTGAGGGTAGAAATGAATGGGGTGGGGAAGGCTGGAGTTGGAGGGGTAAGAGGGAGATAGCAAGAGAAATCTGTTCTTTCTAGGACAAGAGAGAGTGTCTGCAAACCGCACACTTGGAAGAGGCCAGCCATGTTTGTCAGCTGATGGGAAAGGGCCGAAAGAGAACTGGATAGATTCGCGGCATGAGAGGGAGGAGGATGTTAATATAGCTAATAGTAGAAGAGAGGGGAGCCCAGAGCACAGGTGTAGGGAGGAGTTTTGGCTGAGAGGTAGAGTACTGCCTTCCCAGCCTTATGGACAGACAGTAAGGAAAAAGTAAGGTTGGGGTACCCCATTTATAATTTGTAGGGGTCATAATGCTGAGGATATCCAGGTCTGAGAGGCAGATTGGGTGTTTGAGGACAGTGATGGACCCTTGGGAAGGCCGACATTGGGATAAAAGAGGAAGATGACCACAGAAGAGGATGGCTGAGAAGAACTGCAGACCCAGCTGAGGCTGGGAACTCTGGGCCTGCGGTGGCCCCAATCCTCATGGAGCTGTGACTTCCTAAGACAACACTTAGCTGCTTCCCTCGGAGAGCAGGGAAGGGTAGAATTTGGACAATCCCAGGTTGGGTGAAAATTCCTCTGTATTCAGAAACTCTGAAGTTGGAGCCCCTGGAACTGTCACTTACACAAACACAGTGAGCTCTCACTACTCATTTGTACAGAGCATGGGTTTAAATACACGAGACAACGTTAGGCAGAAGTGCATACACTAGAAGTAGATACTGATGTAGTGTTTAGAATGCCTTTACCCCGTGTAAGTCCTCATAGCCAAATTTACACTACTTTAAAAAAAAAAAAAAGAAAAAGCGAAGAAAAATCAGGTTCCTAAAGCAAACCACTAAATAACTTTAGCAGAAGGGTCTTGCTTTTAGATTTCGTTGCACTTGTTCAAGTAAACAGATCACTTTAAGGATGGGCTTATAGAGATAGTTAAGGAGGTGGCCACTGGTGTCTCAATTATCCCAAGGGACAGGGGGCTAGAAAACGGATGACTCACGATTGGTTTGGAAGTGGGCGAGCTCGGGAGTCTGGCTGCAAAGTCTCAGGGCAGTGATGTGTCTCTGCGCGTGTATGTGCGTGCACATGCATGTCAAACGGCCAACAAGTAAGCATCTCTGAGACGTATCCCTTTCATCGGCTTAAGAGATTCTGCAGGAATCAATTAAACTCTGCATGTTTTTCACCAGAGATGAAACTCTGGCAAGTAAAACCTTCAAGGCTTCTTTAAGGAAAAAATGATACCCCGAGCTGGGATTCCATTTGCTGGTTTTCATTCACATTAGACTTTCCTTCTAAGGTAAACACCCTCTATTCTGGGTATAGAGGATTATGAGCCAAAAAGAAAAAAATAAGCCTTTGGCTGCCAGCCTGGCCATAGCAAGCCTGAAGAAAGTGCTAGAATGTAGGAGTTTCTGGTCATGAGTGTCCCCAAGAATGTAAGGCTAATTCTATGACCTGTAGCACTATTTTTTTCTCTTAGGGACAGTTAACTATAGAATTCTGATAATATGGCATGTGACTATGTTTCTTGAACTTGTATTAAAGTTTTACAGATAGCCTGCTTGTTCATGAGTTACCTTCCTTCTCATTTGACTCTCTTGTTATCGACCTAAAAATCTGACAGCAAAATCCCACTCTAGGGCATTTGAGTTTGAAAGATGGGAGAACACTTTGTGGTACCTTACACTCACAGTCACAAAATTACCAGTGTGAAGGGAACTTTGACATCTTCTAGACTAGTATTTCTCCATCATGGTGACAAGACTAACAGTTGAGTCATGACTAAAATAGCAAACCAAGAATCCACAAAAGAAAAGATAAACATAGTTATATATGAATAAAATTTTAAATGGTGCAAGAGAAACCATAAACAAAATTATAATATAAACTATTAACTCAGAAAAATATTTTCAACACATATGTTGGATAAAGAATTTATTGCTGTTATGTACAAAGAACTCTTAGAAACAGCCCAAAAGAAAAATGGGCAAAGGCTATGAATAGGCTCTTTACAAAGAGCAAGTCAGAAGGCCAATAAACACATGAAAAGATGCTCAATTTCACTGTAGATCAGAAAAATGGAAATTAAAGTAAAAATAAAACACAGAACCCACCACACAGGCAAACATGAAAAAGAGTGGGAACCAATACTACTGGCTGGGACGTGGAGAAGGGAGTCCAGTCATTCATTGCTGGGGTCTAGAAGAACAATCTGGAAATGTCTATGAAGAAAAAAAGCACACGTGTTCTCTGACCCATAATCTCACTCTTGGGAATCTATTCCATAGAATCTAAAGTAGACATTTCAAATGCTGGTACAAAGAAGTTAATTGCAGCATTATGAGTAGTGCCAAAAAACTGTAGAGTGAGTTCTCAAAAATAGGAGAATAAATAAATAACTTGGAGGATATTAATAGGACACTTTGAAGACATTAAAGAGAATGAATGAGATCAATACCAGTTGATTTGGCAGCTTTCCATTCATTAAGTGGGGAAAAAAACAAGATGTTGGGAAGTGTGCATAATACAATCCCATTTTGAAAAATAAAGACAAAACTATTATTTACATACATATGTATAATATTTGTACTTTTGTATATGATTATATTAAAATGGAAAAAGGTTATAAAGGAATACATATCAAGTTGATAACTCTGATTATATTCAGTGATTACACTCAGGTGGAATGAGGAGAAATAAGTGAAAAAAAACCCACAAATATTAATATCAGTGGTAGTAAAACTACTTTCCTGGTATAATTTAGTTTATGTCAGACTATTTATATGTGAAATATATATGTATCAATGTACGATAGAGTGGCCACCGAATGTTGATGGTTAATGAGATTTCAGGTGATTTTAACTTCCTTATATTATTTCATATTTTGTATATTTTATTTTTACACTTAAAAGAATAAAAATACATATTCTTGGGCACCACACCAGCCCAATGAAACAGATTCTGTGAAGATGAGGCCTGGGTATTCAGGCTTTCCAGTGGGTTCTGTGAATCTTAAAATGATTTGGTAGCCAATGATCCAACACAAACTGTCAACGGCATCCTCAAGAGATGGTCTTCCAGCCTTCTGCTTGAATGCTTTCCAGGGCGAGATGCTCACTACCTATCAACATAGCCCTTTTACTTTTGTGTCAGGTCATACTGCTAAAACTTTATTTTGATAATAAGCTGCAATCTGTTTCTCATGGACTTCAGAAGTGATAGCAGACCATTCAAGTGTTTGAGAGCAGCTGTTACCATCAGCCCATGTTGTCTTCCACTCGTGAAAACCTTCTTCAGCCCATGAAGAATTGAGTATTTGATAGAAAATAAGATAGAGAGGTGACTAAAGAGGGTGACTAAATGTATCACCTAAATTGTGATACATGTGAGAGTGAAGGAGGCTCCAGTTGCATGGGACACTGGGTCACCAGTTAAACTGAGATGTCCGGTCCCCCATAACAAGCTGAGTTTGCTCTATATGGAATACACAGGTGTGCATCTGCTCATGTGTCCAGCATGTTCCCTGCTTCTGCCAGCTGTATATGTGCATTTACAAAAAACCATCACAATGAAGAGTACAACAATCAAAGAAAGAGAAATTAGCCAGTGGCAATTTTTGAACATTAAGTAAAATCAGTCGCACTAAGTTGCCCTCCTTGGTGGCTCTTAAAGTGGTTATTGGTTTCCAGGAGGCCACCCATTTAAAGAATATTTCCATTATTATCATCTTTTTTATGTTTATGTGCACAACTTTCTATTTAAAGGTCAAGGCATATTTTTCCATCTTCTTTCTAATGACATGAGACTCAGCCACAACCTTAGGCTTCTGTAACACAGACTCCATTGTCAGTGATAGTGAGTCCAGGGTGGAGAAACCTGGGAAGTAAACCACATGTTCATGAGCCTTTAAGCTCTGTGAGTATATTGACAGCTGTGGAGGACCTTTGTGAGACCGTGGGATACAAAGTAAGCATTATTTCTGAAAAATCTCTGCCAAAGCGTGGACCCCTGACACAGAGTAGAGAGTAGAGACACGCTTTCACACCCCTCCGCCCCTAAATATTTAATCCATTCTTTGTCAATTAGGGTACAAATTGCTTTGAATTCTGTCTCATTTGTTTTTGCCAAATCAAGCTATACTCCATTACATAGATAGAGCCAAGTGATGGGTGGAAGCAAGGTTAGAGAAGAAGTTTAGACCCCACAGGGACATTGACATCAGTGCTTGATTGTTTCCATTCTAAAAACATGGTCAGATTCTGAGAAACAGCCAGTCACCAGCAACAACCAAGGTTTTTGTTTATACTTGCAAGGAGCTTCTGAGCAGAGCCATGCCACTTCTTGTGTTCTCTGGCTGTCCGTTTTATGGTATAAATTAATGGCCTTGGTTTGGCTGAGAATGTTGAATTCCTCTTCACAGAGTCACTTTTCCATAGCAAGACAGTCATTTCAACACATCTTTACTCCTACGTTGGTAGGAAATAAAGCAAAGAACATGAAATCTCAGAGGCTTGGAGAAGAATCTGGTTGGGAGCCTTGGCCCCACCATTCAGGGAGAGGAGAGTGCAGTCAGGGCTGCTCTTACGGACGTGCATCTTTGAGAGTGGTATCAATGCCACACACTGACAGTGACAACGTGGGCCTCAGGCCTTCCAGCTTCTGTCCTCATCTCTGGAGTGTCTTTAGTTTGAGTTTATTGTGACCACCCATCTTGCATTCCACAGACAAATGCCCAAAGTCAGTAATTGGACAGTCATGTTCCAATATGCTGCTCCCTCCCATCTCAGCTTCACCCATTCAAATCGTCTTCTCCCAACACTAGCCTCACCCTGATGTCAACACCCAGCCCTGGAACTTCAGTATTCTTGCTCTACCATGGCATCCCAACTGGGATATCCCAGGAGAATTTTATGTCAAGTGTGACCGGCACTCCTATACCATGCAAGCAAGCCACCATGCTAAACCACATCTCTGCTCATTGTCCACTTGTGACCATCAGGCATCTTGTCCCCATCTGTGTGGTGACCTTGAAAAGATTTTGGCATTGTTCTTTCCTGTCCATCAGACCCTCCCCCAATCCCACCATGCCCCATGTATCACTTTCTTAATTTTAGTTACAACTTTTTAAAGACACATCCATTTGTGATGAAGGAATCCAAACTCTGGCTTATTTCAGCTCAGATGTTTGATGCAATTTGTTGCAGAAAATTGTATTATGAGAGAAAAAGTGAATTGAATTCTTCAGACATGTGGAATGATTTAACCAAGAACATTAGTCCTTCAATAAATATTTCAAAAGGTATCTCTACTTCCAGCCTTGCTTCTTCTTGACACCCAATAGACTTCCAGTAGGTGAAAAAATATAGACTGATTTTAACATGGGAGCAAATACATAGAACAATCAGTAATGCATTCTAAATCAAAATAGAAGTGATTTTTTAAAAAGAAATTTTCTGTTTATTTGCACCGCTATTCTTTTCTGCTGCCTAAAAACATGAAGTTGACTGACTCTGTTTGCTAAATCTTTAGCCCCTATAATAAATATTTTTTCCCATTTGACTGGAAATCAAATGAACTGGACTAAACATAAGTAGTTATGATTCTGAGACATTCAGCAACATGGTCAGTGTGTCTGATATGTGTTTAGTGTGGACAAAGAAGCTCTCTTTGCGAAGTCTACATACTGGACATCACTGACTTAAATTCTTAGAGGTATTTTTCTCTCACTCTCCATTTACTATTGCTTTACGCAATACCTGGTCAAATTTCCAGTTCTCCAAAGTAAGAAAGATCCTGGGAATTTGAAAGGCAAAAGAAGGCAAAAGAGACGATTCACTGAATTACTCATTTTCTTATTTATTCAACATAAGTTTATTGAGCAGTTACTAGCTTCCAGAATGTTAGGTGTTCAAGACACAGAAATACAAAATTTGGTCCTTGCCCTGAAAAAGCTCACCATTATTCAGTTTACCATATATACTTAAATTCTCTTCTATGAACCCAAACGGGGAAAAGCTCATCTCTTTAGGTAGTTCTCTTTCCATTTACTTCCATTAAAGGAGGCTCCATCTTCAAACCCAGTTCATGATGGGTCAGTGTGAGAGAATTATATACAGCTGTATGGTAACAGGCCAAGTTCAAGAGTGAAGGCAAGCCCTTGAGGAGATACTCATCTGCTTCCCTGAATCCTGTCTCAGTCCTTTTGCTCCCCTACTTTCTACACGAATATTTCAGGCTTACTCTGGTAGAACTCCTTTAACTCGTTCCCACACTGATCTGCTAAGGTCTTCTCCAGCCTCCACTTTGTCCCTCCTTTCTCATGCGACGGGCGCATGCCTTGTTTTTCGCAAGGCCATTTACTCTCCCTGGATACTACCACAGCCTCTGGTCTGTCCTGCAGGGCCTGCTGCCCTTCTCATCTGGACCGTTTCTGTTGGTATTAAATATGCTCAGAATTTTTTATACTGATCGCTTAATTAATTCACCCTCCCTTGGTTAAAATTGTGGGCTACATTTTGTCACCTCCCACTTACTCCTCAACCCATTCTAATCTGGAGTTAGCCCCAACACTGGAGAGACAGCTCTTGCTGAGGACCTCTGTGACATCTATGTTCCTAATTTTGTTGAGTTTCAATATAATTCTTCAATATAAATTCCAACATAATTGTTTTAATTTATTTGTTTTTTAAAAAATATTTTCTTAAAGCAATTCCTGTGTCTAGTTTAAAATGTCAAGTTTTACTACAAAGCACCACCCATTTCTTCAGAAATTATGAGGCATGGATCCAATGTCTTCCAGTTTCCGCAGAGACTGCTGGCACGTCCAGTATCGTTTTGATCCCTGATCCTTTGTGTGTGACCTGTTTTTTTCTTTTCTTCTTTCTCCCACCCTGCCGCCCCTCCCCCATCTCCAGAAGCTTTAAAATCATCTCTTATTTAACACCTAGCGTATTAAACTTTCTCAGGTCTTAGTGTGGTTCTGTTTTCATTCATTTTGCTGGGCACTTTCTGGTTCTTTAAATTTAGACATGTATGTTTGGTTTCCAGCATTTTTTGAAGTATTATTTCTTTGATAATTCTCCTCTCTCTTTTTTCTATATTCTCTCTTTTTGGAATTCCTGTTATTCAGATGGCATAGCTAGGACCTCAACTTTTCTTTTCTAATTTCTATCTTTTTATTCTAATCTCTCAAAGATTTTCTCAATTTTATCTTCTATACTCCCTTTGAATATTTCTTAATGTCTGCCATCACACTTTTAAGTTCCAAGAGCTTTCTTATTTTCTGAATCTCTTTCTCTCTTTCTTTTAAAAAATAAATTCCGTTCTTGTTCCATGAATTCAATGTCTTGTATGACTTTGATTAGTTAATTTTGAAGTTTTCTTTTATAATTTATCAAGGTCCATTCATTTTGTCTCCCGATAAAGATCTAATTTCTCTCTTTAAGCACTGCCAGCACCATAGTCCAAGCCACCATTTCCTCTTACATGGACTTTTATTATCATTATCAATCCTTCTCTGTCTTAGTCCATTTGTGCTGCTATAACAAAGTACCATAGGCTGGGTGGTTTATAAACAGCAGACATTTATTTCTCACAATTCTGGAGACTGGGAAGTCCAAGAACAAGGTGCTGGCAGACTAAGTGTGTGGTGAGGGCCCACCAGGGGGTTCATAGATGGCTGTGGTCTGAGTCCTTATGTGATGGAAAGAGCCAGGAAACCCCTGGGGTTTCCTTTATAGGGGCACCAATCCCACTCAGGAGGGCTCTACTCTCTTGACCTAATAACCTCCCAAAGTCCCCCTGCAAATGGCATCACATTGGGGTTTCGGTTTCAGCCTAGGAATTTTGTGAGGGGACACAAACATTCAGCTACAGCAATCTCCTTATCATTGCATCCCACTGACCCTTAACCCTGTAGCAAAGCAACCTGGTCCCAATGAAAATACAATTTACCCCATCCTCCTGCTTCAAATCCTAATAGTTTTTCTTATAAGGTCTTGAAATGCTTCCCTTCTTACACCACTGTTGTCTATTCCTTCTCTGATCTCTAGCCATGTGTGTGTGTGTATATATATATATATATTTCAGTTTCTTAGATTTGTCATTCTCTCTTTTCTGTATAAGAATTTTTTCACATACCCTTCACTTTTTCTGGAAAATTCTTTCCACATACATATGTACATCTTGTATACTTTGTCATATACTTAAATTTTACTAGTCTTTTGGATTTCAACTCATTTGTTCTTTCATGGAAACATTACTTAATGCTCCCTTCCAGATGAGATTGCTTTATTATGCACACTCATAGGACCAAACTCATTCTCTGGGAAGCATATTTCATTCTGTATTAATTAATATGCTCAGTTTTCCCCAGTAGATGTTAACCCTTTGAACACAGGGATCATGTCTGTTTTAGCTTGCCATTATATCATCATACTAAATGAATGAATGAATGAATGGGTCTCATAAACTCTCTGAGTTGCCTACTCAGTATCTGTTATTGTCTTGATTTTTAGAAACAGAAATTCAATTTTACTTGGGTAGGCAGTGTACTCAGATAAAATATAACTTCCTAGAGCCCATTGTACATAGGGTGCCACGTAACATGGGCTTGGCTAATCAGACACAAGCTAAAGTCTGATGGGATCCTGAGAAGAAAGTTATGGCTTTCTTGAAAAAGGTCACCCATTCTTTTTGTTCTGTTCTTTTCTTTTCTTTTCTTTTTTCTTTTCTTCTTCTTACCTGGTCATGAAGCAATTATCATGCAAAAATGGAGCAGAAGAATGAGGATGAAGACCACATACTGAGGATTAGGCTACAGAATGATAAAGGGGGCTGGAGGCCCTGACAACACCTAGAGCCACCACACCAGCCCTGCCCCAGGACATCAATTCCGCCCTGCCTGTTATGCAAGAGAATAGCACCTATTTTGTCAGACCTCTCTCATCAAGTTTTTGTGCCACAGTGCTGAACCCAATCTCTACCTGAGAAGCAGTTTGAGCCTATTCTGCCACGTTAAAATTAGTTTATCAGCTTCCTGGCAGGGCAGCTAATAGTGTTAAAACTGTTATTTAAATGAAAGTGGTCTGTTCTCCATCAAAGAATATGGCACCCAAAAGAGGGCTATGTTCTCTGTGTCAGTTAATATAGACTAACTGTTGTTATTATTTAACAGCTTCAGATCTCAACGCTTAGTCCAACAAAAGGTTAGTCTTCCCTCACATGACAATCCAAGTGATCGTCCAAAGAGTGACCTCCCACATGGCCATTCAAGGGGCTCACGTTGCATGGTTCCATGATCCCAGGGGCACCTGGAACCCTCTGCTGGATCCTCTGCACATGCCTGACAAATGGGGAGGGAAGTCAGAATGTGGACTGTCCCATGATGAGGCATGGAAGTGCTGCGCATCCCTTCTGCCTGTACTGCATTGGCCAAAATTTGCTCACACTGTCCCCTTTAGCCACAGGTGGGGTGGGGAATGAAGTCTACCTGTGAGGTTAGGAGGAAAACGAAACAGTTTGGCAAACACGTAGCATTGACTTTGCCACATTCTCAAAACACACTTGGAAATATTTGTCTTTATGTCTTGACAGTACGGACTGTCTTTAGCCTTGAATTCCACTAGCCAAATTTACCTATTTTCCAGAAACTACTGAAAGACTACTTTCATCAGAAAGCCTTATTACTGTGTATTCATTCCACTAGCTACAGGGAAATCACAGCTCCACTCTGTCCTGAAGATATGTGCAATCAGGTTGAGAAAAACAGGTGCACATAAAACAGTTTAAATAATAATTTAAGGCAACACTTGCTTATGAATTCAAATGAATGGCACAGATAATAAGTTTACATATCAACTCTGATGTCTCCATCCTATACACTTTTTTGGTTTTAAATAATATATATTTAGGCATTTATTAACTATTTAACTTTTAGTCTGCCTCCAGTAGATCACAGGATGGTGAACCTAGTGAGGTCAGAGATCAAGCCTGGTTTGCTCAGCAGTGTGTTCCTAATGCCTGGCACAGAAGAGGCACTAAGCATGTATTTAATGAGGAGATGAATGAATGCTTTAATTAATTAATAGAAGAGATGTTCAAAAAAGGAAGATGTAATTAGGGAAAAATAATGAAAGAGTAGGGCTGCAACATAAAAAATACCATGCATTTTGCAAAAGAGAACAAGGATGTTTATCTGCTTAGAACTTTTAGACTAAACTCTTACACATCTATTAAGTCAGTGGTTTTAAGCAAAGATATTATTTTTAAAAAGCAGTCATGTTTCCATGAACGAATGAATGAATTTTCACTAAAGAGAATATTTATGTATAGTTAATATAATACATGTTTTAATGCAAATATACATGTTTTCTAATAGTTATTTCCAGTAGTTTGAGGACATATTGGATACAGTGTTGTAAGACATACTGCAGCGTTCAAAGATCAGTGGGCACAGAGCCTCTCTCAAACATCGCTTTCCCTTCCTCCCTCTCCCGCTTCTTTCTTCCTCCCTTTCTCCCTTTCTCTCTCTCCTTGGGGAAGACCTGGCTATTTGACTCACTGATTCATAATCAAATTATCGACACCATCTTATTCCAATAATTCATGAGCATTATCTACATTTCAATTCACTTCAACGTATCTTTTTGAGGCAATATTGTATACCATATTGCTGGAAATACTATGAGGGTATAAAGATGCATAAGACATAGAGTCTCTCTCAAAGTTCTTTCTCTCTTTATCTTATTTGGTTAGTGTTCACAGGCATTTAATTAAGCCTCTGTTATGTACCATAAATTTGATTCTGGGGATATCAGAGTAAATGGTACAGTGCCTGCTCTGAAGGAAATCTGAGTCCTGATTGAGGGAAGGTGGATTTATCAATGAGCTACCAGCACAGTGAGAAAAGCTCAATGGCAGAGCCCAGCACAGGGCGCCATGAGAGCAGAGCAGCACTGAGAAAGCGATACTAGGCAGGGGAGGGAGAGGCTATAGGGCAAAGCTCCCTGGAGGAAACAACCACTGCTCTAATGTCATGGTTAAGTAGGTTCTAGAGTTCATCCAGGGGAGGTTTGAATTGTGGCTACACAGAATACTAATTGTGTGAACTTAGACAAATTAATTAACCTCTCCGTGTTGTTTCCTTTCCATAAAATCAGGATAATAATATTTAACTCAAAGTTTGTGAAGGTTCAATAAGATGCATTTGCACAGTGATTTGTACCCGCTAAGCATTCATTAAATGCTACTTGTTATTGTCATCATCATTATTATTATTGGCTAATAGGAGAGAGCCTGAGGAAACAATAGTAGAAAATGACATTTCAGCTTCAGGGAGCAGCCCGTGAGCAGGCAGGGAGGCCAGCGAGAGCTCTAATAGAGCTGGGAGCTGGAAGGTTTGGCTGCATAGTGGTGAGAGAAAGGACTACATCAAAAAGGGCCCTACAAGTCTAAGGAGGCATGTGACATCCACCTGCAGGCGGAGCCTCTGTCTCAGCAAGGGTGTAATGTGATCAATTTCCACTCAGAAAGGTCACTGGGATGAAAATGTGGAGGATGAATTGTGGGGTGAGAACAAAGACTAGAAGGATGTTGGAGAGATCACTGTTAACATAGAATTGTGTAATAATGAAGCATTAGTGGGCAGCAAAGGAGGTTGATTTAAGAGTTGTTACAAAATTGAGTCAAGAAGTCTTGAGATGATTGGCTGTGGGAGGGAAGACTTCAGTCTTGGGTCATAAGGTCATAGGATAATGATCATTAACTCATGGACAAGGCATTAATAAAAGTTGGGAATTATTAGGAGAGAAACAAAGATGGGCTTTTGTGCATTTGTGTGTATGTGTTTTTATCACACTCATTTTGGTTGTTTGGTTTGAGAAGCAATGAGATCACTTTTGGTTATGGTGAGTTTCAGTATTTTGTGTAACATCCATTTAGAGATATCAAGCAGGAAACTGAAGCTACAGAGTGTCCCCAAAGTCATCATACACAGGAAAAATAAGAAATTGTAGCTAAATTTACCTTTACTTACAAAATATTCATTTCAAAATTTTTCCTTTGTATGTAGACTTTTGGGAAACCCTGTATAAATGCAGAGAGAGAGAGAGAGAGAGAGAGAGAGAGAGAGAGAGAGATAGGGATTGAGATCTGAGTTTTAAATAAAGTATGAAAAGACACCAGTGGGTAGGTAGGAGCTGAAGTCACCTGGGCATAAAGAGGGTTGCCCTCAGGGGGACCGAGGCTCCAGAGAAGACCTGAGGGGTGTCAGCTTTCAAGCAGAGTTTGTCAAAGTGTGGCACTCAGGTCGCCAGCACCACAATGAACTGCAGTGCTTGTTTACAAAAGCATGGTCCCGGGCAAACTTCCAAAATTGTGTGGGCGTATTTCTTCCCAAATATACATCTGATTGTGTATGTAACGCTCAGGCCCCAATCTATGCGGTCAGAGTCTGAGGGAGAGACTGGGAAGCCGCATGGTTCACCAGCAACCAGGGGATTCTGAGGTGTGCCTGTGATTGACTGCCCTTGAGGAGGGGACTCAGGTCCACAGAGGGGACAGGAAGGGGTGGCCAGAAGACAAGAGGAATGCTGGGAAAACAGAAGCACAGAGGTCCCAGAAGAAGGCCTTTCTCAAAGGGAGCGGTGGGAAGGAGGATATGCCACAAGCAGGCTGACCTCGCCGTGGACGAAGGCCTCTCTTGGGATTGAGCAAGAGGAAGTCTCGCGGGGCAACTTGGGCAACACAGATTTGCCAGGGCAGAGTGGGCTGGGGGGGCAGTGAGCAGAAAATGCGTTTCCTGTCCCGACCATTTCAGGAATGGAGCCTTAAAGGAAAGACTAGAGCAAGAATAGCCACAGGGATGAAAGGGTTGAGATAAATGACTTTTGTTGCTTCTTAAGGAAAGAAGGAGAGGAAGGAAGGTAAGCAAGGTCCCCAGGAAGGTTGGAGCTTGCAGGACAAGGTCTTTCACAAAGACAAAAAGCTAAGAGGCAAGGATGAGTGTCTGCAAGATGATGGGGAGCACGGAGGGAGCGAAAGAGCAGCAATTTCCTGCAGTCTTCTGCTGAAACTTTAACGGAAAGGGTTTGATGTCAGAGACTCAAAGGAGACAAGAAAGTGAAGACACCTCCTGCAAAGGTGTGGCAGCAATTATTGCTAATTATTGCTGTTGAAAGCAGGCCCCTCATAGCTCCTAGATCTGAGCTAGAAGGCCTGAGAGAAAAGGAAAAGGCTGTACTTGATCCATTCCTACAGTAAGGTGTGTTTTACCAAGAATTCTCCACTTTTATTATTGGCTCTGCATGCAGCCTGAGTACAAGGGGAAACGATTGAGCTGTCTTAATGGGATGCCCTGGTGATAGCCACTAGAATGCCATGTGTCTAGCTAATCCTTTTGTTCATCTCTGGGCCCTGAAGTGGTTAACAGAGCTTCCAGAAGTGCCTTGCTTCTAACTAGGGAATAGCTTTTACTCCAGGAGACTCTGACGCAAGGCTAAGTTCATGGAACATGTTGATTTTCATACCACTTCAAATGGAGCCTAAATCAGCTGTCAGATATTTACAGGCAATTTTCCTCATTACACAAAATTCTCTGTGATTATTATACTTGGGCAATGCTTGAATTTATTTGCACATAAGCATGTCAAGGTAGGGGGGAAGGCTCCCTAAGCTGTGCCAGGAATATGTCAAGGCGCCCCAGTATTACTCAAGATTGGATGGGATGAAGTGTTTGGCTCTTCCCCAGAGCTTGTCATCACCCTTGCTCAGGTATCTAGGCTTACTATTCTCTCCCTACAGACTTCTCTTTATATACCCCACACTGAACAGGCAGAGTTCTGCCTGTGCTATTTAATAACCACCATGAGGTCTTAAGACTCACCCTTGGTGCATTTTTCAAGGGACTCTGGAAAGTTCTGTGTTCAGGTGATAGGAATGCAAAATGAAATGAACTGAAAAAGACACCTCCCAATCCAACCATGGGTGACCAGGGACAGCAGACAGATGACTAACAGTCACAGAAAGGATGGGCCTTTAAAAGGGCTGCGCAAGCCCACCTCAAGGTCTTGGCAAATGAGGGCACTGAAAACAAAAGAGGAAAACATTTTCCACAGCTCATCTTTTATTTTGTGAATTGTGAAACAGGCTAGCAAAAGGGAAGTTGTGTGTGCCAATCCATTCTGTCTTGAATTCGTGCCTTTAGAGAGCAAAATTAATACACTTGAAGGTGATCTGTGTACAGGATGCAAGACAGCATGATATAGTGGGAACAGAGTCTCAGATTTTACAGGCAGACAGACTACGGTTAATTAAAATCTTGGCGTTGCCACCCACTAGTTACATGACCTTCAACAAATTTCTTAGCTTTTGGATCTCAGCCTCGTCATCTCGAGAAATGGAGATTAACATACCCAATTCACAGGTAGTTGTGAGGATTACGAGAAGATGTAAGTGTCCTACGTGAAAATGGACGAGTGCAGCGGCTGGCTTAATGCAGTCAACTCGGTCCCTGACACCAGAGCAGCGGTCACGTGCAACACGCTGGGCTCACACGGCCTGTCCACACAGGGCAGCTTTGCCAGCTTTCTAGTCTTTAAGATGGGAGGGGAGGATAAAGTCTTTGTAAGAATCCGAGATGATGCTTATGAAATACCCAGTACACTATCCGATGCACGTCCCGTTCTGATAACTACTAGCTGCTATTACCAGGGGACACCACCCTGTAGCTTTCTCCCTCACGCCACGGCTGTCAGCAGCTCCGTCCTTCTCGCTGGCCCACGGCACGTGGCGGCCTTTCATCCCGTTCATCTCTTTCTTCCTACCTATCGCAGTGCCTACCGCGCTGGGGGTTAATGGGTCCTTAATAAAATCTTACCGCATATTGAATGAATAAATCCACAAAGTGCTTGTCGCTTAGGAGATAGTAACATAAGTGCTTTCTCCCTTCTGACATCAGCTTCCCTTTCACTGATTTGAATGGCAGAAAATACCATCTCAACTTGTCATACTGTATATTTTTGGAGAAAGGAAAAATGAACCACTTCCATGAACAGTGAAAGAGTTGAGTGAAAGAGAATTTAAAACCAACAATCTGGTCGATTCTGAGGGTATAAATTAAGCTAGTTAAGCAGTCTTAACCCAGGATATTGGCAAGACAACTATCAGATTCTGGCAGTTACATTTCTTCATTCTTCTTTAAGGTTAGGGCATAAAATTTTAACCCGAAACATCAGAGGTAAAGAAAAAAACATGGTAACAACAAAATAATTCTAAATAGTTCAGTGTGGATTGGGACCAAAGAATCAGGGCAATAACTGTCAGCCACATCTAGGTCCTATATTGCTAACAGATGGTGAACATTTTCATGGGCTTGGGACTAGTTTAGATCAGAGTGAGAATCCTCCACTCCCCCTCCCCCCAAGAGCTCTAATTAGTACATAGGACATTAGACCAAGTTGAAAATCCAGGCTGACATCTTATTTGTTAGTTTTAGATTGAACTCATGCCTTAGGGTGACTGAATTTGCTCATTTAAACGCACACATGTGCACACGCACACTAAAAGAGTAACTTTCTTTTCTATAGGGATCAAAATAAAGATTTTCAAAGTCCTCTAAAAAAGGGCTCCAAAGATTTGTTGGATATCAAATAGCTCCTTCAAGACAACATTTTGATGAGTTAAGTGTAAATGAATCAGAAACATATGGATTAAGTTTCCCTTGAAATACACAGGGGCTTAAAAATCAAAGAGGAAACAGTGCCTGGCCCAGGGCCTTGCAGGTTGTGCCAAACCCAACACATTTGAGCAGCAGTTCAAGATATTTGAGGGATGCAAGGACGAAGCTAGCCTGACCCACGCCTAGTTCCTACCGTATCGAAATAGAGAACATAAGTAATGCCATTTACATTGCATTATTACCAAAAATTCCTCCTTCCTGTGGTTTGAAGATTAGCTAAACTGAGACTTACAAAAGAAAACCCTATAAATGGTGTCTGCAGCATGTGAAGTTCTCCAAAGGTTAATGAACAAGTTCAGAATGTTCTAAGACAGTGTAGCTCTGTTACTGTCTGACAATGCAACAAATCTTGGGTGTCAGCATAGCACCAAAGGTCATTTGACAGTGACATAACTTTAGATTTGCTCTTCGGAAGTTCTGCACAATATTACCAGAACGGATACACTGGAATAAAGAAAAATTATTTCCGAAAATAAGTCATACGTTAATCAGCATTTCCAATCACCCCTCTTATTTGCTATAGATAGTCGATTTTAAAAACTTCTAATTGGTTAATCAGTAAATTGATGATGTAGGAAACTTACATTTGAATCTCATCACAGAATACACAAGCCCCAAATAGATTTGATCAGTTAAACACATAAATGCTAATCTAGGTAGCTCTTCTAATTAGCCTGCTTTTATCACTTGTGACAAATAATTAATCTTAGCATAACCTACTTTAAAGATTTACCAATCTGGTTTTGACCAGCCACGTAACTAAATCCCGAAGTAAGCAAAGGGATATTGATTTATGGATCTACTTGATAAATAGAAACATAATTATTTATATTATTATATGCATGGTTTGTTTTAAATGTATAATGTTTATTATAAGTAATGCATGTTCAGAACAAATTTTTAAAATACAGAGAAAGCAAAATATTGGGAAAAAATTCACTGGGAATCATGCCTGTAAATACTATAAAAATTTAAATACTTATAAACAAACCATATATATTATAAATACTATTTTGTGCTCTGAGTTTTTCAGTTAGTACACTGCAAACATACGTACAAGTCATAAAACATATTGCTACTACACCACTAATGATAGCATGAAATTCCATATATCTACTCTAATGTATTTAAGCAGCTACTCCTTAGGTAGTTCCCAGTACCAAACAGAGATGAACAGGTTTTATGACTAGTTGTGATTTTTGCCTTATAAGTTCCTAGAAGTGAAATTTCTGGGTAAAGTATTTGCATGTTATAAAGTTTCTCGATATCTACTGACAAATTTTGCCCCTGACACACAGCTGACTGTCTGAGGTGCCTGGCACAGAGCTGATAACTAACAATTTAGTAAATGAAGGAAATCGGAAATTACTCTCCACCCCCAGGAAAGGCAATAACAATGACTTCTCCTTTGAGAGGACACACATGTGAATGACTCTTTCTCCTACCCCGAGTCAAAATGAAGCATTAACGGTCTTTTCAATCTTTGCTCATGACAAAGGCAAAAAAGCATATCTCCTTGATTTAATGTTCCTCTCCTTGACACTAGAGAATCTTAACATGAATCCTGTTGATTAGGCACTTATATTTTTTTTGTTATTTATTTGTACATGGCTTATGTTTTAATTGATGCATTTCCTTCTTATTAATTTGTAGGCATCTTTTATATCTTAAGATATTAATACTTTGTCACATAGGTTGCAAGGTTATTTTTTGATATTTACAGACATTTAAAATTTTTATTTAAATCCATCTGGCAATCTTTTCATTATGTATCCTAATTTTGGTGTTCACTTTTAATGACTTTCCCAAACCCAAAATTATATAAGCATTTTGTTATATATTTATCAGTTCTTTAATGTTTTTTATGTTACTTAAATTTCTTATGTCATTTGTTATGTTTGCTTTGGTGAACATTATATTAAGGATAGATTTTAAATTGATTAATTCAACAAATACTTATTAACACGTGTGTTATTTAGTTAGGCATTGGATATGCCATAGTAACTCCTGAAGCTCAGAGGTGTGGGGGACAGACTCGAATGTGGTGCCCATGTTCCCAGCATCCTGGGGTTCATGCCTTTGCACAATCCTGTCCCCTTAAGTGTGGTGGGTTGAATGACTCACTTCTAACCAATGGAATACAGCAAAGGTGACGGGCTGTCACTCCCATGATTACTTTACCTTATGTTATATAAAATTCTGCCACACTCGCTGGCTCACTCTAGAGATTCTCGCTGGCCTGGCGAAGCAGGCAGCCGGTACTAGAGAAACCACATGTCAGGGAACCACAAGTAGCCTCTAGTTCTGGGACAGCCTCCAGTGGACAGCCAGGGAGAAGCTGGGCCATCAGTCCTACAGCTGCAAGGTAATAAATTATGCCAACAATGTGAGTCGGCTTGGAAGACGATTCTTCAGTTGAGCCTCCAGATGAGAACAAAGCCAGACAAAACCTCGATTGAAACTTTGTGAGACTTTGATAAAGGACGACGGTAAGCTGTGCCCAGACTCCTGACCCATGGAAAATGTAAGATAAGAAATGGGCATTGATTTAAGCTGTTAAACTTGTGGTCATTTGTTATGCAGCAATAAAAAAAAAAAAGTGAATGAATGTACCAGGTATTGTTTACTGAAAAATCTGTTCTTTCTCCCCAGATTTTAAATATCACTTTTGGCATAAATTGGGAGATAATTTATCTGGGTATCTCCACCCCAGAAACATTCAAACAGCCAAATGATGTTTCTGATTATTTAATAATTATTCTTTTAAGCATTGTTCCATTTTAATACTTGAAGAACAAGTTGATATATTGCATGTGTGGTGATGATGTCATTCACTAAAATAAGCGGGATGGTTGTTGCTGCCACCGTGGCCACTGGGCAAACACAGACAGAGTGTGCCGGTCCTCAGGAGATCTCGTTCAAAACTTAACATTATCTCAGGCTGAAAAAAAATCTCAGAAGTTTAACGGAAAAGATCTTTGAGTACTGAGTAAGAGATACTCCAAATGTCCAGTTAAAAAGCAAAGAAGTTGAAGCAAAATTACAGAAAGATCAAGCAGCTACCACTAGATTTTTCTCAAAAGAGTTTGTGTCACTTTCTTTATTGGTCTACTTACAGAAATACTTGGGAGTAAATAAAAAATCGGTATATAAATCATAGCATTTTCATTCTTTAACCATTTTTAATAGACTTTATTTTTAAAGCAGTTCTAGGTTCACAGCAAAATCGAGTAGAAGGTCCGGAGACTTCCATATACTCCCTGTACCCCCGCAGACAGCCTTTCCCACCAGCCACGTCCCCCACCAGAGTGGTACATTTATTACAATCAATGAACATACGCTGACACATCGCTATCAGCCAAAGCCCATAGTTACTTTAGCGTTCCCTCCTGGTGTTGTATATTCTATGGCTTTGGACAAGGATGTGATGACATGTGTCCAGCTTCATGGTATCATACAGAATAGTTTCACTGCCCTAAAAATCCTCTTTGCTCCACCTGTTCACATTCATTTCTGCCTCCCCTCTGTCCTCAGGAAAGCACTTGTCTTTGCACTGTTTCTGTAGTTCTGCATTTTGCACAATCTCATATAGTTGAAATCACACAGTATGTAGCCTTTTCAGATTTGCTTCTTTTGCTAAGTCATATGCATTTAAGTTTCTTCCATGTCTTTCCCTGTCTTGATAACTACCTTATTTTTAACACTGAATAATACTCCATTGTCTGGATGTACCACATCATAGGTATTCGTTCACCTGCTGAAGGACATCTTGGTTGCTTTTAAGTTTGGCAATTATGAATAAAGCTGGTAGAAACATCTATGTGCAAGTTTTTATGTGGACATAAGTTTTCAACTCATTTGGGTAAATAGCAAGGATCACAATTTCTGGATTGCATGATAAGAGTATATTCCGTTTTGTAAGAAGTTGTCAAACTGTCTTTTAAAGTGGCTGTACCATTTTGTACCCCCATCAGCAATGAATGAGCGTTCCTATTGCTCTACATCCTTGCAAGCATTTGGTGTTGTCAGTTTGAGATTTTGATCATTCTCAAAGATGTGTGTGTAGTAGTATCCAATTGTTGTTTTAATTTACAATTTCCTAATGATATACACTGTTGAACATTTTTTTATATGCTTACTTGCCATTTATATATCTTCTTTGATGAAGTGTCTATTCAGGTCTCTTGCTCCTTTTTTTATTTGGTTATTTGTGTTCTTATTGTTGAGTTTTAAACGTTCTTTGTATATTTTGGACAACAGTTTTTTTTATCAAATATGACTTCTGCAAATATTTTCTCCCAGTCTATGGCTTGTCTTTATATTCTGTTGACAGTGCCTTTTGCAGAACAGAAATTTTTAATTTTAATAAAGTCCAGGTTATAAATTATTTCTTTCATAGATCATGCCATTGGTGTTATATCTAAAAAGTATCACCAATCCCAAGGTTTTCCAGATTTTCTCCTATATTACCTTAAAGAAGTTTTAAAGTTTTGCATTTTACATTTAGGCTTGTGATCTATTTTCTTTTTATTTTTTTTTCTATTTACTTTTTTCTTATTTCAGCAAAGGATTTAGTTCAAGGTTTGTTACTTTTTGTGAAGGATATTAGTTCTGTACCTAGAGTCTTTTTTTTTTTTTTTTTGCATGTGGTTGTCCAGTTGTTCTAGCGCTATTTGTTGAAAAGTCTATTTTTGCTTCATTGTATTGATCTTTTGTCAAAGATCAATTCACTATACTTATATGGGTCTGTTTCTGGGCTCTACATCCTGCTCCATGGACCTATTTGTCTATTCTTTTACAAATAGTGCACTAACCATTCTGATTACTGTGGCTTTATAGTAAGTCTTGAAGATAGGTTGCATCAGTTCCTGACATTGTTCGTGTATTTCAATATTGTACTGGCTATTCTGGGTCTTTTGTCTCTGTATATAAACTTTGTGTTGATACCCACACATACTTGCTGGGATTTTGATTGAGATTGCATTAAATCTATGTATCAAGTTGGGAAGAACTGACTTCATGATGACATTGAGTCTTCCTATCCATGAACATAGAATATCTTTTCATTTATTCAGTTCTTCTTTGATTTCTTTCATCAGAGTTTTATAGTTTCTCTCACATAGATCTTGTACATATTTTGATAGATTTATATCTAAATATTTCATTTTTTTGAGTGCTAATGGTAAATCTTTTTTTTAAATAACATTGTAGTCTTTTAGAGTTAAGGTACCTAAATTTCAGAAATATTATTCATTCTGGAAAAGGCCAAGTCCCAGATATTCCAGGGAAAGATTTTTGTCATTTATATATATACATATTATAGATATGCAAGTATATAAGATGTATTTATGTATATATGTGTGTGGAGTGTGTGTGTGTGTATATGTGTGCGTGTGCATGTGTGTGTGTGTATGTGTGTGTTTGTGTACATATATATATGTATATACACACACACACACATATGTAATCTCCAGAGAAGGAAATTTGGGTTCTAAATTTTTTTTTTATTTCAGGATATTATGGGGTCTACATTTTTAATTGTCTTCACTTATTGCTTCTAAAACCAATGCGATGGGATTTTAACATTTGCAGTGTTACAATACATTTTATTATATTTCACAGAGGAAATGGTATCCTATTCTAACAACACTCAATTCTGCTTCTTTTTAAAGAGTTCTTGGCTACTTTAGCATATTTATTTTTCCAATTCAACTTCAGATCTTTTTGTCAAGACCGACCCTACCCCCAAACATCTCTTTGGGACTTTCACTTCAATTTCATTAAATTTATGAAGTAACTTGGGAAGAATTGACATCTTTACAATACTAAGCTTTCCCTTCAAGGAGTGTGGTATATATTTCTAGTTCTTCAAATATATTTTTATATCTCTCATTAAATTTCTGTAAATATGCCATAAGTCAGGCACTTTTCTTGATAAATCTCTAGATATTTTATACTTGTTTTTTACAATTGCCAAGAGGGTCTTACACACACAGTTATACACAGACACAAAAATACACATTCACATATATAAATACATTATTGTTGCTGGTATATAAGAAAGCTATTAATTTTCACATGTTTATTTGTAATGAGAGACTATAATAAATTCTCTCATTCATTCTCATAGAGCGTTAGAATAATACGTGAATGTATATTAGGAAAACAATTATATGCAAACATTTTAAAATTTGTATTTATCCTTTTACCTAATTCTTGTTTTTTCTCTCATTAAATCACTTGAGCTCTTAGAAAATAAAAAAGCAGAAGTGTTGATAAAGGCCATCCTTTTGATATTGCTAATTTTAGTGGGGTATTTCCTTTTTATCATTTCATATAACATTGGCTCCTAGGCTGGTTTGAGATAGATAAATATTATTTGTCATGTTTAGGAAGTATTCTCCTTACTAAGTTTTACTTTTGTTTTTGTTTTGTTTTCTCCTTTGAATCAAGAATGGATACTGAATTGCATCAAATATCTTTTGAGACACATCAATAAGAATGATAATTATAATGGTTATCCTTCACTGTGGGAGGACAACTGTCCCTCTCCTTCTCTTTTTTCTTCCATGTGGCACTCCGGCCTAAGTCACTGTCCTAGCCACAGGCCGTGTGTCCTAGGCCTGTTCAACCTCAGGCACTGGGATCAAATGCTGTCTTTCTTATGATATCTCAATTTATTTCCCGATGCAACTAGAAAGTGGCCTTTGCATTGGTAGTTTTCAGAACATAGGCAGAAAAATTTTCTCGTGTTTGGAGGGCAACCAGATAGAGACTCCCAAACAACCTCTAAAATATTGGTCCCCCATGTGGGCTTAGGATGAGTATGTCCAAGAACCAGCATTGGGGCAGCAGAACAAGGGTAAACCAGAGAAAGGGGCGTTCTCATGTCTTTATTGTTACTCCAGGCCTTTGTGAATTCGTCTTCCTCTCCCCCATCTTCTCCTCCTTCCTCTTCAGTTAATAATCTGATAGAATAGAGAACAAAACTTCTTTTTGTCCATATTTATTAGATGGGAGGGGTAACATGTTTGTGGAGGCAGGTTGTGGATGGCCAGGGCTGCTGGGTGGCTATGTGATCACTGTGCTCTAAAAAGGCCAAGCAAGTCTTTTTTTTGCTCCCTGGTTTCCTATGCTTAGATAGGCCAACGGATTGAAAGACCAACTCTCTCTTTCCAACTCCTTTTCATCTGTCTCTGTTCATCTGCCTCCTTCTTCCTCGTGTCTTTCTCTCAGCATACGAGAAGAGGTTACACTTCTGCACTGTGATAGAAAACCAGTCCTTGAGTCCCAAATTTTCTAAGAAGTGACTCTATTCAATAATAATATTCAGTAATGGTATTTTTACCTGTTATTCCTGATATCTCTCCCTCAGGTGAGCTGCTATAAATGAGTATGTGCATGATCTGGGAAATGATACATCTAATGTTTTTGCTTCCATTGTTATTTTTCTTTGAGTAAAATCTGCTTTATACAGTAACACTGTTCTGCAACTCTGATTTATTTTTGTTTCTATTTCCAAGGTTGTTCAGCTTTATTCAGTCTTGCTTTTCATCTTCCTGAGTGTCTTTGTTTATGGATCACTGTTGAACACAGCACAAAGTACATGTTGTTGATACTTCCTTCTCTCTCTTCTCTTTTTTCTCTCTCTCTCCCCAACCTACACCATTTAATAAGGAAGTTTAACTTACTTACATTTATTCTCATAACTGATTAGCTTGGTTATCTGCCACCTTGTTTTATGCTCTGGATTTAATTTCTTTCCTCACTGTCTACCATAAAGTTTTGTTATCATGGGATGGCAGAAATATCACAGATAACTCATTGTATCAGGTGGGTCAAAATTTTTATTTTTCTCATTACTAATGATCTTCGATTTGTTCACTTGATTATGGTGGTGTCATTCAGCCTTCTTCTCAGCAAAGTTGTACTTTTTCCATTTGTATTTAAGAAATATTTTGTGAGGAGATACTTCAAAATTATGTATATATCCTATTCTTCATTAAAATCTTCATTTATTAATTACTTTTAAATATGTCTATGGATTAATGGTTTTCCATTTCATTCAGTGGGTTATATTATTACTACTGTTTATTTTAATGCTCAAGTTGTCCCCCCAATTTGGTAGTGAGAGTGTTCTTAAACTGGCACCTGTATCCTTTTGCTGTATCTCCATAACTTCTAGCGCAGTAAGATGTTTCTGACTTACCTGGTATTTTCCCTGCTTCAGTCCTGGATCAGCCATTTCTCCAAGGAATGCTTTAGTCGGCAGTCCCCAGACTTTTTGGCACCAGGATCTCATTTCAAGGAAGGCAATCTTTCCACGGACTGGAGTGAGAGGGTGGTTTGGGGTTGATTCAAATGCAACCTAGATCCCTCACATACACAGTTTATTGTAGGGTTCGCGCTCATATGAAAATCTAATGCCACCACTGATCTCACGGGTGGCAGAGCTCAGGTGGTGATGCGAGCAATGGGGAGTGGCTGTAAATAGAAATGAAGCTTTGCTCCCTCACCTGCTGTTCACCTCCAGCTGTGTGGCCTGGTTCCTAATAGGCCATAGACCGGTACCAGTTTGCAGCCCAGGGGTTGGGTACTGCAGCTTTTAGTGAAGAATGGTATTTAGAAGCCAAGATCTGGGTGCTAAGTATGTTCATTACCATTGAGGTATTGCTGCTCCCAAGACTTCTCATTGGACCAAGCTAGGAAATATTTGTATACACACGCACACACACAAACACATTTTTAATTAGTAGGATCTGATGGCAGTGTCAGGACCCAGGTATTCACTCACTGCATGGAACAGAAGGGCTTTGGCAGCGTTACTTTGGTACAGAACGAGGAAGGAAGGGAGCCAGTAACTTTCCTTGGCATGGCAGGGGGTATTCCTTGGAAAAGAGTCAGCTAGATTTCAGGAGCAACTGTTCTAGAAGGCTTGAGGCCTGAACAAGTGAATCTGGAATCCACATGGAGTA